>NC_134831.1:116205640-116579309 GCF_004210375.1 Tachypleus tridentatus
ACATCAACTGTTAGAAAAGAATGTCTGTTTGGATGTTATGTGACATCAACTGTTAACAAAAGAATGTCTGTTTAAATGTTATGTGACATCAACTTTTAACAAAAGAATGTCTGTTTGGATGTTATGTGACATCAATCTTCAGACCTATTGATGCTGTTAACAAAAGAATGTCTGTTTGGATGTTATGTGACATCAATCTTCGGACCTATTAATGCTGTTAACAAAAGAATGTCTGTTTGGATGTTATGTGACATCAATCTTCGAGACCTATTGATGCTGTTAACAAAAGAATGTCTGGATGTTATGTGACATCAATCTTCGAACCTATTGATGCTGTTAACAAAGAATGTCTGTTTGGATGTTATGTGACATCAACTGTTAACAAAAGAATGTCTGTTTGGATGTTATGTGACATCAATCTTCGAACCTATTGATGCTGTTAACAAAAGAATGTCTGTTTGGATGTTATGTGACATCAATCTTCGACCTATTGATGCTGTTAACAAAAGAATGTCTGTTTGGATGTTATGTGACATCAATCTTCGAACCTATGGATGCTGTTAACAAGAATGTCTGTTTGGATGTTATGTGACATCAATCTTCAGAACCTATTGATGCTGTTAACAAAAGAATGTCTGTTTGGATGTTATGTGACATCAATCTTCAGACCTATTGATGCTGTTAACAAAAGAATGTCTGTTTGGATGTTATGTGACATCAATCTTCAGACCTATTGATGCTGTTAACAAAAGAATGTCTGTTTGGATGTTATGTGACATCAATCTTTAGACCTTTTGATGTTGTTAAAAAGAATGTCTGTTTGGATGTTATGTGACATCAATCTTCAACCTATTGATGCTGTTAACAAAAGAATGTCTGTTTGGATGTTATGTGACATCAATCTTCAGAACCTATTGATGCTGTTAACAAAAGAATGTCTGTTTGGATGTTATGTGACATCAATCTTCAGACCTATGGATGCTGTTAACAAAAGAATGTCTGTTTGGATGTTATGTGACATCAACTGTTAACAAAAGAATGTCTGTTTGGATGTTATGTGACATCAACTGTGCTAACAAAAGAATGTCTGTTTGGATGTTATGTGACATCAACTGTTAACAAAAAGAATGTCTGTTTAAATGTTATGTGACATCAACTGTTAACAAAAAAGAATGTCTGTTTGGATGTTATGTGACATCAGTCTTCAGAACCTATTGATGCTGTTAACAAAAGAATGTCTGTTTGGATGTTATGTGACATCAGTCTTCAGACCTATTGATGCTGTTAACAAAAGAATGTCTGTTTGGATGTTATGTGACATCAATCTTCAGACCTATGGATACTGTTAACAAAAGAATGTCTGTTTGGATGTTATGTGACATCAATCTTCAGACCTATTGATGCTGTTAACAAAAGAATGTCTGTTTGGATGTTATGTGACATCAATCTTCAGACCTATTGATGCTGTTAACAAAAGAATGTCTGTTTGGATGTTATCTGACATCAACTGTTAACAAAAGAATGTCTGTTTGGATGTTATGTGACATCAACTGTTAAGAAAAGAATGTCTGTTTGGATGTTATGTGACATCAACTGTTAACAAAAGAATGTCTGTTTAAATGTTATGTGACATCAACTTTTAACAAAAAGAATGTCTGTTTGGATGTTATGTGACATCAATCTTCAGAACCTATTGATGCTGTTAACAAAAGAATGTCTGGATGTTATGTGACATCAATCTTCAGACCTATTGATGCTGTTAACAAAAGAATGTCTGTTTGGATGTTATGTGACATCAATCTTCGAACCTATTGATGCTGTTAACAAAAGAATGTCTGTTTGGATGTTATGTGACATCAATCTTCAGAACCTATTGATGCTATTAACAAAAGAATGTCTGTTTGGATGTTATGTGACATCAATCTTCAGACCTATTGATGCTGTTAACAAAAGAATGTCTGTTTGGATGTTATGTGACATCAATCTTCAGACCTATTGATGCTGTTAACAAAAGAATGTCTGTTTGGATGTTATGTGACATCAATCTTCAGACCTATGGATACTGTTAACAAAAGAATGTCTGTTTGGATGTTATGTGACATCAATCTTCAGACCTATTGATGCGGTTAACAAAAGAATGTCTGTTTGGATGTTATGTGACATCAATCTTCAGAACCTATTGATGCTGTTAACAAAAGAATGTCTGTTTGGATGTTATGTGACATCAATCTTCAGACCTATTGATGCTGTTAACAAAAGAATGTCTGTTTGGATGTTATGTGACATCAATCTTTAGACCTTTTGATGTTGTTAACAAAAGAATGTCTGTTTGGATGTTATGTGACATCAATCTTCGAACCTGGATGCTGTTAACAAAAGAATGTCTGTTTGGATGTTATGTGACATAAATATTCAGACCTATTGATGCTGTTAACAAAAGAATGTCTGTTTGGATGTTATGTGACATCAATCTTCAGACCTATTGATGCGGTTAACAAAAGAATGTCTGTTTGGATGTTATGTGACATCAATCTTCGAACCTATGGATGCTGTTAACAAAAGAATGTCTGTTTGGATGTTATGTGACATCAACTGTTAACAAAAGAATGTCTGTTTGGATGTTATGTGACATCAACTGTTAACAAAAAATAACGTCTGTTTGGATGCTATGTGACATCAACTGTTAACAAAAGAATGTCTGTTTGGATGTTATGTGACATCAACTGTTAACAAAAGAATGTCTGTTTAAATGTTATGTGACATCAACTGTTAACAAAAGAATGTCTGTTTGGATGTTATGTGACATCAGTCCCCAGACCTATTGATGCTGTTAACAAAAGAATGTCTGTTTGGATGTTATGTGACATCAGTCTTCAGACCTATTGATGCTGTTAACAAAAGAATGTCTGTTTGGATGTTATGTGACATCAATCTTCAGACCTATGGATACTGTTAACAAAAGAATGTCTGTTTGGATGTTATGTGACATCAATCTTCAGACCTATTGATGCTGTTAACAAAAGAATGTCTGTTTGGATGTTATGTGACATCAATCTTCAGACCTATTGATGCTGTTAACAAAAGAATGTCTGTTTGAATGTTATGTGACATCAACTGTTAAGAAAAGAATGTCTGTTTGGATGTTATGTGACATCAACTGTTAACAAAAGAATGTCTGTTTAAATGTTATGTGACATCAACTGTTAACAAAAGAATGTCTGTTTGGATGTTATGTGACATCAATATTCAGACCTATAGATGCTGTTAACAAATAAATGTCTGTTTGGATGTTATGTGATATCAATCTTTGGACCTATTAATGCTGTTAACAAAAGAATGTCTGTTTGGATGTTATGTGACATCAGTCTTCAGACCTATTGATGCTGTTAACAAAAGAATGTCTGGATGTTATGTGACATCAATCTTCAGACCTATGGATGCTGTTAACAAAAGAATGTCTGGATGTTATGTGACATCAACTGTTAACAAAAGAATGTCTGTTTGGATATTATGTGACATCAATATTCAGACCTATAGATGCTGTTAACAAATAAATGTCTGTTTGGATGTTATGTGACATCAATCTTCGGACCTATTAATGCTGTTAAGAAAAGAATGTCTGTTTGGATGTTATGTGACATCAATCTTCGAACCTATTGATGCTGTTAACAAATGAATGTCTGGATGTTATGTGACATCAATCTTCAGACCTATTGATGCTGTTAACAAAAGAATGTCTGTTTGGATGTTATGTGACATCAACTGTTAACAAACGAATGTCTGTTTGGATGTTATGTGTCATCAATCTTCAGATCTATTGATGCGGTTAGCAAAAGAATGTCTGTTTGGATGTTATGTGACATCAACTGTTAACAAAAGAATGTCTGTTTGGATGTTATGTGACATTAACTGTTAACAAAAGAATGTCTGTTTGGATGTTATGTGACATCAACTGTTAACAAAAGAATGTCTGTTTGGATGTTATGTGACATCAACTGTTAAGAAAAGAATGTCTGTTTGGATGTTATGTGACATCAACTGTTAACAAAAGAATGTCTGTTTAAATGTTATGTGACATCAACTTTTAACAAAAGAATGTCTGTTTGGATGTTATGTGACATCAATCTTCAGACCTATTGATGCTGTTAACAAAAGAATGTCTGTTTGGATGTTATGTGACATCAATCTTCGGACCTATTAATGCTGTTAACAAAAGAATGTCTGTTTGGATGTTATGTGACATCAATCTTCAGAACCTATTGATGCTGTTAACAAAAGAATGTCTGGATGTTATGTGACATCAATCTTCAGACCTATTGATGCTGTTAACAAAAGAATGTCTGTTTGGATGTTATGTGACATCAACTGTTAACAAAAGAATGTCTGTTTGGATGTTATGTGACATCAATCTTCAGACCTATTGATGCTGTTAACAAAAGAATGTCTGTTTGGATGTTATGTGACATCAATCTTCAGACCTATTGATGCTGTTAACAAAAGAATGTCTGTTTGGATGTTATGTGACATCAATCTTCAGAACCTATGGATACTGTTAACAAAAGAATGTCTGTTTGGATGTTATGTGACATCAATCTTCAGACCTATTGATGCGGTTAACAAAAGAATGTCTGTTTGGATGTTATGTGACATCAATCTTCAGACCTATTGATGCTGTTAACAAAAGAATGTCTGTTTGGATGTTATGTGACATCAATCTTCAGAACCTATTGATGCTGTTAACAAAAGAATGTCTGTTTGGATGTTATGTGACATCAATCTTTAGACCTTTTGATGTTTGTTAACAAAAGAATGTCTGTTTGGATGTTATGTGACATCAATCTTCAGACCTATGGATGCTGTTAACAAAAGAATGTCTGTTTGGATGTTATGTGACATCAATATTCAGACCTATTGATGCTGTTAACAAAAGAATGTCTGTTTGGATGTTATGTGACATCAATCTTCAGACCTATTGATGCTGTTAACAAAAGAATGTCTGTTTGGATGTTATGTGACATCAATCTTCAGACCTATGGATGCTGTTAACAAAAGAATGTCTGTTTGGATGTTATGTGACATCAACTGTTAACAAAAGAATGTCTGTTTGGATGTTATGTGACATCAACTGTTAACAAAATAACGTCTGTTTGGATGTTATGTGACATCAACTGCTAACAAAAGAATGTCTGTTTGGATGTTATGTGACATCAACTGTTAACAAAAGAATGTCTGTTTAAATGTTATGTGACATCAACTGTTAACAAAAGAATGTCTGTTTGGATGTTATGTGACATCAATCTTCGAACCTATTGATGCTGTTAACAAAAGAATGTCTGTTTGGATGTTATGTGACATCAATCTTCAGACCTATTGATGCTGTTAACAAAAGAATGTCTGTTTGGATGTTATGTGACATCAATCTTCAGACCTATGGATGCTGTTAACAAAAGAATGTCTGTTTGGATGTTATGTGACATCAATCTTCAGACCTATTGATGCTGTTAACAAAAGAATGTCTGTTTGGATGTTATGTGACATCAATCTTCAGACCTATTGATGCTGTTAACAAAAGAATGTCTGTTTGGATGTTATGTGACATCAATCTTCAGACCTATGGATACTGTTAACAAGAATGTCTGTTTGGATGTTATGTGACATCAATCTTCAGACCTATTGATGCTGTTAACAAAAGAATGTCTGTTTGGATGTTATGTGACATCAACTGTTAACAAAAGAATGTCTGTTTGGATGTTATGTAACATCAACTGTTAACAAAAAATGTCTGTTTGGATGTTATGTGACATCAATCTTCAGACCTATGAATGCTGTTAACAAAAGAATGTCTGTTTGGATGTTATGTGACATCAATCTTCAGACCTATTGATGCTGTTAACAAAAGAATGTCTGTTTGGATGTTATGTGACATCAACTGTTAACAAAAGAATGTCTGTTTGGATGTTATGTGACATCAATCTTCAGACTTATGGATGCTGTTAACAAAAGAATGTCTGGATGTTATGTGACATCAACTGTTAACAAAAGAATGTCTGTTTGGATGTTATGTGACATCAATATTCAGACCTATAGATGCTGTTAACAAATGAATGTCTGTTTGGATGTTATGTGACATCAATCTTCGGACCTATTAATGCTGTTAACAAAAGAATGTCTGTTTGGATGTTATGTGACATCAGTCTTCAGACCTATTGATGCTGTTAACAAAAGAATGTCTGGATGTTATGTGACATCAATCTTCAGACCTATTGATGCTGTTAACAAAAGAATGTCTGTTTGGATGTTATGTGACATCAATCTTCAGACCTATGGATGCTGTTAACAAAAGAATGTCTGGATGTTATGTGACATCAATCTTCAGACCTATTGATGCTGTTAACAAAAGAATGTCTGGATGTTATGTGACATCAATCTTCAGACCTATTGATGCTGTTAACAAAAGAATGTCTGTTTGGATGTTATGTGACATCAACTGTTAACAAAAGAATGTCTGTTTGGATGTTATGTGACATCAACTGTTAACAAAAGAATGTCTGTTTGGATGTTGTGTGACATCAACTGTTAACAAAAAGAATGTTTGTTTGGATGTTATGTGACATCAGTCTTCAACCTATTGATGCTGTTAACAAAAGAATGTCTGGATGTTATGTGACATCAATCTTCAGACCTATGGATGCTGTTAACAAAAGAATGTCTGGATGTTATGTGACATCAATCTTCAGACCTATGGATGCTGTTAACAAAAGAATGTCTGTTTGGATGTTATGTGACATCAGTCTTCAGACCTATTGATGCTGTTAACAAAAGAATGTCTGGATGTTATGTGACATCAATCTTCAGACCTATGGATGCTGTTAACAAAAGAATGTCTGGATGTTATGTGACATCAACTGTTAACAAAAGAATGTCTGTTTGGATATTATGTGACATCAATATTCAGACCTATAGATGCTGTTAACAAATAAATGTCTGTTTGGATGTTATGTGACATCAATCTTCGGACCTATTAATGCTGTTAAGAAAAGATGTCTGTTTGGATGTTATGTGACATCAGTCTTCAGACCTATTGATGCTGTTAACAAAAGAATGTCTGGATGTTATGTGACATCAATCTTCAGACCTATTGATGCTGTTAACAAAAGAATGTCTGTTTGGATGTTATGTGACATTAACTGTTAACAAAAGAATGTCTGTTTGGATGTTATGTGACATCAATCTTCAGACCTATGGGTGGTGTTAACAAAAGAATGTCTGGATGTTATGTGACATCAATCTTCAGACCTATGGATGCTGTTAACAAAAGAATGTCTGGATGTTATGTGACATCAATCTTCAGACCTATTGATGCTGTTAACAAAAGAATGTTTGGATGTTATGTGACATCAACTGTTAACAAAAGAATGTCTGTTTGGATGTTATGTGACATCAATCTTCAGACCTATTGATGCTGTTAACAAAAGAATGTCTGGATGTTATGTGACATCAATCTTCAGACCTATGGATGCTGTTAACAAAAGAATGTCTGGATGTTATGTGACATCAACTGTTAACAAAAGAATGTCTGTTTGGATATTATGTGACATCAATATTCAGACCTATAGATGCTGTTAACAAATAAATGTCTGTTTGGATGTTATGTGACATCAATCTTCGGACCTATTAATGCTGTTAAGAAAAGATGTCTGTTTGGATGTTATGTGACATCAGTCTTCAGACCTATTGATGCTGTTAACAAAAGAATGTCTGGATGTTATGTAACATCAATCTTCAGACCTATTGATGCTGTTAACAAAAGAATGTCTGTTTGGATGTTATGTGACATTAACTGTTAACAAAAGAATGTCTGTTTGGATGTTATGTGACATCAATCTTCAGACCTATGGGTGGTGTTAACAAAAGAATGTCTGGATGTTATGTGACATCAATCTTCAGACCTATGGATGCTGTTAACAAAAGAATGTCTGGATGTTATGTGACATCAATCTTCAGACCTATTGATGCTGTTAACAAAAGAATGTTTGGATGTTATGTGACATCAACTGTTAACAAAAGAATGTCTGTTTGGATGTTATGTGACATCAATCTTCAGACCTATTGATGCTGTTAACAAAAGAATGTCTGTTTGGATGTTATGTGACATCAATCTTCAGACCTATTGATGCTGTTAACAAAAGAATGTCTGTTTGGATGTTATGTGACATCAATCTTCAGACCTATTGATGCTGTTAACAAAAGAATGTCTGTTTGGATGTTATGTGACATCAACTGTTAACAAAAGAATGTCTGTTTGGATGTTATGTGACATCAATCTTCAGACCTATTGATGCTGTTAACAAAAGAATGTCTGTTTGGATGTTATGTGACATCAATCTTCAGACCTATTGATGCTGTTAACAAAAGAATGTCTGTTTGGATGTTATGTGACATCAATCTTCAGACCTATGGATACTGTTAACAAAAGAATGTCTGTTTGGATGTTATGTGACATCAATCTTCAGACCTATTGATGCTGTTAACAAAAGAATGTCTGTTTGGATGTTATGTGACATCAACTGTTAACAAAAAAGTGTCTGTTTGGATGTTATGTGACATCAACTGTTAACAAAAAATGTCTGTTTGGATGTTATGTGACATCAATCTTCAGACCTATGAATGCTGTTAACAAAAGAATGTCTGTTTGGATGTTATGTGACATCAATCTTCAGACCTATTGATGCTGTTAACAAAAGAATGTCTGTTTGGATGTTATGTGACATCAACTGTTAACAAAAAGAATGTCTGTTTGGATGTTATGTGACATCAATCTTCAGACTTATGGATGCTGTTAACAAAAGAATGTCTGGATGTTATGTGACATCAACTGTTAACAAAAGAATGTCTGTTTGGATGTTATGTGACATCAATATTCAGACCTATAGATGCTGTTAACAAAAGAATGTCTGTTTGGATGTTATGTGACATCAATCTTCGGACCTATTAATGCTGTTAACAAAAGAATGTCTGTTTGGATGTTATGTGACATCAGTCTTCAGACCTATTGATGCTGTTAACAAAAGAATGTCTGGATGTTATGTGACATCAATCTTCAGACCTATTGATGCTGTTAACAAAAGAATGTCTGTTTGGATGTTATGTGACATCAATCTTCAGACCTATTGATGCTGTTAACAAAAGAATGTCTGGATGTTATGTGACATCAATCTTCAGACCTATTGATGCTGTTAACAAAAGAATGTCTGGATGTTATGTGACATCAATCTTCAGACCTATTGATGCTGTTAACAAAAGAATGTCTGTTTGGATGCTATGTGACATCAACTGTTAACAAAAGAATGTTTGTTTGGATGTTATGTGACATCAATCTTCAGACCTATGGATGCTGTTAACAAAAGAATGTCTGTTTGGATGTTATGTGACATAAATATTCAGACCTATTGATGCTGTTAACAAAAGAATGTCTGTTTGGATGTTATGTGACATCAATCTTCAGACCTATTGATGCGGTTAACAAAAGAATGTCTGTTTGGATGTTATGTGACATCAATCTTCAGACCTATGGATGCTGTTAACAAAAGAATGTCTGTTTGGATGTTATGTGACATCAACTGTTAACAAAAGAATGTCTGTTTGGATGTTATGTGACATCAACTGTTAACAAAATAACGTCTGTTTGGATGCTATGTGACATCAACTGCTAACAAAAGAATGTCTGTTTGGATGTTATGTGACATCAACTGTTAACAAAAGAATGTCTGTTTAGATGTTATGTGACATCAACTGTTAACAAAAGAATGTCTGTTTGGATGTTATGTGACATCAGTCTTCAGACCTATTGATGCTGTTAACAAAAGAATGTCTGTTTGGATGTTATGTGACATCAGTCTTCAGACCTATTGATGCTGTTAACAAAAGAATGTCTGTTTGGATGTTATGTGACATCAATCTTCAGACCTATGGATACTGTTAACAAAAGAATGTCTGTTTGGATGTTATGTGACATCAATCTTCAGACCTATTGATGCTGTTAACAAAAGAATGTCTGTTTGGATGTTATGTGACATCAATCTTCAGACCTATTGATGCTGTTAACAAAAGAATGTCTGTTTGGATGTTATGTGACATCAACTGTTAACAAAAGAATGTCTGTTTGGATGTTATGTGACATCAACTGTTAACAAAAGAATGTCTGTTTAAATGTTATGTGACATCAACTGTTAACAAAAGAATGTCTGTTTGGATGTTATGTGACATCAATATTCAGACCTATAGATGCTGTTAACAAATAAATGTCTGTTTGGATGTTATGTGACATCAATCTTCGGACCTATTAATGCTGTTAACAAAAGAATGTCTGTTTGGATGTTATGTGACATCAGTCTTCAGACCTATTGATGCTGTTAACAAAAGAATGTCTGGATGTTATGTGACATCAATCTTCAGACCTATGGATGCTGTTAACAAAAGAATGTCTGGATGTTATGTGACATCAACTGTTAACAAAAGAATGTCTGTTTGGATATTATGTGACATCAATATTCAGACCTATAGATGCTGTTAACAAATAAATGTCTGTTTGGATGTTATGTGACATCAATCTTCGGACCTATTAATGCTGTTAAGAAAAGAATGTCTGTTTGGATGTTATGTGACATCAATCTTCAGACCTATTGATGCTGTTAACAAAAGAATGTCTGATGTTATGTGACATCAATCTTCAGACCTATTGATGCTGTTAACAAAAGAATGTCTGTTTGGATGTTATGTGACATTAACTGTTAACAAAAGAATGTCTGTTTGGATGTTATGTGACATCAATCTTCAGACCTATGGGTGGTGTTAACAAAAGAATGTCTGGATGTTATGTGACATCAATCTTCAGACCTATGGATGCTGTTAACAAAAGAATGTCTGGATGTTATGTGACATCAATCTTCAGACCTATTGATGCTGTTAACAAAAGAATGTTTGGATGTTATGTGACATCAACTGTTAACAAAAGAATGTCTGTTTGGATGTTATGTGACATCAATCTTCAGACCTATTGATGCTGTTAACAAAAGAATGTCTGTTTGGATGTTATGTGACATCAATCTTCAGACCTATTGATGCTGTTAACAAAAGAATGTCTGTTTGGATGTTATGTGACATCAATCTTCAGACCTATTGATGCTGTTAACAAAAGAATGTCTGTTTGGATGTTATGTGACATCAACTGTTAACAAAAGAATGTCTGTTTGGATGTTATGTGACATCAATCTTCAGACCTATTGATGCTGTTAACAAAAGAATGTCTGTTTGGATGTTATGTGACATCAATCTTCAGACCTATTGATGCTGTTAACAAAAGAATGTCTGTTTGGATGTTATGTGACATCAATCTTCAGACCTATGGATACTGTTAACAAATAATGTCTGTTTGGATGTTATGTGACATCAATCTTCAGACCTATTGATGCGGTTAACAAAAGAATGTCTGTTTGGATGTTATGTGACATCAACTGTTAACAAAAGAATGTCTGTTTGGATGTTATGTAACATCAACTGTTAACAAAAAATGTCTGTTTGGATGTTATGTGACATCAATCTTCAGACCTATGAATGCTGTTAACAAAAGAATGTCTGTTTGGATGTTATGTGACATCAATCTTCAGACCTATTGATGCTGTTAACAAAAGAATGTCTGTTTGGATGTTATGTGACATCAACTGTTAACAAAAGAATGTCTGTTTGGATGTTATGTGACATCAATCTTCAGACTTATGGATGCTGTTAACAAAAGAATGTCTGGATGTTATGTGACATCAACTGTTAACAAAGAATGTCTGTTTGGATGTTATGTGACATCAATATTCAGACCTATAGATGCTGTTAACAAATAAATGTCTGTTTGGATGTTATGTGACATCAATCTTCGGACCTATTAATGCTGTTAACAAAAGAATGTCTGTTTGGATGTTATGTGACATCAGTCTTCAGACCTATTGATGCTGTTAACAAAAGAATGTCTGGATGTTATGTGACATCAATCTTCAGACCTATTGATGCTGTTAACAAAAGAATGTCTGTTTGGATGTTATGTGACATCAATCTTCAGACCTATGGATGCTGTTAACAAAAGAATGTCTGGATGTTATGTGACATCAATCTTCAGACCTATTGATGCTGTTAACAAAAGAATGTCTGGATGTTATGTGACATCAATCTTCAGACCTATTGATGCTGTTAACAAAAGAATGTCTGTTTGGATGCTATGTGACATCAACTGTTAACAAAAGAATGTTTGTTTGGATGTTATGTGACATCAACTGTTAACAAAAGAATGTCTGTTTGGATGTTGTGTGACATCAACTGTTAACAAAAGAATGTTTGTTTGGATGTTATGTAACATCAGTCTTCAGACCTATTGATGCTGTTAACAAAAGAATGTCTGGATGTTATGTGACATCAATCTTCAGACCTATGGATGCTGTTAACAAAAGAATGTCTGGATGTTATGTGACATCAATCTTCAGACCTATGGATGCTGTTAACAAAAGAATGTCTGTTTGGATGTTATGTGACATCAGTCTTCAGACCTATTGATGCTGTTAACAAAAGAATGTCTGGATGTTATGTGACATCAATCTTCAGACCTATGGATGCTGTTAACAAAAGAATGTCTGGATGTTATGTGACATCAACTGTTAACAAAAGAATGTCTGTTTGGATATTATGTGACATCAATATTCAGACCTATAGATGCTGTTAACAAATAAATGTCTGTTTGGATGTTATGTGACATCAATCTTCGGACCTATTAATGCTGTTAACAAAAGAATGTCTGTTTGGATGTTATGTGACATCAGTCTTCAGACCTATTGATGCTGTTAACAAAAGAATGTCTGGATGTTATGTGACATCAATCTTCAGACCTATTGATGCTGTTAACAAAAGAATGTCTGTTTGGATGTTATGTGACATTAACTGTTAACAAAAGAATGTCTGTTTGGATGTTATGTGACATCAATCTTCAGACCTATGGATGCTGTTAACAAAAGAATGTCTGGATGTTATGTGACATCAATCTTCAGACCTATGGATGCTGTTAACAAAAGAATGTCTGGATGTTATGTGACATCAATCTTCAGACCTATTGATGCTGTTAACAAAAGAATGTTTGGATGTTATGTGACATCAACTGTTAACAAAAGAATGTCTGTTTGGATGTTATGTGACATCAATCTTCAGACCTATTGATGCTGTTAACAAAAGAATGTCTGTTTGGATGTTATGTGACATCAATCTTCAGACCTATTGATGCTGTTAACAAAAGAATGTCTGTTTGGATGTTATGTGACATCAATCTTCAGACCTATTGATGCTGTTAACAAAAGAATGTCTGTTTGGATGTTATGTGACATCAATCTTCAGACCTATTGATGCTGTTAACAAAAGAATGTCTGTTTGGATGTTATGTGACATCAATCTTCAGACCTATTGATACTGTTAACAAAGAATGTCTGTTTGGATGTTATGTGACATCAATCTTCAGACCTATTGATGCTGTTAACAAAAGAATGTCTGTTTGGATGTTATGTGACATCAACTGTTAACAAAAGAATGTCTGTTTGGATGTTATGTGACATCAACTGTTAACAAAAAAATGTCTGTTTGGATGTTATGTGACATCAATCTTCAGACCTATGAATGCTGTTAACAAAAGAATGTCTGTTTGGATGTTATGTGACATCAATCTTCAGACCTATTGATGCTGTTAACAAAAGAATGTCTGTTTGGATGTTATGTGACATCAATCTTCAGACTTATGGATGCTGTTAACAAAAGAATGTCTGGATGTTATGTGACATCAACTGTTAACAAAGAATGTCTGTTTGGATGTTATGTGACATCAATATTCAGACCTATAGATGCTGTTAACAAAAGAATGTCTGTTTGGATGTTATGTGACATCAATCTTCGGACCTATTAATGCTGTTAACAAAAGAATGTCTGTTTGGATGTTATGTGACATCAGTCTTCAGACCTATTGATGCTGTTAACAAAAGAATGTCTGGATGTTATGTGACATCAATCTTCAGACCTATTGATGCTGTTAACAAAAGAATGTCTGTTTGGATGTTATGTGACATCAATCTTCAGACCTATTGATGCTGTTAACAAAAGAATGTCTGGATGTTATGTGACATCAATCTTCAGACCTATTGATGCTGTTAACAAAAGAATGTCTGGATGTTATGTGACATCAATCTTCAGACCTATTGATGCTGTTAACAAAAGAATGTCTGTTTGGATGTTATGTGACATCAACTGTTAACAAAAGAATGTCTGTTTGGATGTTATGTGACATCAACTGTTAACAAAAGAATGTCTGTTTGGATGTTATGTGACATCAACTGTTAACAAAAGAATGTCTGTTTGGATGTTATGTGACATCAACTGTTAACAAAAGAATGTCTGTTTGGATGTTATGTGACATCAATCTTCAGACCTATTGATGCTGTTAACAAAAGAATGTCTGTTTGGATGTTATGTGACATCAATCTTCAGACCTATGAATGCTGTTAACAAAAGAATGTCTGTTTGGATGTTATGTGACATCAATCTTCAGACCTATTGATGCTATTAACAAAAGAATGTCTGTTTTGATGTTATGTGACATCAATCTTCAGACCTATTGATGCTGTTAACAAAAGAATGTCTGTTTTTTATGTTATGTGACATCAACTGTTAACAAAAGAATGTCTGTTTGGATGTTATGTGACATCAACTGTTAACAAAAGAATGTCTGTTTGGATGTTATGTGACATCAATCTTCAGACCTATTGATGCTGTTAACAAAAGAATGTCTGTTTGGATGTTATGTGACATCAATCTTCAGACCTATTGATGCTGTTAACAAAAAAATGTCTGTTTGGATGTTATGTGACATCAATCTTCAGACCTATTGATGTTGTTAACAAAAGAATGTCTGTTTGGATGTTATGTGACATCAATCTTCAGACCTATGGATGCTGTTAACAAAAGAATGTCTGTTTGGATGTTATGTGACATCAATCTTCAGACCTATTGATGCTGTTAACAAAAGAATGTCTGTTTGGATGTTATGTGACATCAATCTTCAGACCTATTGATGCTGTTAACAAAAGAATGTCTGTTTGGATGTTATGTGACATCAATCTTCAGACCTATGGATGCTGTTAACAAAAGAATGTCTGTTTGGATGTTATGTGACATCAACTGTTAACAAAAGAATGTCTGTTTGGATGTTATGTGACATCAACTGTTAACAAAAGAATGTCTGTTTGGATGTTATGTGACATCAACTGTTAACAAAAGAATGTCTGTTTGGATGTTATGTGACATTAACTGTTAACAAAAGAATGTCTGTTTGGATGTTATGTGACATCAATCTTCAGACCTATGGATGCTGTTAACAAAAGAATGTCTGGATGTTATGTGACATCAATCTTCAGACCTATTGATGCTGTTAACAAAAGAATGTCTGGATGTTATGTGACATCAATCTTCAGACCTATTGATGCTGTTAACATAAGAATGTTTGGATGTTATGTGACATCAACTGTTAACAAAAGAATGTCTGTTTGGATGTTATGTGACATCAATCTTCAGACCTATTGATGCTGTTAACAAAAGAATGTCTGTTTGGATGTTATGTGACATCAATCTTCAGACCTATTGATGCTGTTAACAAAAGAATGTCTGTTTGGATGTTATGTGACATCAACTGTTAACAAAAGAATGTCTGTTTGGATGTTATGTGACATCAATCTTCAGACCTATTGATGCTGTTAACAAAAGAATGTCTGTTTGGATGTTATGTGACATCAATCTTCAGACCTATTGATGCTGTTAACAAAAGAATGTCTGTTTGGATGTTATGTGACATCAATCTTCAGACCTATGGATACTGTTAACAAAGAATGTCTGTTTGGATGTTATGTGACATCAATCTTCAGACCTATTGATGCGGTTAACAAAAGAATGTCTGTTTGGATGTTATGTGACATCAACTGTTAACAAAAGAGTGTCTGTTTGGATGTTATGTAACATCAACTGTTAACCAAAAAATGTCTGTTTGGATGTTATGTGACATCAATCTTCAGACCTATGATGCTGTTAACAAAAGAATGTCTGTTTGGATGTTATGTGACATCAATCTTCAGACCTATTGATGCTGTTAACAAAAGAATGTCTGTTTTGATGTTATGTGACATCAACCTTCAGACCTATTGATGCTGTTAACAAAAGAATGTCTGTTTTTATGTTATGTGACATCAACTGTTAACAAAAGAATGTCTGTTTGGATGTTATGTGACATCAACTGTTAACAAAAGAATGTCTGTTTGGATGTTATGTGACATCAATCTTCAGACCTATTGATGCTGTTAACAAAAGAATGTCTGTTTGGATGTTATGTGACATCAATCTTCAGACCTATTGATGCTGTTAACAAAAGAATGTCTGTTTGGATGTTATGTGACATCAATCTTTAGACCTTTTGATGTTGTTAACAAAAGAATGTCTGTTTGGATGTTATGTGACATCAATCTTCAGACCTATGGATGCTGTTAACAAAAGAATGTCTGTTTGGATGTTATGTGACATCAATCTTCAGACCTATTGATGCTGTTAACAAAAGAATGTCTGTTTGGATGTTATGTGACATCAATCTTCAGACCTATTGATGCTGTTAACAAAAGAATGTCTGTTTGGATGTTATGTGACATCAATCTTCAGACCTATGGATGCTGTTAACAAAAGAATGTCTGTTTGGATGTTATGTGACATCAACTGTTAACAAAAGAATGTCTGTTTGGATGTTATGTGACATCAACTGTTAACAAAATAACGTCTGTTTGGATGCTATGTGACATCAACTGCTAACAAAAGAATGTCTGTTTGGATGTTATGTGACATTAACTGTTAACAAAAGAATGTCTCTTTGGATGTTATGTGACATCAATCTTCAGACCTATGGGTGGTGTTAACAAAAGAATGTCTGGATGTTATGTGACATCAATCTTCAGACCTATGGATGCTGTTAACAAAAGAATGTCTGGATGTTATGTGACATCAATCTTCAGACCTATTGATGCTGTTAACAAAAGAATGTTTGGATGTTATGTGACATCAACTGTTAACAAAAGAATGTCTGTTTGGATGTTATGTGACATCAATCTTCAGACCTATTGATGCTGTTAACAAAAGAATGTCTGTTTGGATGTTATGTGACATCAATCTTCAGACCTATTGATGCTGTTAACAAAAGAATGTCTGTTTGGATGTTATGTGACATCAATCTTCAGACCTATTGATGCTGTTAACAAAAGAATGTCTGTTTGGATGTTATGTGACATCAACTGTTAACAAAAGAATGTCTGTTTGGATGTTATGTGACATCAATCTTCAGACCTATTGATGCTGTTAACAAAAGAATGTCTGTTTGGATGTTATGTGACATCAATCTTCAGACCTATTGATGCTGTTAACAAAAGAATGTCTGTTTGGATGTTATGTGACATCAATCTTCAGACCTATGGATACTGTTAACAAAGAATGTCTTTTTGGATGTTATGTGACATTAATCTTCAGACCTATTGATGCTGTTAACAAAAGAATGTCTGTTTGGATGTTATGTGACATCAACTGTTAACAAAAGAATGTCTGTTTGGATGTTATGTGACATCAACTGTTAACAAAAAAATGTCTGTTTGGATGTTATGTGACATCAATCTTCAGACCTATGATGCTGTTAACAAAAGAATGTCTGTTTGGATGTTATGTGACATCAATCTTCAGACCTATTGATGCTGTTAACAAAAGAATGTCTGTTTGGATGTTATGTGACATCAATCTTCAGACCTATTGATGCTGTTAACAAAAGAATGTCTGTTTTATGTTATGTGACATCAACTGTTAACAAAAGAATGTCTGTTTGGATGTTATGTGACATCAACTGTTAACAAAAGAATGTCTGTTTGGATGTTATGTGACATCAATCTTCAGACCTATTGATGCTGTTAACAAAAGAATGTCTGTTTGGATGTTATGTGACATCAATCTTTAGACCTATTGATGCTGTTAACAAAAGAATGTCTGTTTGGATGTTATGTGACATCAATCTTCAGACCTATGGATGCTGTTAACAAAAGAATGTCTGTTTGGATGTTATGTGACATCAATCTTCAGACCTATTGATGCTGTTAACAAAAGAATGTCTGTTTGGATGTTATGTGACATCAATCTTCAGACCTATTGATGCTGTTAACAAAAGAATGTCTGTTTGGATGTTATGTGACATCAATCTTCAGACCTATTGATGCTGTTAACAAAAGAATGTCTGTTTGGATGTTATGTGACATCAATCTTTAGACCTTTTGATGTTGTTAACAAAAGAATGTCTGTTTGGATGTTATGTGACATCAATCTTCAGACCTATGGATGCTGTTAACAAAAGAATGTCTGTTTGGATGTTATGTGACATCAATCTTCAGACCTATTGATGCTGTTAACAAAAGAATGTCTGTTTTGATGTTATGTGACATCAACCTTCAGACCTATTGATGCTGTTAACAAAAGAATGTCTGTTTTTATGTTATGTGACATCAACTGTTAACAAAAGAATGTCTGTTTGGATGTTATGTGACATCAACTGTTAACAAAAGAATGTCTGTTTGGATGTTATGTGACATCAATCTTCAGACCTATTGATGCTGTTAACAAAAGAATGTCTGTTTGGATGTTATGTGACATCAATCTTCAGACCTATTGATGTTGTTAACAAAAGAATGTCTGTTTGGATGTTATGTGACATCAATCTTCAGACCTATGGATGCTGTTAACAAAAGAATGTCTGTTTGGATGTTATGTGACATCAATCTTCAGACCTATTGATGCTGTTAACAAAAGAATGTCTGTTTGGATGTTATGTGACATCAATCTTCAGACCTATTGATGCTGTTAACAAAAGAATGTCTGTTTGGATGTTATGTGACATCAATCTTCAGACCTATTGATGCTGTTAACAAAAGAATGTCTGTTTGGATGTTATGTGACATCAATCTTTAGACCTTTGATGTTGTTAACAAAAGAATGTCTGTTTGGATGTTATGTGACATCAATCTTCAGACCTATGGATGCTGTTAACAAAAGAATGTCTGTTTGGATGTTATGTGACATCAATCTTCAGACCTATTGATGCTGTTAACAAAAGAATGTCTGTTTGGATGTTATGTGACATCAATCTTCAGACCTATTGATGCTGTTAACAAAAGAATGTCTGTTTGGATGTTATGTGACATCAATCTTCAGACCTATTGATGCTGTTAACAAAAGAATGTCTGTTTGGATGTTATGTGACATCAATCTTCAGACCTATTGATGCTGTTAACAAAAGAATGTCTGTTTGGATGTTATGTGACATCAACTGTTAACAAAAGAATGTCTGTTTGGATGTTATGTGACATCAATCTTCAGACCTATTGATGCTGTTAACAAAAGAATGTCTGTTTGGATGTTATGTGACATCAATCTTCAGACCTATTGATGCTGTTAACAAAAGAATGTCTGTTTGGATGTTATGTGACATCAATCTTCAGACCTATGGATACTGTTAACAAAGAATGTCTGTTTGGATGTTATGTGACATCAATCTTCAGACCTATTGATGCTGTTAACAAAAGAATGTCTGTTTGGATGTTATGTGACATCAACTGTTAACAAAAGAATGTCTGTTTGGATGTTATGTGACATCAACTGTTAACAAAAAAATGTCTGTTTGGATGTTATGTGACATCAATCTTCAGACCTATGAATGCTGTTAACAAAAGAATGTCTGTTTGGATGTTATGTGACATCAATCTTCAGACCTATTGATGCTGTTAACAAAAGAATGTCTGTTTGGATGTTATGTGACATCAACTGTTAACAAAAGAATGTCTGTTTGGATGTTATGTGACATCAATCTTCAGACTTATGGATGCTGTTAACAAAAGAATGTCTGGATGTTATGTGACATCAACTGTTAACAAAGAATGTCTGTTTGGATGTTATGTGACATCAATCTTCAGACCTATAGATGCTGTTAACAAATAAATGTCTGTTTGGATGTTATGTGACATCAATCTTCGGACCTATTAATGCTGTTAACAAAAGAATGTCTGTTTGGATGTTATGTGACATCAATCTTCAGACCTATTGATGCTGTTAACAAAAGAATGTCTGGATGTTATGTGACATCAATCTTCAGACCTATTGATGCTGTTAACAAAAGAATGTCTGTTTGGATGTTATGTGACATCAATCTTCAGACCTATGGATGCTGTTAACAAAAGAATGTCTGGATGTTATGTGACATCAATCTTCAGACCTATTGATGCTGTTAACAAAAGAATGTCTGGATGTTATGTGACATCAATCTTCAGACCTATTGATGCTGTTAACAAAAGAATGTCTGGATGTTATGTGACATCAATCTTCAGACCTATGGATGCTGTTAACAAAAGAATGTCTGGATGTTATGTGACATCAATCTTCAGACCTATGGATGCTGTTAACAAAAAAATGTCTGTTTGGATGTTATGTGACATCAATCTTCAGACCTATTGATGCTGTTAACAAAAGAATGTCTGGATGTTATGTGACATCAATCTTCAGACCTATGGATGCTGTTAACAAAAGAATGTCTGGATGTTATGTGACATCAACTGTTAACAAAAGAATGTCTGTTTGGATGTTATGTGACATCAATATTCAGACCTATAGATGCTGTTAACAAATAAATGTCTGTTTGGATGTTATGTGACATCAATCTTCGGACCTATTAATGCTGTTAACAAAAGAATGTCTGTTTGGATGTTATGTGACATCAGTCTTCAGACCTATTGATGCTGTTAACAAAAGAATGTCTGGATGTTATGTGACATCAATCTTCAGACCTATGGATGCTGTTAACAAAAGAATGTCTGGATGTTATGTGACATCAACTGTTAACAAAAGAATGTCTGTTTGGATGTTATGTGACATCAATATTCAGACCTATAGATGCTGTTAACAAATAAATGTCTGTTTGGATGTTATGTGACATCAATCTTCGGACCTATTAATGCTGTTAACAAAAGAATGTCTGTTTGGATGTTATGTGACATCAATCTTCAGACCTATTGATGCTGTTAACAAAAGAATGTCTGGATGTTATGTGACATCAATCTTCAGACCTATTGATGCTGTTAACAAAAGAATGTTTGGATGTTATGTGACATCAACTGTTAACAAAAGAATGTCTGTTTGGATGTTATGTGACATCAATCTTCAGACCTATTGATGCTGTTAACAAAAGAATGTCTGTTTGGATGTTATGTGACATCAATCTTCAGACCTATTGATGCTGTTAACAAAAGAATGTCTGTTTGGATGTTATGTGACATCAACTGTTAACAAAAGAATGTCTGTTTGGATGTTATGTGACATCAATCTTCAGACCTATTGATGCTGTTAACAAAAGAATGTCTGTTTGGATGTTATGTGACATCAATCTTCAGACCTATTGATGCTGTTAACAAAAGAATGTCTGTTTGGATGTTATGTGACATCAATCTTCAGACCTATGGATACTGTTAACAAAGAATGTCTGTTTGGATGTTATGTGACATCAATCTTCAGACCTATTGATGCTGTTAACAAAAGAATGTCTGTTTGGATGTTATGTGACATCAACTGTTAACAAAAGAATGTCTGTTTGGATGTTATGTAACATCAACTGTTAACAAAAAAATGTCTGTTTGGATGTTATGTGACATCAATCTTCAGACCTATGAATGCTGTTAACAAAAGAATGTCTGTTTGGATGTTATGTGACATCAATCTTCAGACCTATTGATGCTGTTAACAAAAGAATGTCTGTTTGGATGTTATGTGACATCAACTGTTAACAAAAAAGAATGTCTGTTTGGATGTTATGTGACATCAATCTTCAGACTTATGGATGCTGTTAACAAAAGAATGTCTGGATGTTATGTGACATCAACTGTTAACAAAGAATGTCTGTTTGGATGTTATGTGACATCAATATTCAGACCTATAGATGCTGTTAACAAATGAATGTCTGTTTGGATGTTATGTGACATCAATCTTCGGACCTATTAATGCTGTTAACAAAAGAATGTCTGTTTGGATGTTATGTGACATCAGTCTTCAGACCTATTGATGCTGTTAACAAAAGAATGTCTGGATGTTATGTGACATCAATCTTCAGACCTATTGATGCTGTTAACAAAAGAATGTCTGTTTGGATGTTATGTGACATCAATCTTCAGACCTATTGATGCTGTTAACAAAAGAATGTCTGGATGTTATGTGACATCAATCTTCAGACCTATTGATGCTGTTAACAAAAGAATGTCTGGATGTTATGTGACATCAATCTTCAGACCTATTGATGCTGTTAACAAAAGAATGTCTGTTTGGATGTTATGTGACATCAACTGTTAACAAAAGAATGTCTGTTTGGATGTTATGTGACATCAACTGTTAACAAAAGAATGTCTGTTTGGATGTTATGTGACATCAACTGTTAACAAAAGAATGTCTGTTTGGATGTTATGTAACATCAACTGTTAACAAAAGAATGTCTGTTTGGATGTTATGTGACATCAATCTTCAGACCTATTGATGCTGTTAACAAAAGAATGTCTGTTTGGATGTTATGTGACATCAATCTTCAGACCTATGATGCTGTTAACAAAAGAATGTCTGTTTGGATGTTATGTGACATCAATCTTCAGACCTATTGATGCTGTTAACAAAAGAATGTCTGTTTTGATGTTATGTGACATCAATCTTCAGACCTATTGATGCTGTTAACAAAAGAATGTCTGTTTGGATGTTATGTGACATCAACTGTTAACAAAAGAATGTCTGTTTGGATGTTATGTGACATCAACTGTTAACAAAAGAATGTCTGTTTGGATGTTATGTGACATCAATCTTCAGACCTATTGATGCTGTTAACAAAAGAATGTCTGTTTGGATGTTATGTGACATCAATCTTTAGACCTATTGATGCTGTTAACAAAAGAATGTCTGTTTGGATGTTATGTGACATCAATCTTCAGACCTATGGATGCTGTTAACAAAAGAATGTCTGTTTGGATGTTATGTGACATCAATATTCAGACCTATTGATGCTGTTAACAAAAGAATGTCTGTTTGGATGTTATGTGACATCAATCTTCAGACCTATTGATGCGGTTAACAAAAGAATGTCTGTTTGGATGTTATGTGACATCAATCTTCAGACCTATGGATGCTGTTAACAAAAGAATGTCTGTTTGGATGTTATGTGACATCAACTGTTAACAAAAGAATGTCTGTTTGGATGTTATGTGACATCAACTGTTAACAAAAGAATGTCTGTTTGGATGTTATGTGACATCAACTGCTAACAAAAGAATGTCTGTTTGGATGTTATGTGACATTAACTGTTAACAAAAGAATGTCTCTTTGGATGTTATGTGACATCAATCTTCAGACCTATGGGTGGTGTTAACAAAAGAATGTCTGGATGTTATGTGACATCAATCTTCAGACCTATGGATGCTGTTAACAAAAGAATGTCTGGATGTTATGTGACATCAATCTTCAGACCTATTGATGCTGTTAACAAAAGAATGTTTGGATGTTATGTGACATCAACTGTTAACAAAAGAATGTCTGTTTGGATGTTATGTGACATCAATCTTCAGACCTATTGATGCTGTTAACAAAAGAATGTCTGTTTGGATGTTATGTGACATCAATCTTCAGACCTATTGATGCTGTTAACAAAAGAATGTCTGTTTGGATGTTATGTGACATCAATCTTCAGACCTATTGATGCTGTTAACAAAAGAATGTCTGTTTGGATGTTATGTGACATCAACTGTTAACAAAAGAATGTCTGTTTGGATGTTATGTGACATCAATCTTCAGACCTATTGATGCTGTTAACAAAAGAATGTCTGTTTGGATGTTATGTGACATCAATCTTCAGACCTATTGATGCTGTTAACAAAAGAATGTCTGTTTGGATGTTATGTGACATCAATCTTCAGACCTATGGATACTGTTAACAAAGAATGTCTTTTTGGATGTTATGTGACATCAATCTTCAGACCTATTGATGCGGTTAACAAAAGAATGTCTGTTTGGATGTTATGTGACATCAACTGTTAACAAAAGAGTGTCTGTTTGGATGTTATGTAACATCAACTGTTAACCAAAAAATGTCTGTTTGGATGTTATGTGACATCAATCTTCAGACCTATGAATGCTGTTAACAAAAGAATGTCTGTTTGGATGTTATGTGACATCAATCTTCAGACCTATTGATGCTGTTAACAAAAGAATGTCTGTTTTGATGTTATGTGACATCAACCTTCAGACCTATTGATGCTGTTAACAAAAGAATGTCTGTTTTTATGTTATGTGACATCAACTGTTAACAAAAGAATGTCTGTTTGGATGTTATGTGACATCAACTGTTAACAAAAGAATGTCTGTTTGGATGTTATGTGACATCAATCTTCAGACCTATTGATGCTGTTAACAAAAGAATGTCTGTTTGGATGTTATGTGACATCAATCTTCAGACCTATTGATGCTGTTAACAAAAGAATGTCTGTTTGGATGTTATGTGACATCAATCTTTAGACCTTTTGATGTTGTTAACAAAAGAATGTCTGTTTGGATGTTATGTGACATCAATCTTCAGACCTATGGATGCTGTTAACAAAAGAATGTCTGTTTGGATGTTATGTGACATCAATCTTCAGACCTATTGATGCTGTTAACAAAAGAATGTCTGTTTGGATGTTATGTGACATCAATCTTCAGACCTATTGATGCTGTTAACAAAAGAATGTCTGTTTGGATGTTATGTGACATCAATCTTCAGACCTATGGATGCTGTTAACAAAAGAATGTCTGTTTGGATGTTATGTGACATCAACTGTTAACAAAAGAATGTCTGTTTGGATGTTATGTGACATCAACTGTTAACAAAATAACGTCTGTTTGGATGCTATGTGACATCAACTGTTAACAAAAGAATGTCTGTTTGGATGTTATGTGACATTAACTGTTAACAAAAGAATGTCTGTTTGGATGTTATGTGACATCAATCTTCAGACCTATGGATGCTGTTAACAAAAGAATGTCTGGATGTTATGTGACATCAATCTTCAGACCTATGGATGCTGTTAACAAAAGAATGTCTGGATGTTATGTGACATCAATCTTCAGACCTATTGATGCTGTTAACAAAAGAATGTTTGGATGTTATGTGACATCAACTGTTAACAAAAGAATGTCTGTTTGGATGTTATGTGACATCAATCTTCAGACCTATTGATGCTGTTAACAAAAGAATGTCTGTTTGGATGTTATGTGACATCAATCTTCAGACCTATTGATGCTGTTAACAAAAGAATGTCTGTTTGGATGTTATGTGACATCAATCTTCAGACCTATTGATGCTGTTAACAAAAGAATGTCTGTTTGGATGTTATGTGACATCAACTGTTAACAAAAGAATGTCTGTTTGGATGTTATGTGACATCAATCTTCAGACCTATTGATGCTGTTAACAAAAGAATGTCTGTTTGGATGTTATGTGACATCAATCTTCAGACCTATTGATGCTGTTAACAAAAGAATGTCTGTTTGGATGTTATGTGACATCAATCTTCAGACCTATGGATACTGTTAACAAAGAATGTCTGTTTGGATGTTATGTGACATCAATCTTCAGACCTATTGATGCGGTTAACAAAAGAATGTCTGTTTGGATGTTATGTGACATCAACTGTTAACAAAAGAGTGTCTGTTTGGATGTTATGTAACATCAACTGTTATCCAAAAAAATGTCTGTTTGGATGTTATGTGACATCAATCTTCAGACCTATGAATGCTGTTAACAAAAGAATGTCTGTTTGGATGTTATGTGACATCAATCTTCAGACCTATTGATGCTGTTAACAAAAGAATGTCTGTTTGGATGTTATGTGACATCAACTGTTAACAAAAGAATGTCTGTTTGGATGTTATGTGACATCAATCTTCAGACTTATGGATGCTGTTAACAAAAGAATGTCTGGATGTTATGTGACATCAACTGTTAACAAAGAATGTCTGTTTGGATGTTATGTGACATCAATATTCAGACCTATAGATGCTGTTAACAAATGAATGTCTGTTTGGATGTTATGTGACATCAATCTTCGGACCTATTAATGCTGTTAACAAAAGAATGTCTGTTTGGATGTTATGTGACATCAGTCTTCAGACCTATTGATGCTGTTAACAAAAGAATGTCTGGATGTTATGTGACATCAATCTTCAGACCTATTGATGCTGTTAACAAAAGAATGTCTGTTTGGATGTTATGTGACATCAATCTTCAGACCTATGGATGCTGTTAACAAAAGAATGTCTGGATGTTATGTGACATCAATCTTCAGACCTATTGATGCTGTTAACAAAAGAATGTCTGGATGTTATGTGACATCAATCTTCAGACCTATTGATGCTGTTAACAAAAGAATGTCTGTTTGGATGCTATGTGACATCAACTGTTAACAAAAGAATGTTTGTTTGGATGTTATGTGACATCAACTGTTAACAAAAGAATGTCTGTTTGGATGTTGTGTGACATCAACTGTTAACAAAAGAATGTTTGTTTGGATGTTATGTATCATCAGTCTTCAGACCTATTGATGCTGTTAACAAAAGAATGTCTGGATGTTATGTGACATCAATCTTCAGACCTATGGATGCTGTTAACAAAAGAATGTCTGGATGTTATGTGACATCAATCTTCAGACCTATGGATGCTGTTAACAAAAGAATGTCTGTTTGATGTTATGTGACATCAGTCTTCAGACCTATTGATGCTGTTAACAAAAGAATGTCTGGATGTTATGTGACATCAATCTTCAGACCTATGGATGCTGTTAACAAAAGAATGTCTGGATGTTATGTGACATCAACTGTTAACAAAAGAATGTCTGTTTGGATATTATGTGACATCAATATTCAGACCTATAGATGCTGTTAACAAATAAATGTCTGTTTGGATGTTATGTGACATCAATCTTCGGACCTATTAATGCTGTTAACAAAAGAATGTCTGTTTGGATGTTATGTGACATCAGTCTTCAGACCTATTGATGCTGTTAACAAAAGAATGTCTGGATGTTATGTGACATCAATCTTCAGACCTATTGATGCTGTTAACAAAAGAATGTCTGTTTGGATGTTATGTGACATTAACTGTTAACAAAAAAATGTCTGTTTGGATGTTATGTGACATCAATCTTCAGACCTATTGGTGGTGTTAACAAAAGAATGTCTGGATGTTATGTGACATCAATCTTCAGACCTATGGATGCTGTTAACAAAAGAATGTCTGGATGTTATGTGACATCAATCTTCAGACCTATTGATGCTGTTAACAAAAGAATGTTTGGATGTTATGTGACATCAACTGTTAACAAAAGAATGTCTGTTTGGATGTTATGTGACATCAATCTTCAGACCTATTGATGCTGTTAACAAAAGAATGTCTGTTTGGATGTTATGTGACATCAATCTTCAGACCTATTGATGCTGTTAACAAAAGAATGTCTGTTTGGATGTTATGTGACATCAATCTTCAGACCTATTGATGCTGTTAACAAAAGAATGTCTGTTTGGATGTTATGTGACATCAACTGTTAACAAAAGAATGTCTGTTTGGATGTTATGTGACATCAATCTTCAGACCTATTGATGCTGTTAACAAAAGAATGTCTGTTTGGATGTTATGTGACATCAATCTTCAGACCTATTGATGCTGTTAACAAAAGAATGTCTGTTTGGATGTTATGTGACATCAATCTTCAGACCTATGGATACTGTTAACAAAAGAATGTCTGTTTGGATGTTATGTGACATCAATCTTCAGACCTATTGATGCTGTTAACAAAAGAATGTCTGTTTGGATGTTATGTGACATCAACTGTTAACAAAAGAGTGTCTGTTTGGATGTTATGTAACATCAACTGTTAACCAAAAAATGTCTGTTTGGATGTTATGTGACATCAATCTTCAGACCTATGAATGCTGTTAACAAAAGAATGTCTGTTTGGATGTTATGTGACATCAATCTTCAGACCTATTGATGCTGTTAACAAAAGAATGTCTGTTTGGATGTTATGTGACATCAACTGTTAACAAAGAATGTCTGTTTGGATGTTATGTGACATCAATATTCAGACCTATAGATGCTGTTAACAAATGAATGTCTGTTTGGATGTTATGTGACATCAATCTTCGGACCTATTAATGCTGTTAACAAAAGAATGTCTGTTTGGATGTTATGTGACATCAGTCTTCAGACCTATTGATGCTGTTAACAAAAGAATGTCTGGATGTTATGTGACATCAATCTTCAGACCTATTGATGCTGTTAACAAAAGAATGTCTGTTTGGATGTTATGTGACATCAATCTTCAGACCTATTGATGCTGTTAACAAAAGAATGTCTGGATGTTATGTGACATCAATCTTCAGACCTATTGGTGCTGTTAACAAAAGAATGTCTGGATGTTATGTGACATCAATCTTCAGACCTATTGATGCTGTTAACAAAAGAATGTCTGTTTGGATGCTATGTGACATCAACTGTTAAGAAAAGAATGTTTGTTTGGATGTTATGTGACATCAACTGTTAACAAAAGAATGTCTGTTTGGATGTTGTGTGACATCAACTGTTAACAAAAGAATGTTTGTTTGGATGTTATGTAACATCAACTGTTAACAAAAGAATGTCTGTTTGGATGTTATGTGACATCAATCTTCAGACCTATTGATGCTGTTAACAAAAGAATGTCTGTTTGGATGTTATGTGACATCAATCTTCAGACCTATGAATGCTGTTAACAAAAGAATGTCTGTTTGGATGTTATGTGACATCAATCTTCAGACCTATTGATGCTGTTAACAAAAGAATGTCTGTTTTGATGTTATGTGACATCAACCTTCAGACCTATTGATGCTGTTAACAAAAGAATGTCTGTTTTTATGTTATGTGACATCAACTGTTAACAAAAGAATGTCTGTTTGGATGTTATGTGACATCAACTGTTAACAAAAGAATGTCTGTTTGGATGTTATGTGACATCAATCTTCAGACATATTGATGCTGTTAACAAAAGAATGTCTGTTTGGATGTTATGTGACATCAATCTTCAGACCTATTGATGCTGTTAACAAAAGAATGTCTGTTTGGATGTTATGTGACATCAATCTTTAGACCTTTTGATGTTGTTAACAAAAGAATGTCTGTTTGGATGTTATGTGACATCAATCTTCAGACCTATGGATGCTGTTAACAAAAGAATGTCTGTTTGGATGTTATGTGACATAAATATTCAGACCTATTGATGCTGTTAACAAAAGAATGTCTGTTTGGATGTTATGTGACATCAATCTTCAGACCTATTGATGCGGTTAACAAAAGAATGTCTGTTTGGATGTTATGTGACATCAATCTTCAGACCTATGGATGCTGTTAACAAAAGAATGTCTGTTTGGATGTTATGTGACATCAACTGTTAACAAAAGAATGTCTGTTTGGATGTTATGTGACATCAACTGTTAACAAAATAACGTCTGTTTGGATGCTATGTGACATCAACTGCTAACAAAAGAATGTCTGTTTGGATGTTATGTGACATCAACTGTTAACAAAAGAATGTCTGTTTAAATGTTATGTGACATCAACTGTTAACAAAAGAATGTCTGTTTGGATGTTATGTGACATCAGTCTTGAGACCTATTGATGCTGTTAACAAAAGAATGTCTGTTTGGATGTTATGTGACATCAGTCTTCAGACCTATTGATGCTGTTAACAAAAGAATGTCTGTTTGGATGTTATGTGACATCAATCTTCAGACCTATGGATACTGTTAACAAAAGAATGTCTGTTTGGATGTTATGTGACATCAATCTTCAGACCTATTGATGCTGTTAACAAAAGAATGTCTGTTTGGATGTTATGTGACATCAATCTTCAGACCTATTGATGCTGTTAACAAAAGAATGTCTGTTTGGATGTTATGTGACATCAACTGTTAAGAAAAGAATGTCTGTTTGGATGTTATGTGACATCAACTGTTAACAAAAGAATGTCTGTTTAAATGTTATGTGACATCAACTGTTAACAAAAGAATGTCTGTTTGGATGTTATGTGACATCAATATTCAGACCTATAGATGCTGTTAACAAATAAATGTCTGTTTGGATGTTATGTGATATCAATCTTCGGACCTATTAATGCTGTTAACAAAAGAATGTCTGTTTGGATGTTATGTGACATCAGTCTTCAGACCTATTGATGCTGTTAACAAAAGAATGTCTGGATGTTATGTGACATCAATCTTCAGACCTATGGATGCTGTTAACAAAAGAATGTCTGGATGTTATGTGACATCAACTGTTAACAAAAGAATGTCTGTTTGGATATTATGTGACATCAATATTCAGACCTATAGATGCTGTTAACAAATAAATGTCTGTTTGGATGTTATGTGACATCAATCTTCGGACCTATTAATGCTGTTAAGAAAAGATGTCTGTTTGGATGTTATGTGACATCAGTCTTCAGACCTATTGATGCTGTTAACAAAAGAATGTCTGGATGTTATGTGACATCAATCTTCAGACCTATTGATGCTGTTAACAAAAGAATGTCTGTTTGGATGTTATGTGACATTAACTGTTAACAAAAGAATGTCTGTTTGGATGTTATGTGACATCAATCTTCAGACCTATGGGTGGTGTTAACAAAAGAATGTCTGGATGTTATGTGACATCAATCTTCAGACCTATGGATGCTGTTAACAAAAGAATGTCTGGATGTTATGTGACATCAATCTTCAGACCTATTGATGCTGTTAACAAAAGAATGTTTGGATGTTATGTGACATCAACTGTTAACAAAAGAATGTCTGTTTGATGTTATGTGACATCAATCTTCAGACCTATTGATGCTGTTAACAAAAGAATGTCTGTTTGGATGTTATGTGACATCAATCTTCAGACCTATTGATGCTGTTAACAAAAGAATGTCTGTTTGGATGTTATGTGACATCAATCTTCAGACCTATTGATGCTGTTAACAAAAGAATGTCTGTTTGGATGTTATGTGACATCAACTGTTAACAAAAGAATGTCTGTTTGGATGTTATGTGACATCAATCTTCAGACCTATTGATGCTGTTAACAAAAGAATGTCTGTTTGGATGTTATGTGACATCAATCTTCAGACCTATTGATGCTGTTAACAAAAGAATGTCTGTTTGGATGTTATGTGACATCAATCTTCAGACCTATGGATACTGTTAACAAAGAATGTCTTTTTGGATGTTATGTGACATCAATCTTCAGACCTATTGATGCGGTTAACAAAAGAATGTCTGTTTGGATGTTATGTGACATCAACTGTTAACAAAAGAGTGTCTGTTTGGATGTTATGTAACATCAACTGTTAACCAAAAAATGTCTGTTTGGATGTTATGTGACATCAATCTTCAGACCTATGAATGCTGTTAACAAAAGAATGTCTGTTTGGATGTTATGTGACATCAATCTTCAGACCTATTGATGCTGTTAACAAAAGAATGTCTGTTTGGATGTTATGTGACATCAACTGTTAACAAAAGAATGTCTGTTTGGATGTTATGTGACATCAATCTTCAGACTTATGGATGCTGTTAACAAAAGAATGTCTGGATGTTATGTGACATCAACTGTTAACAAAGAATGTCTGTTTGGATGTTATGTGACATCAATATTCAGACCTATAGATGCTGTTAACAAATGAATGTCTGTTTGGATGTTATGTGACATCAATCTTCGGACCTATTAATGCTGTTAACAAAAGAATGTCTGTTTGGATGTTATGTGACATCAGTCTTCAGACCTATTGATGCTGTTAACAAAAGAATGTCTGGATGTTATGTGACATCAATCTTCAGACCTATTGATGCTGTTAACAAAAGAATGTCTGTTTGGATGTTATGTGACATCAATCTTCAGACCTATGGATGCTGTTAACAAAAGAATGTCTGGATGTTATGTGACATCAATCTTCAGACCTATTGATGCTGTTAACAAAAGAATGTCTGGATGTTATGTGACATCAATCTTCAGACCTATTGATGCTGTTAACAAAAGAATGTCTGTTTGGATGCTATGTGACATCAACTGTTAACAAAAGAATGTTTGTTTGGATGTTATGTGACATCAACTGTTAACAAAAGAATGTCTGTTTGGATGTTGTGTGACATCAACTGTTAACAAAAGAATGTTTGTTTGGATGTTATGTAACATCAACTGTTAACAAAAGAATGTCTGTTTGGATGTTATGTGACATCAATCTTCAGACCTATTGATGCTGTTAACAAAAGAATGTCTGTTTGGATGTTATGTGACATCAATCTTCAGACCTATGAATGCTGTTAACAAAAGAATGTCTGTTTGGATGTTATGTGACATCAATCTTCAGACCTATTGATGCTGTTAACAAAAGAATGTCTGTTTTGATGTTATGTGACATCAACCTTCAGACCTATTGATGCTGTTAACAAAAGAATGTCTGTTTTTATGTTATGAGACATCAACTGTTAACAAAAGAATGTCTGTTTGGATGTTATGTGACATCAATCTTCAGACCTATTGATGCTGTTAACAAAAGAATGTCTGTTTGGATGTTATGTGACATCAATCTTCAGACCTATGGATGCTGTTAACAAAAGAATGTCTGTTTGGATGTTATGTGACATCAATCTTCAGACTTATTGATGCTGTTAACAAAAGAATGTCTGTTTTGATGTTATGTGACATCAACTGTTAACAAAAGAATGTCTGTTTGGATGTTATGTGACATGAATCTTCAGACCTATTGATGCTGTTAACAAAAGAATGTCTGGATGTTATGTGACATCAACTGTTAACAAAAGAATGTCTGGATGTTATGTGACATCAATCTTCAGCGGTGTTTGAATAATTAAAGCTTCACATCATTTATAGTATGTATGTGGCCCTTACAATACAACTTGCAAACACAATACATCCAATGTTGGAAAATGAATGTTTTCCAGCTTCCAATTTCGCCAGTTTCCTAAAATACACTTTGGTAGCCATTGTTTTTAATCATGGTATTGCTATCTTGACATTTCCCACGCTTTTAAAAGCACTGACTCAGTCAGAGCTTGTGAAACAGTGTAAGCCCATCAGTGCATCACAAGCGGATTCTTCAATTTTTCTTGAGATGATGACCATATGAACAATTCTAAAGTTTCACCAAGTACCCCAAGTGCATGTACAGCTTGCTGCCAATGTTCTTATTGAAAACAATTCCAAGGACAAAACATCTGTATCTTGACTTTGGATAATGACATTGGCAAACGCTTTCCCATCATAACTGGTATGCATAACCACACGTGCGTCTTCTTCCTCGTGACCCACAAGAAAACACAGTCAACTTCCTATCACTGATCACAAGTAGATGACACTAATATCTATGAGATATTAGTATTTGTTCCTTTGAATCACTCCATGATGTCAAGTAGATGATGTTATGGACTACTGAAAACATTTTCATGCAGACACTGGCAGAGGTGTTTACATATTAATCAAAATTCCCCCAAAGAATAAGCAAGAAAACAGAGATATGACATTGAACAAGAGTTTGAAGAACACCATCTTCAAACACATTTCAAGTTGGGGGCTATAGGCCAAAGTTATTGGGGAATTGTCCAAAAGAGTTTTTCAACAACAATGCAGTTTTATACAAATTCATCTTCTCATTTTGGGTTAAGGATCTTGAGGCTTTCAAAAATCCTTTCCTCCAAACTACTATTACCCTCCTCATCAGTTATGTGTTCTTCCTGAGTCGCTGATGAAATTCTTTCAAATTATTCATTCAGAACCAGTTCACAAGCATATTCGGTTTCTTGATTTAGTAATGATAAGCTGTGATTATTTGCACTTTAGCAAATTTACGAATCAAGAAAGGTAAAGTTCCTATTCGTAACTGGTATTATTATTGTAAATTTGTTTGTTTTTTTTAATTTCGCGCAAAGTTATACGAGGGCTATCTGAACTAGCTTCCATGGCTGAAAGGGAATGCATATTTGGTGTGACGAGGATTCGAACCCGTGACCTTCAAATGATGAATCGAGTGCCCTAACCATCTGGCCATGCCGGGGAAATTATTACAACCCAAACTTCCTCGTAATCAAGACCCAGTCCCAGGAGTTCTTTCCATTCCTCACGTTTTTCTCTTCACAATAATGTTATTTATTACAGTTAACATAAGAATAATCTCTTGGCAGACAAGTAAACAATAAACATGAAATGGTTGTGAAAATAACGTAATTAATAAGTGAATATGTAAAAATAAACATGATGATAACTGAGATTGACATGTGTGGTGGGTGTGAACATGCGTATTATAGAAATCTGTAAAGATTTAATGTGAAAAAAACAACGTAATAATATTAAAAGTGAAGTGGTTGTGAAACTGTGTCATGTAGAAATGTTAAAGTAAACATGAAACAATTGCAAAGATATTTGGTATGAAAACGTCTAATAATAAACACGAAACGACAGTAAATACAGGGTGGCCCGTAAGTCCCTACCCATCCATATATCTTATGTATCCAGTGTATCTGTCTGGTGTTACCAGTATTCTTGTGCTCATGTACCCACGTATTTGTCACAATACGCTCTTCAAGTGTAAACGGGCTTACTTCGGCCATATTTCTCTGAAAAAAAAAAATAAAAAAAAATTATAATACATGTGTAATTGAATATAACATAATAACATATGGATGGTTAGGTACTTACGGGCCACCCTGTATATTTAAGAGAGAAATGTCTTGTCATAAACGTATATAGTTCTCGTGAAGACAAGACAAAAATTTTGATTTTTGAATTTCGTGCAAAGCTTTACGATGGCTATCTGCACTAGCCGTGACTAATTTAGCAGTTTAAGTCTAGAGGATTGTTTGTTTGTTTTGGAATTTCGCACAAAGCTACTCGAGGGCTATCTGTGCTAGCCGTCCCTAATTTAGCAGTGTAAGACTAGAGGGAAGGCAGCTAGTCATCACCATCCACCGCCAACTCTTGGGCTACTCTTTTACCAACGATTAGTGGGATTTACCGTCACATTATACACCCCCCACGGCTGAGAGGGCGAGCATATTTAGCGCGACGCGGGCGCGAACCCGCGACCCTCGGATTACGAGTCGCACGCCTTACGCGCTTGGCCATGCCAGGCCATAAGTCTAGAGGAAAGGCAGCTAGTTATCACTACCTACCGCCAACACTTGAGCTACTCTTTTACCAACAAATAGTTTAATTGACCGTCACATTATAACGTCTCTACTGTTGAAAGGGAGCATGTTTGGTGTGACGGAGATTCGAACCCGCGACCCAAAAATTACTAGTTGAGCGCCTTAACCACCTGGCCATGTTGGGCTTAAGAAAAACAACAACATCTCAGTGTATGATATAATAATAAAGACAGATATTAAAGCTTGAAATATGCATTTATAAGAAGTTCTGTAAAGTGATCTGACGGACACATGTTTAGAGATTTAATTTGATTCTGTATGACGGAACAATGAGTACTATCGACTATACCATATGATAATGTGTTTACTCACCAAGAGACAGGGATTTTCAGGTTCTTTTCTAACAGGCCATCTGAGAAGAGAGAGAGATTCTCAGTTTATCAATGTGCCGAAGTGCTTCTCGAGAGAATCTGATAGTGTTGTTCAAACATCGAACAAAATTCTTATTGTTGTTCAAACATCGAGTCAAATTCTTATTGTTGTTCAAACATCGAGCAAAATTCTTATTGTTGTTCAAACATCGAGAAAAATTCTTATTGTTGTTCAAACATCGAACAAAATTCTTGTTGTTGTTCAAACATCGAGCAAAATTTTTATTGTTGTTCAAACATCGAGAAAAATTCTTATTGTTGTTCAAACATCGAGCTAAATTCTTATTGTTGTTCAAACATCGAGCAAAATTCTTATTGTTGTTCAAACATCGAGAAAAATTCTTATTGTTGTTCAAACATCGAGCCAAATTCTTATTGTTCTTCAAACATCGAGCAAAATTCTTATTGTTGTTCAAACATCGAGAAAAATTCTTATTGTCGTTCAAACATCGAGCCAAATTCTTATTGTTGTTCAAACATCGAGCAAAATTCTTATTGTTGTTCAAACATCGAGCCAAATTCTTATTGTTGTTCAAACATCGAGCCAAATTCTTATTTTTGTTCAAACATCGAGCAAAACTCTTATTGTTGTTCAAACATCGAGAAAAATTCTTATTGTTGTTCAAACATCGAACAAAATTCTTGTTGTTGTTCAAACATCGAGCAAAATTTTTATTGTTGTTCAAACATCGAGAAAAATTCTTATTGTTGTTCAAACATCGAGCTAAATTCTTATTGTTGTTCAAACATCGAGAAAAATTCTTATTGTTGTTCAAACATCGAGAAAAATTCTTATTGTTGTTCAAACATCGAGCCAAATTCTTATTGTTGTTCAAACATCGAGCAAAACTCTTATTGTTGATCAAACATCGAGAAAAATTCTTATTGTTGTTCAAACATCGAGCAAAATTCTTATTGTTGTTCAAACATCGAGCCAAATTCTTATTGTTGTTCAAACATCGAGAAAAATTCTTATTGTTGTTCAAACATCGAGCCAAATTCTTATTGTTGTTCAAACATCGAGCAAAACTCTTGTTGTTGTTCAAACATCGAGCAAAATTCTTATTGTTGTTCAAACATCGAGCAAAATTCTTATTGTTGTTCAAACATCGAGAAAAATTCTTATTGTTGTTCAAACATCGAGCAAAATTCTTATTGTTGTTCAAACATCGAGAAAAATTCTTATTGTTGTTCAAACATCGAACAAAATTCTTATTGTTGTTCAAACATCGAGCCAAATTCTTATTGTTGTTCAAACATCGAGAAAAATTCTTATTGTTGTTCAAACATCGAGCCAAATTCTTATTGTTGTTCAAACATCGAGCAAAATTCTTATTGTTGTTCAAACATCGAGCAAAATTCTTATTGTTGTTCAAACACCGAGCCAAATTCTTATTGTTGTTCAAACATCGAGCAAAACTCTTATTGTTGTTCAAACATCGAGCCAAATTCTTATTGTTGTTCAAACATCGAGCAAAACTCTTATTGTTGTTCAAACATCGAGCAAAATTCTTATTGTTGTTCAAACATCGAGAAAAATTCTTATTGTTGTTCAAACATCGAGCCAAATTCTTATTGTTGTTCAAACATCGAGCCAAATTCTTATTGTTGTTCAAACATCGAGCAAAATTCTTATTGTTGTTCAAACATCGAGAAAAATTCTTATTGTTGTTCAAACATCGAGCCAAATTCTTATTGTTGTTCAAACATCGAGCAAAACTCTTATTGTTGTTCAAACATCGAGAAAAATTCTTATTGTTGTTCAAACATCGAGCAAAATTCTTATTGTTGTTCAAACATCGAGCCAAATTCTTATTGTTGTTCAAACATCGAGCAAAATTCTTATTGTTGTTCAAACATCGAGAAAAATTCTTATTGTTGTTCAAACATCGAGCCAAATTCTTATTGTTGTTCAAACATCGAGCAAAACTCTTGTTGTTGTTCAAACATCGAGAAAAATTCTTATTGTTGTTCAAACATCGAGCAAAATTCTTATTGTTGTTCAAACATCGAGCCAAATTCTTATTGTTGTTCAAACATCGAGCAAAATTCTTATTGTTGTTCAAACATCGAGAAAAATTCTTATTGTTGTTCAAACATCGAACAAAATTCTTGTTGTTGTTCAAACATCGAGCAAAATTCTTATTGTTGTTCAAACATCGAGAAAAATTCTTATTGTTGTTCAAACATCGAGCCAAATTCTTATTGTTGTTCAAACATCGAGCAAAATTCTTATTGTTGTTTAAACATCGAGCCAAATTCTTATTGTTGTTCAAACATCGAGCAAAATTCTTATTGTTGTTCAAACATCGAGCAAAATTCTTATTGTTGTTCAAACATCGAGCAAAATTCTTATTGTTGTTCAAACATCGAGCCAAATTCTTATTGTTGTTCAAACATCGAGCAAAATTCTTATTGTTGTTCAAACATCGAGAAAAATTCTTATTGTTGTTCAAACATCGAGCCAAATTCTTATTGTTGTTCAAACATCGAGCAAAACTCTTATTGTTGTTCAAACATCGAGAAAAATTCTTATTGTTGTTCAAACATCGAGCCAAATTCTTATTGTTGTTCAAACATCGAGCAAAATTCTTATTGTTGTTCAAACATCGAGCAAAATTCTTATTGTTGTTCAAACATCGAGCCAAATTCTTATTGTTGTTCAAACATCGAGCCAAATTCTTATTGTTGTTCAAACATCGAGAAAAATTCTTATTGTTGTTCAAACATCGAGCAAAATTCTTATTGTTGTTCAAACATCGAGAAAAATTCTTATTGTTGTTGAAACATCGAGCAAAATTCTTATTGTTGTTCAAACATCGAGCAAAATTCTTATTGTTGTTCAAACATCGAGAAAAATTCTTATTGTTGTTCAAACATCGAACAAAATTCTTGTTGTTGTTCAAACATCGAGCAAAATTCTTATTGTTGTTCAAACATCGAGAAAAATTCTTATTGTTGTTCAATCATCGAGCAAAATTCTTATTGTTGTTCAAACATCGAGCAAAATTCTTATTGTTGTTCAAACATCGAGCCAAATTTTTATTGTTGTTCAAACATCGAGCAAAATTCTTATTGTTGTTCAAACATCGAGCAAAATTCTTATTGTTGTTCAAACATCGAGCAAAACTCTTATTGTTGTTCAAACATCGAGAAAAATTCTTATTGTTGTTCAAACATCGAGCCAAACTCTTATTGTTGTTCAAACATTGAGCAAAATTCTTATTGTTGTTTAAACATCGAGCAAAACTCTTATTGTTGTTCAAACATCGAGAAAAATTCTTATTGTTGTTCAAACATCGAGCCAAATTCTTATTGTTGTTCAAACATCGAGCCAAATTCTTATTGTTGTTTAAACATCGAGCCAAATTCTTATTGTTGTTCAAACATCGAGCAAAACTCTTATTGTTGTTCAAACATCGAGAAAAATTCTTATTGTTGTTCAAACATCGAGCAAAATTGTTATTGTTGTTCAAACATCGAGAAAAATTCTTATTGTTGTTCAAACATCGAGCCAAATTCTTATTGTTGTTCAAACATCGAGCCAAATTCTTATTGTTGTTCAAACATCGAGCAAAACTCTTATTGTTGTTCAAACATCGAGCAAAACTCTTATTGTTGTTCAAACATCGAGCCAAATTCTTATTGTTGTTCAAACATCGAGCCAAATTCTTATTGTTGTTCAAACATCAAGCAAAATTCTTATTGTTGTTCAAACATCGAGCAAAATTCTTATTGTTGTTCAAACATCGAGCCAAATTCTTATTGTTGTTCAAACATCGAGCCAAATTCTTATTGTTGTTCAAACATCGAGCCAAATTCTTATTGTTGTTCAAACATCGAGCAAAATTCTTATTGTTGTTCAAACATCGAGTCAAATTCTTATTGTTGTTCAAACATCGAGTCAAATTCTTATTGTTGTTCAAACATCGAGAAAAATTCTTATTGTTGTTCAAACATCGAGCAAAATTCTTATTTTTGTTCAAACATCGAGCCAAATTCTTATTGTTGTTCAAACATCGAGCAAAACTCTTATTGTTGTTCAAACATCGAGCAAAATTCTTATTGTTGTTCAAACATCGAGCCAAATTCTTATTGTTGTTCAAACATCGAGCAAAATTCTTATTGTTGTTCAAACATCGAGCCAAATTCTTATTGTTGTTCAAACATCGAGCAAAATTCTTATTGTTGTTCAAACATTGAGCCAAATTCTTATTGTTGTTCAAACATCGAGCCAAATTCTTATTGTTGTACAATCATCGAGCCAAATTCTTATTGTTGTTCAAACATCGAGCAAAACTCTTGTTGTTGTTCAAACATCGAGAAAAATTCTTATTGTTGTTCAAACATCGAGCCAAATTCTTATTGTTGTTCAAACATCGAGCCAAATTCTTATTGTTGTTCAAACATCGAGCAAAATTCTTATTGTTGTTCAAACATCGAGAAAAATTCTTATTGTTGTTCAAACATCGAACAAAATTCTTGTTGTTGTTCAAACATCGAGCAAAATTCTTATTGTTGTTCAAACATCGAGAAAAATTCTTATTGTTGTTCAAACATCGAGCCAAATTCTTATTGTTGTTCAAACATCGAGCAAAATTCTTATTGTTGTTTAAACATCGAGCCAAATTCTTATTGTTGTTCAAACATCGAGCAAAATTCTTATTGTTGTTCAAACATCGAGAAAAATTCTTATTGTTGTTCAAACATCGAGCAAAATTCTTATTGTTGTTCAAACATCGAGCCAAATTCTTATTGTTGTTCAAACATCGAGCAAAATTCTTATTGTTGTTCAAACATCGAGAAAAATTCTTATTGTTGTTCAAACATCGAGCCAAATTCTTATTGTTGTTCAAACATCGAGCAAAACTCTTATTGTTGTTCAAACATCGAGAAAAATTCTTATTGTTGTTCAAACATCGAGCCAAATTCTTATTGTTGTTCAAACATCGAGCAAAATTCTTATTGTTGTTCAAACATCGAGAAAAATTCTTATTGTTGTTCAAACATCGAGCCAAATTCTTATTGTTGTTCAAACATCGAGCCAAATTCTTATTGTTGTTCAAACATCGAGAAAAATTCTTATTGTTGTTCAAACATCGAGCAAAATTCTTATTGTTGTTCAAACATCGAGAAAAATTCTTATTGTTGTTGAAACATCGAGCAAAATTCTTATTGTTGTTCAAACATCGAGCAAAATTCTTATTGTTGTTCAAACATCGAGAAAAATTCTTATTGTTGTTCAAACATCGAGCCAAATTCTTATTGTTGTTCAAACATCGAGCAAAATTCTTATTGTTGTTCAAATATCGAGAAAAATTCTTATTGTTGTTCAAACATCGAACAAAATTCTTGTTGTTGTTCAAACATCGAGCAAAATTCTTATTGTTGTTCAAACATCGAGCAAAACTCTTATTGTTGTTCAAACATCGAGAAAAATTCTTATTGTTGTTCAAACATCGAACAAAATTCTTGTTGTTGTTCAAACATCGAGCAAAATTCTTATTGTTGTTCAAACATCGAGAAAAATTCTTATTGTTGTTCAATCATCGAGCAAAATTCTTATTGTTGTTCAAACATCGAGAAAAATTCTTATTGTTGTTCAAACATCGAGCAAAATTCTTATTGTTGTTCAAACATCGAGCCAAATTTTATTGTTGTTCAAACATCGAGCAAAATTCTTATTGTTGTTCAAACATCGAGCAAAATTCTTATTGTTGTTCAAACATCGAGCAAAACTCTTATTGTTGTTCAAACATCGAGAAAAATTCTTATTGTTGTTCAAACATCGAGCCAAACTCTTATTGTTGTTCAAACATTGAGCAAAATTCTTATTGTTGTTTAAACATCGAGCAAAACTCTTATTGTTGTTCAAACATCGAGAAAAATTCTTATTGTTGTTCAAACATCGAGCCAAATTCTTATTGTTGTTCAAACATCGAGCCAAATTCTTATTGTTGTTTAAACATCGAGCCAAATTCTTATTGTTGTTCAAACATCGAGCAAAACTCTTATTGTTGTTCAAACATCGAGAAAAATTCTTATTGTTGTTCAAACATCGAGCAAAATTGTTATTGTTGTTCAAACATCGAGAAAAATTCTTATTGTTGTTCAAACATCGAGCAAAATTCTTATTGTTGTTCAAACATCGAGCCAAATTCTTATTGTTGTTCAAACATCGAGCAAAACTCTTATTGTTGTTCAAACATCGAGCAAAACTCTTATTGTTGTTCAAACATCGAGCCAAATTCTTATTGTTGTTCAAACATCGAGCCAAATTCTTATTGTTGTTCAAACATCAAGCAAAATTCTTATTGTTGTTCAAACATCGAGCAAAATTCTTATTGTTGTTCAAACATCGAGCCAAATTCTTATTGTTGTTCAAACATCGAGCCAAATTCTTATTGTTGTTCAAACATCGAGCCAAATTCTTATTGTTGTTCAAACATCGAGCAAAATTCTTATTGTTGTTCAAACATCGAGTCAAATTCTTATTGTTGTTCAAACATCGAGTCAAATTCTTATTGTTGTTCAAACATCGAGAAAAATTCTTATTGTTGTTCAAACATCGAGCAAAATTCTTATTTTTGTTCAAACATCGAGCCAAATTCTTATTGTTGTTCAAACATCGAGCAAAACTCTTATTGTTGTTCAAACATCGAGCAAAATTCTTATTGTTGTTCAAACATCGAGCCAAATTCTTATTGTTGTTCAAACATCGAGCAAAACTCTTATTGTTGTTCAAACATCGAGCCAAATTCTTATTGTTGTTCAAACATCGAGCAAAATTCTTATTGTTGTTCAAACATCGAGAAAAATTCTTATTGTTGTTCAAACATCGAGCCAAATTCTTATTGTTGTTCAAACATCGAGCAAAACTCTTATTGTTGTTCAAACATCGAGCAAAATTCTTATTGTTGTTCAAACATCGAGCAAAATTCTTATTGTTGTTCAAACATCGAGCCAAATTCTTATTGTTGTTCAAACATCGAGCAAAATTCTTATTGTTGTTCAAACATTGAGCCAAATTCTTATTGTTGTTCAAACATCGAGCCAAATTCTTATTGTTGTACAATCATCGAGCCAAATTCTTATTGTTGTTCAAACATCGAGCAAAACTCTTATTGTTGTTCAAACATCGAGAAAAATTCTTATTTTTGTTCAAACATCGAGCCAAACTCTTATTGTTGTTCAAACATCGAGAAAAATTCTTATTGTTGTTCAAACATCGAGAAAAATTCTTATTGTTGTTCAAACATCGAGCCAAATTCTTATTGTTGTTGAAACATCGAGCCAAATTCTTATTGTTGTTCAAACATCGAGCCAAATTCTTATTGTTGTTTAAACATCGAGCCAAATTCTTATTGTTGTTCAAACATCGAGCAAAACTCTTATTGTTGTTCAAACATCGAGAAAAATTCTTATTGTTGTTCAAACATCGAGCAAAATTCTTATTGTTGTTCAAACATCGAGAAAAATTCTTATTGTTGTTCAAACATCGAGCCAAATTCTTGTTGTTGTTCAAACATCGAGCCAAATTCTTATTGTTGTTCAAACATCGAGCAAAACTCTTATTGTTGTTCAAACATCGAGCAAAACTCTTATTGTTGTTCAAACATCGAGCCAAATTCTTATTGTTGTTCAAACATCGAGCCAAATTCTTATTGTTGTTCAAACATCAAGCAAAATTCTTATTGTTGTTCAAACATCAAGCAAAATTCTTATTGTTGTTCAAACATCGAGCCAAATTCTTATTGTTGTTCAAACATCGAGCCAAATTCTTATTGTTGTTCAAACATCGAGCCAAATTCTTATTGTTGTTCAAACATCGAGCAAAATTCTTATTGTTGTTCAAACATCGAGCAAAACTCTTATTGTTGTTCAAACATCGAGAAAAACTCTTATTGTTGTTCAAACATCGAGCAAAACTCTTATTGTTGTTCAAACATCGAGAAAAATTCTTATTGTTGTTCAAACATCGAGCAAAATTCTTATTGTTGTTCAAACATCGAGCCAAATTCTTATTGTTGTTCAAACATCGAGCAAAATTCTTATTGTTGTTCAAACATCGAGCAACATTGTTATTGTTGTTCAAACATGGAGCTAAATTCTTATTGTTGTTCAAACATCGAGCAACATTCTTATTGTTGTTCAAACATGGAGCTAAATTCTTATTGTTGTTCAAACATCGAGCCAAATTCTTATTGTTGTTCAAACATCGAGCAACATTCTTATTGTTATTCAAACATGGAGCTAAATTCTTATTGTTGTTCAAACATCGAGCAACATTCTTATTGTTGTTCAAACATCGAGAAAAATTCTTATTGTTGTTCAAACATCGAGCAAAACTCTTATTGTTGTTCAAACATCGAGAAAAATTCTTATTGTTGTTCAAACATCGAGCCAAATTCTTATTGTTGTTCAAACATCGAGCCAAATTCTTATTGTTGTTCAAACATCAAGCAACATTCTTATTGTTGTTCAAACATGGAGCTAAATTCTTATTGTTGTTCAAACATCGAGCAACATTCTTATTGTTGTTCAAACATGGAGCTAAATTCTTATCCGTTCATACTTTTTTACAATGGAATTTGAGAAGAAGAAATATAGTTTAAGAAGACGAAAAGTAGTTGATCACTTATAGAATTCATCAGATACTTAACTTTCATCAAACAAAACTGTTATGAATATGACATAAAATTTACTGTCACGTAGAGGAAAGAAAACTTACGGTTTTAAAATGGCTGTAAAAGTTATATTAGAAAATCCAGTCTATAAACCAATAACCAAACAGATAAATTTTAACAAACTATTGCTGTTTACTAATATTTCTCCCTTTTAGAAATAAATATTATTGGTAAGAAGCTATTAGAAAAATTAGCCATTCGAATATGATATCAAGTTGAACCAGTGTTCTATTTCTTTTACTTCCTAGTAGGCCTGGCATGGCCTGGTGGTAAAGGCGTTCGACTCGTAATTCCAGGGTCGCGTGTTCGAATCCCCGTCACACCAAACATGCTCGCCCTTTCAGCCGTGGGGCCATTATAAAGCTACGGTCAATCCAACTATTCGTTGGTAAAAAAGTAGGCCAAGAGTTGTCGGTGGGCGTTGATGAATAGCTGCCTTCTCTATAGTCTCACACTGCTAAACTAGGGATGGCTAGCGCAGAAAGCCCTCGAGTAGCTTTGCGCCAAATTAAAAACAAAACAAACAAACCATGCTAATAAATTAGTGGAAACTTGTTTAATGTTACTGTTATTTGTTCTGGAGGAAGCTCTCTCGGTTATAACTTATTTGTTCTCACTCCAAGTTTATGTTTTGTTTTAATGTTTTAGTGTGTTTTCTACTAGCTCGTATGTATCTTTCTAACATTGTTTAAATAAGGTTCTTTTTCATCTAAAAGTTTTGTACGATTCTGGTCATGACGTGTATAATCTTCGACAGTGTTTTCACCAGAAAATGCAAGTATGGTCACGTGACCACTTTTAGATCAACTACGAATAAAGAAGAATGCCTTATAAAGGTATTTTTTATTTAAAACCCTAGCAATTAATTCCTTTTACTTCACATTGGCTAAACGAATAAGGTTCACGCACAGGCGTCCGAACTTTAGACCTTCTGACCCGAGAGCCTGCAACATCTACCACATAAATAGCTGCTCTTAAGCGGAATTACTTTTAAAATTAAGATAATGAATGAAGGTTGCAGTGTAAAGAAGAGGATCATAAAAAAACACGCTTGAATGGTTGATGGTTGTTATTTTACCTGGTCAGTCTGGTTAAAACTTTCGCGACTTCCTGCATTTTCAGTAAATTTTACTCGTTATTCGTAGGGTGAACATTACAAGTCTCATGAGATATAGTTTTGGTTTTCCAGTTACTGCTTCACCCTGTTTAAAAACAAACAACACGAAGACTTACAAATACCTACCAATTTAACATTGGTTACAGATTCTGGCTAAACACGGATATCGCTTATCTTGGGGTGTTTTGATACTTTATTTTTTCAAATTTAATTTGCTATGAACATTCTGGAAGCAAAACCTTAGACCAAGTAAGACGCGGAAAAATCACCCATAACTGCTCCTTTTAGTCACGTCGAATCGATTTTTTTTTATCACAAACCGGGCGTGTTAAGGCGTGCGACTCGTAATCTGAGGGTCGCTGGTTCACATTCCCGTCGCGCCAAACATGCTCGCCCTTTCAGCCGTGAGGGCGTTATAATGTGACGGTCAATCTCACTATTCGTTGGTGAAAGAGTATCCCAAGAGTTGGCGGTGGGTGGTGATAACTAGCTGCCTCCCCTCTAGTCTTACACTGCTAAATTAGGGACGGCTAGCGCAGATAGCCCTCGAGTAGCTTTGCGCGAAATTAAAAAAAACAAACAAAACCAATCACAAATCGAAATTATTTCTGGTGGTCACTGCACAGTTCTTAATAGTTCTGTATCTAAGCGAGATGTGGGGGAAAATATTATGTCTATGTTATTTGTTTTATATGTGTGTGTTTGTACGTGTTTTCTTATTGCAAAACCACATCGAGAAATCGAATCCATAATTTTAGCGTTGTACATCTGTAGACTAACAACTGTACCAATGGGGACTTGTTTTATGTCTGCATGTTGAATTAGCGGGCTGTACTGTTGTTTTTACAATAATGTTTGACCAAACATTATTCAGTCAACAATGTCACCATTCTTTGAAATATATATCGTTAACACTAAGAACAACAAGTTGTTAAAGGACAGCCAGAAGTTCAAAGACATAGAAAACAAAACAACGACAACTGAAAGTACAGTATATATAAACTTTATCGCTACAGGCTTGAACTTTGTACCTTGTCGAGTTAAACGTGAACTGCATTAACCCTAATCCGTAATTGATCCAGTTTTTGTGTGTATTCTATAAAAAAATACCGAGCACATTCAAATTTATAAAGATATACACGAATAAGTATTGAAGAATGAATAAAATCGATTTTATATATGTGAAAACGGCTAGTATAGATTTAGAAAACTCTATGTAGAGGAGCGAACAACGTTTTGACCTTCTTCAGTCATCGTCACAAAGAAAGAAAGAAAGAGGTAACTGACCGATAGCTTACCACATGTTTGAAGGGGTTGTGTAACTGAGTGTTTGATTATACTTATTAATATCGGTACAAAGGTGTTCTTTTATATTGGTTTATTTTGGGTTTAAGTTGTTGTATAAGTAAGGCTTCTTTAATTTTGCGTCTGTTTATGTTTGTTTCTTTATTTAGTATTTGAGTGTTTTCTATGGTTATGTTTTGTTTATTTGACTTTCAGTGTTCGAAAACGTGTGAAGGTGACTTTTTATGTTCTTTGAATCTGGTTTTCATTTTTCTACTTGTTTCTCCAATATAGAAGTCGTGGCAGTTATCACATTGTATTTTATAAATAATGTTGATGTGGTGTTTGTCAGTGTAGTTTTTACATAGTATAGACCTCAGTTTTGTGCCGGGTTTTTGAATAAATTTGGTATTAACTGGAATGTCATATTTTGTTACTAATTTTTGCCAAATGTTGGTTATTTGTTTGCTGATGTCAGGAATATAAGGTATACAGCAGTATATGGTTCCGTGATTTTTTTATTCGTGAGCTGTATTTACTTTAGTTGGTTGATTTTGCTTTATGTCTTGGTGTGTGCGTATAATGTTTTCTACGGTTTGTGGAGGAAACTTATTGATGTTGATGAAGTATTGTTTTATTTTGTCTAATTCATCATTAATTTTATCTGGTGAGCACAGTTTTATGGCTGTGTTTATTTGGTTTCTTATGGAAAAGTAAGATAGACAGTATTTGCACAACACACTCTCTATTTTGTGCCCTCGTAATTTTGTAATTAAAACAATCTTTTATATAAAGCCTTTTGCTGTTCCCATTTTGGTTTTCAAAAATATGCTTAAAAACGAAGATTTTACTAGACATTGGAGTTTTCGGACAGGAGTGAAACCGAAGACCCCTTTTGTCTTTAAGAATGTTTTGTTATGATGGACCACAAGCTATTCGACGTCACGGAGTTAAATAAAACTAACATTGGTTCTTTTTGAAAGAACGTCACTCGCTAGAACCTAAATCATCATAGTGTCACTGATCGAAAACTGCTCGTAATAGATAAGACTAGTATTAATGTAAAACCTTTTAAAATCATCCTTTAAAACCTCGTTTCAGCCGTGGAGGCGTATTAATGTGAGGGTCAATCCCACTATTCGTTGGTAAAAGAGTAGCCCAAGAGTTGACGATGGGTGGTGATGACTAGTTGCCTTTCCGCTAGTCTTACACTGCTAAATTAGGGACTGCTAGCGCAGATAGCCCTCGTGTAGCTTTGCGCGAAATTAAAAAACTAACAAACAAACAAACCTTTAAATAAGACTCTCTTTTTTTTTTAAATGCTCCTTTACGATTTTGAACCAGTGTTAAGAATAAAATCTTCTATACGCTTTTCTTGAGTCGGGGATGACTTACTGATTAGTGTGCATTGAACTTTGAATCCAGTTTTAGTGGCTTGAGTCCCATTGTTGCATAGACGCGCCTCACGATTTACGACCGTCGACAAGGTTTAAGAATGGTAGTAAAACCACACAAAGAGTAGCTGAACAGTTGGTTTGACTGAATGCTGAACAGCTGGTTTGACTGAATGCTGAACAGTAAGTTTGATTGAATGCTCAACAGTTGGTTTGACTGAATGCTGAACAGTTGGTTTGACTGAATGCTGAACAGTTGGTTTGACTGAATGCTGAACAGTAGGTTTGACTGAATGCTGAACAGTTGGTTTGACTGAATGCTGAACAGTTGGTTTGACTGAATGCTGAACAGTTGGTTTGACTGAATGCTGAACAGCTGGTTTGACTGAATGCTGAACAGTAGGTTTGACTGACTGCTGAACAGTTGGTTTGACTGAATGCTGAACAGTAGGTTTGACTGACTGCTGAACAGTTGGTTTGACTGAATGCTGAACAGTTGGTTTGACTGAATGCTGAACAGTTGGTTTGACTGAATGCTGAACAGTTGGTTTGACTGAATGCTGAACAGCTGGTTCGACTGAATGCTGAACAGTAGGTTTGACTGAATGCTGAACAGTTGGTTTGACTGAATGCTGAACAGTTGGTTTGACTGAATGCTGAACAGCTGGTTTGACTGAATGCTGAACAGTAGGTTTGACTGAATGCTGAACAGTAGGTTTGACTGAATGCTGAACAGTAGGTTTGACTGAATGCTGAACAGTAGGTTTGACTGAATGCTGAACAGTAGGTTTGACTGAATGCTGAACAGTTGGTTTGACTGAATGCTGAACAGTTGGTTTGACTGAATGCTGAACAGCTGGTTTGACTGAATGCTGAACAGTAGGTTTGACTGAATGCTGAACAGTTGGTTTGACTGAATGCTGAACAGTTGGTTTGACTGAATGCTGAACAGTAGGTTTGACTGAATGCTGAACAGTTGGTTTGACTGAATGCTGAACAGTTGGTTTGACTGAATGGTTTCCCTCTCGTCTTTCAGTTTAACATATGGGACGCCAATACCCTGATAACTATTTATGTAACGCCTCGTGAAAATTCTAAGACAAACCAAGTCTTCTCTGACCCTAATGAACAAAACAAGAAAAATTATATAATACATAATAATTACTTAAATTAACGTTTTTGGTTGTGCTCAACTCATGTTTAATGTGTTTTGCAGAAGAGGAAAATAAATATGTTTGTTTTTAAGAGATTTACTGATAAGAAAGAAAACTTTTGTATAACAAAATGACATTTCAGTAAAATACATCTTTTACACATAATATGGACTTATTAAACCAGGAAACATTATATCAAGATACTCTTCTTATGAATATTTTTAATGAAATTTACATTTTGTACCTTTCACAGTTAAGGAAAAAGGATGAATTGTTAATCTTACTGTATATAATAATCTCTTACTATGTTGTCAAATACAACAGTTACAAAAAACATAACATTTGTATTCCCTTAGTGTTTAACTCATAGTAGAGCCAAAATTAGATTTCAAGTTAACTAATACAGTTTTTGATAAAACTTACTGAAACAACAACTGAGGTATTGTTAGTGACTTCCTACTTATAGTAACTAAAATAGTCTCTCTAAACTCCACCATAATATCTGGTCTATGTGTTCTAAAGGTAATGTCTACAAACCAACTGCACGTACTTAAAAAAAAAAGTTGTTGTTTTTTTTTTATTTCGAGCAGAGCTACACGAGGGCTATCTGCGCTAGCCGTCCTAATTTAACAGTGTAAGAGTAGAGGGAAGGCATCTAGTCATCACCACCCACTGCCAACTCTTGGGCTACTCTTTTACCAACGAATAGTGGGATTGATCGTAACATTATAACGCCCCCACGGCTGAAAGGGCGAGCATGTTTGGAATGACGGGGATTCGAACCCGTGACCCTCAGATTAAGAGTCGAGCACCGTAACCACCTGTCCTTGCCAGGCCAAAATAAATATGATATAGGAATCTATGGAGTATATAAATACATGTGTAGTTACTTTTCTATAAACACAATATATAGTTGACAAAATCTACGTTATGATGTTAAGCATGCAAGTGGATAGAGCTTGTAAGTAGCGAGGGTTAACATACGTGTGTTGTGGTAGCGAAGGTTAATATACCGTGTGTAACATTGTTCCTTTCTTCGAGGTTTGATTTACCAATGGCCAAGATTTGAAATTGGTTTAAACTGAAACCGTGATGAGTATTCAGTTTGTGGTTTCTCATGGGTTTGACATTGAATTACCAATTTTGAAGGCACTTGCATGTGTTGTGGGCACGTGCGGCAAGATGGCGAACGGTATTGTCCATACATGTGGTTTTACAGTCACCACTACTATATCATAGTAACACATAACACAAAGACACGTGTATGTCAAGATCGTCTTCTTATTGGAATTAATTTATTATACGAAACTAAGATTTGAAAATAAATCTCAGTTCGACTTAGGAGTAAAAGTTTCGAATAATTCTGTTAGTTTATAATTTAAATGGGAAGTTTTGTATATTAACGTAAGGATTGCATTAGTAAAATATAAATTTTGAACTGAGGGAGACTAGGATTTCGATTGAAATCTGTTTAGAAACTTGCGACCGATTTTGTTCATAATCATAGGAGGAACTCTCTTAAATTTCCAAATGTATATGAAGAAAGAAAACTCCATTCTGGTCGTGTTATAAGAATGTGGTCAAATCCCATTATTCGGTTATAGAAGCCCGCGAGCTGGCGAGTAGTGTTGAGCTGTCGGCCTTCTATTACTGGCGCATATAGCTTTGAGAGAAATTAAACGGACGGTATGTTCGTCAAAAGAAAAGCTCAAATTAGGTAAATAATCATTTGTTACGTGTTATAATGTATCACGTACGAGTTTTCAATTTATTTTTATTTTAATTTAAAATTAATTGGATTTCGAGATGTGTTACATTCATGATATTTGCCAACAAGATTGTTACACACAATTTTCTTTCTTAACAGAAATATATTTTGATATACAAACAACAATACAATTTATAATAACGGTTATTACAATTATTGATTTTTCGACAAAGGTTTTATAAACTTACAAACTGTACCGAGCCTTCTATCTGGTCTAGAACTGAATATTTTATCAGCTGTTTCAATTCACGACCAACAAATTAATTCTGCGTTGATACTGTTAAATTTCACTTAAACTAGCGAGCTGTCTATTCTTGGCTGGCTTCACGCCGTTTACAAGCTAACATTTAACCGACGAAGATATTTAATGTCCTCGTAGAAATACTAACGTCCGAAGTTAAGTCCTTGAAGTTGAACGGTTTGTAATGTTTAAAATATATGAACGTTCCTGGTCAAATATCTGTAGTTTTTCGATTAATAAGCAACTGTCACAGTTATAGCTTCCGAGGCTTATAATATACTGACTGTAGCTAACAAATAATATATTCGATTACTGTCTCTATACTAGCTGATTTATATAAATTACACGAGATTCTCGAATGTACAACGATGTTCAAAACACGCTTAAATTTTCGTAAAACAAATATAGTTGGTTCTTAATCTCGAGAATCTTTTACAAATTTAGAGAACATGTGTAACTTGCGCAATAAGCATCCAACAATGTACGTCACATGTATTAAACTGAAACAAATGTAAGTATTAAAATACGCGTATAAGGGTAAATCGGTTACACATTATTTTAAGGGAACAACTAAACATCACATATTTTGTAGCACTTTTCATTTTTTTCAATGTAATTTTAAAATTCGCCAGTAAAGTTAAAATGTGTCATGTAGTCGATGCAACACAAAACAACAGAAATATTTTATTATAATCTATCCGACAAAGCTAATATACACTAGGTCAAAGTCGTATCTTGACATAAAGACGAGGGTTAATAAATAATAAGTCGTCTCTTGCAGTAAAGACAGAGTTAAATACTAGTTCCAAGTCATCTTTTGATATAAAAAGGAAGGTTAAATATTAGTTCTAAGTCATCCTTTGATATAAAGAGGAAGGTTAAATATTAGTTACAAGTCATATTTTGATATAAAGAGGAAGGTTAAATACTAGTTCTAAGTCATCCTTTGATATAAAGAGGAAGGTTAAATATTAGTTCCAAGTCATCTTTTGATATAAAGAGGAAGGTTAAATATTAGTTACAAGTCATCTTTTGATATGAAGAGAAAGGTTAAATACTAGTTCCAAGTCATATTTTGATATAAAGAGAAAGGTTAAATACTAGTTCCAAATCATCTTTTGATATAAAGAGGAAGGTTAAATACTAGTTCCAAGTCATATTTTGATATAAAGAGAAAGGTTAAATACTAGTTCCAAGTCATATTTTGATATAAAGAGAAAGGTTAAATACTAGTTCCAAATCATCTTTTGATATAAAGAGGAAGGTTAAATACTAGTTCCAAGTCATATTTTGATATAAAGAGAAAGGTTAAATATTAGTTCCAAGTCATCTTTTGATATAAAGAGAAAGGATAAATATTAGTTCCAAGTCATCTTTCGATATAAAGAGGAAGGTTAAATATTAGTTCCAAGCCATATTTTGATATAAAAAGGAAGGTTAAATATTAGTTCCAAGCCATATTTTGATATAAAGAGGAAGGTTAAATATTAGTTCCAAGCCATATTTTGATATAAAGAGGAAGGTTAAATACTAGTTCCAAGTCATCTTTGGACATAAAAAGGAAGGTTAAATATTAGTTCCAAGTCATCTTTTGATATAAAGAGGAAGGTTAAATATTAGTTCCAAGTCATATTTTGATATAAAGAGGAAGGTTAAATATTAGTTCCAAGTCATAGTTTGATATAACGAGAAAGGTGAAATGCTAGTTCCAAGCCATATTTTGATATAAAGAGGAAGGTTAAATTCTAGTTCCAAGCCATATTTGGTATAAAGAGGAAGGTTAAATATTAGTTCCAAGCCATATTTTGATATAAAGAGGAAGGTTAAATATTAGTTCCAAGCCATATTTTGATATAAAGAGGAAGGTTAAATACTAGTTCCAAGTCATCTTTTGACATAAAAAGGAAGGTTAAATATTAGTTCCAAGTCATCTTTTGTTATAAAGAGGAAGGTTAAATATTAGTTCCAAGTCATATTTTGATATAAAGAGGAAGGTTAAATATTAGTTCCAAATCATAGTTTGATATAACGAGAAAGGTGAAATGCTAGTTCCAAGCCATATTTTGATATAAAGAGGAAGGTTAAATTCTAGTTCCAAGCCATATTTGGTATAAAGAGGAAGGTTAAATATTAGTTCCAAGTCATAGTTTGATAGAACGAGAAAGGTTAAATGCTAGTTCCAAGCCATATTTTGATATAAAGAGGAAGGTTAAATATTAGTTCCAAGTCATAGTTTGATAGAACGAGAAAGGTGAAATGCTAGTTCCAAGCCATATTTTGATATAAAGAGAAAGGTTAAATACTAGTTCCAAGTCATATTTTGATATAAAGAGGAAGGTTAAATATTAGTTCCAAGTCATATTTTGATATAACGAAGAAGGTTAAATATTAGTTCCAAGCCATATTTTGATATAAAAAGGAAGGTTAAATATTAGTTCCAAGCCATATTTTGATATAAAGAGGAAGGTTAAATATTAGTTCCAAGCCATATTTTGATATAAAGAGGAAGGTTAAATATTAGTTCCAAGTCATCTTTTGACATAAAAAGGAAGGTTAAATATTAGTTACAAGTCATCTTTTGATATAAAGAGAAAGGTTAAATACTAGTTCCAAGCCATATTTTGATATAAAAAGGAAGGTTAAATACTAGTTCCAAGCCATATTTTGATATAAAGAGGAAGGTTAAATATTAGTTCCAAGTCATATTTTGATATAAAGAGGAAGGTTAAATATTAGTTCCAAGTCATCTTTTGATATAAAGAGGAAGGTTAAATATTAGTTCCAAGTCATATTTTGATATAAAGAGAAAGGTTAAATACTAGTTCCAAATCATCTTTTGATATAAAGAGGAAGGTTAAATACTAGTTCCAAGTCATATTTTGATATAAAGAGAAAGGTTAAATACTAGTTCCAAGTCATATTTTGATATAAAGAGAAAGGTTAAATACTAGTTCCAAATCATCTTTTGATATAAAGTGGAAGGTTAAATACTAGTTCCAAGTCATATTTTGATATAAAGAGAAAGGTTAAATATTAGTTCCAAGTCATCTTTTGATATAAAGAGAAAGGATAAATATTAGTTCCAAGTCATCTTTCGATATAAAGAGGAAGGTTAAATATTAGTTCCAAGCCATATTTTGATATAAAAAGGAAGGTTAAATATTAGTTCCAAGCCATATTTTGATATAAAGAGGAAGGTTAAATATTAGTTCCAAGCCATATTTTGATATAAAGAGGAAGGTTAAATACTAGTTCCAAGTCATCTTTGGACATAAAAAGGAAGGTTAAATATTAGTTCCAAGTCATCTTTTGATATAAAGAGGAAAGTTAAATATTAGTTCCAAGTCATATTTTGATATAAAGAGGAAGGTTAAATATTAGTTCCAAGTCATAGTTTGATATAACGAGAAAGGTGAAATGCTAGTTCCAAGCCATATTTTGATATAAAGAGGAAGGTGAAATTCTAGTTCCAAGCCATATTTGGTATAAAGAGGAAGGTTAAATATTAGTTCCAAGCCATATTTTGATATAAAGAGGAAGGTTAAATATTAGTTCCAAGCCATATTTTGATATAAAGAGGAAGGTTAAATACTAGTTCCAAGTCATCTTTTGACATAAAAAGGAAGGTTAAATATTAGTTACAAGTCATCTTTTGATATAAAGAGGAAGGTTAAATATTAGTTCCAAGTCATATTTTGATATAAAGAGGAAGGTTAAATATTAGTTCCAAATCATAGTTTGATATAACGAGAAAGGTGAAATGCTAGTTCCAAGCCATATTTTGATATAAAGAGGAAGGTTAAATTCTAGTTCCAAGCCATATTTGGTATAAAGAGGAAGGTTAAATATTAGTTCCAAGTCATAGTTTGATAGAACGAGAAAGGTTAAATGCTAGTTCCAAGCCATATTTTGATATAAAGAGGAAGGTTAAATATTAGTTCCAAGTCATAGTTTGATAGAACGAGAAAGGTGAAATGCTAGTTCCAAGCCATATTTTGATATAAAGAGAAAGGTTAAATACTAGTTCCAAGTCATATTTTGATATAAAGAGGAAGGTTAAATATTAGTTCCAAGTCATATTTTGATATAACGAAGAAGGTTAAATATTAGTTCCAAGCCATATTTTGATATAAAAAGGAAGGTTAAATATTAGTTCCAAGCCATATTTTGATATAAAGAGGAAGGTTAAATATTAGTTCCAAGCCATATTTTGATATAAAGAGGAAGGTTAAATATTAGTTCCAAGTCATCTTTTGACATAAAAAGGAAGGTTAAATATTAGTTACAAGTCATCTTTTGATATAAAGAGAAAGGTTAAATACTAGTTCCAAGCCATATTTTGATATAAAGAGGAAGGTTAAATATTAGTTCCAAGTCATATTTTGATATAAAGAGGAAGGTTAAATATTAGTTCCAAGTCATCTTTTGATATAAAGAGGAAGGTTAAATATTAGTTCCAAGCCATATTTTGATATAACGAGGAAGGTTAAATACTAGTTCCAAGTCATCTTTTGATATAAAAAGGAAGGTTAAATATTAGTTCCAAGTCATCTTTTGATATAAAGAGGAAGGTTAAATATTAGTTACAAGTCATCTTTTGATATAAAGAGAAAGGTTAAATACTAGTTCCAAGCCATATTTTGATATAAAAAGGAAGGTTAAATACTAGTTCCAAGCCATATTTTGATATAAAGAGTAAGGTTAAATATTAGTTCCAAGTCATAGTTTGATAGAACGAGAAAGGTGAAATGCTAGTTCCAAGCCATATTTTGATATAAAGAGGAAGGTTAAATACTAGTTCCAAGTCATATTTTGATATAAAGAGGAAGGTTAAATATTAGTTCCAAGTCATATTTTGATATAACGAAGAAGGTTAAATACTAGTTCCAAGTCATCTTTTGATATAAAAAGGAAGGTTAAATATTAGTTCCAAGTCATCTTTTGATATAAAGAGGAAGGTTAAATATTAGTTACAAGTCATCTTTTGATATAAAGAGAAAGGTTAAATACTAGTTCCAAGCCATATTTTGATATAAAAAGGAAGGTTAAATACTAGTTCCAAGCCATATTTTGATATAAAGAGGAAGGTTAAATATTAGTTCCAAGTCATATTTTGATATAAAGAGGAAGGTTAAATATTAGTTCCAAGTCATCTTTTGATATAAGGAGGAAGGTTAAATATTAGTTACAAGTCATCTTTTGATATGAAGAGAAAGGTTAAATACTAGTTCCAAGTCATATTTTGATATAAAGAGAAAGGTTAAATACTAGTTCCAAATCATCTTTTGATATAAAGAGGAAGGTTAAATACTAGTTCCAAGTCATATTTTGATATAAAGAGAAAGGTTAAATACTAGTTCCAAGTCATATTTTGATATAAAGAGAAAGGTTAAATACTAGTTCCAAATCATCTTTTGATATAAAGAGGAAGGTTAAATACTAGTTCCAAGTCATATTTTGATATAAAGAGAAAGGTTAAATATTAGTTCCAAGTCATCTTTTGATATAAAGAGGAAGGTTAAATATTAGTTCCAAGTCATAGTTTGATATAACGAGAAAGGTGAAATGCTAGTTCCAAGCCATATTTTGATATAAAGAGGAAGGTTAAATTCTAGTTCCAAGCCATATTTGGTATAAAGAGGAAGGTTAAATATTAGTTCCAAGCCATATTTTGATATAAAGAGGAAGGTTAAATATTAGTTCCAAGCCATATTTTGATATAAAGAGGAAGGTTAAATATTAGTTCGAAGTCATAGTTTGATAGAACGAGAAAGGTTAAATGCTAGTTCCAAGCCATATTTTGATATAAAGAGGAAGGCTAAATATTAGTTCCAAGTCATAGTTTGATAGAACGAGAAAGGTGAAATGCTAGTTCCAAGCCATATTTTGATATAAAGAAAAAGGTTAAATACTAGTTCCAAGTCATATTTTGATATAAAGAGTAAGGTTAAATATTAGTTCCAAGTCATATTTTGATATAACGAAGAAGGTTAAATATTAGTTCCAAGCCATATTTTGATATAAAAAGGAAGGTTAAATATTAGTTCCAAGCCATATTTTGATATAAAGAGGAAGGTTAAATATTAGTTCCAAGCCATATTTTGATATAAAGAGGAAGGTTAAATATTAGTTCCAAGTCATCTTTTGACATAAAAAGGAAGGTTAAATATTAGTTCCAAGTCATCTTTTGATATAAAGAGGAAGGTTAAATATTAGTTCCAAGTCATATTTTGATATAAAGAGGAAGGTTAAATATTAGTTCCAAGTCATAGTTTGATATAAAGAGGAAGGTTAAATATTAGTTCCAAGTCATATTTTGATATAAAGAGGAAGGTTAAATATTAGTTCCAAGTCATAGTTTGATATAACGAGAAAGGTGAAATGCTAGTTCCAAGCCATATTTGGTATAAAGAGGAAGGTTAAATACTAGTTTCAAGCCATATTTTGATATAAAGAGAAAGGTTAAATACTAGTTCCAAGCCATATTTGGTATAAAGAGGAAGGTTAAATATTAGTTCCAAGTCATAGTTTGATATAAAGAGGAAGGTTAAATATTAGTTCCATGTCATATTTTGATATAAAGAGGAAGGTTAAATATTAGTTCCAAGTCATATTTTGATATAAAGAGGAAGGTTAAATATTAGTTCCAAATCATAGTTTGATATAACGAGAAAGGTGAAATGCTAGTTCCAAGCCATATTTTGATATAAAGAGGAAGGTTAAATACTAGTTCCAAGCCATATTTGGTATAAAGAGGAAGGTTAAATATTAGTTCCAAGTCATCTTTTGATATAAAGAGAAAGGTTAAATACTAGTTCCAAGCCATATTTTGATATAAAAAGGAAGGTTAAATACTAGTTCCAAGCCATATTTTGATATAAAGAGGAAGGTTAAATATTAGTTCCAAGTCATAGTTTGATAGAACGAGAAAGGTGAAATGCTAGTTCCAAGCCATATTTTGATATAAAGAGGAAGGTTAAATACTAGTTCCAAGTCATCTTTTGATATAAAAAGGAAGGTTAAATATTAGTTCCAAGTCATCTTTTGATATAAAGAGGAAGGTTAAATATTAGTTACAAGTCATCTTTTGATATAAAGAGAAAGGTTAAATACTAGTTCCAAGCCATATTTTTATAAAAAGGAAGGTTAAATACTAGTTCCAAGCCATATTTTGATATAAAGAGGAAGGTTAAATATTAGTTCCAAGTCATAGTTTGATAGAACGAGAAAGGTGAAATGCTAGTTCCAAGCCATATTTTGATATAAAGAGGAAGGTTAAATACTAGTTCCAAGTCATATTTTGATATAAAGAGGAAGGTTAAATATTAGTTCCAAGTAATATTTTGATATAACGAAGAAGGTTAAATACTAGTTCCAAGTCATCTTTTGATATAAAAAGGAAGGTTAAATATTAGTTCCAAGTCATCTTTTGATATAAAGAGGAAGGTTAAATATTAGTTACAAGTCATCTTTTGATATAAAGAGAAAGGTTAAATACTAGTTCCAAGCCATATTTTGATATAAAAAGGAAGGTTAAATACTAGTTCCAAGCCATATTTTGATATAAAGAGGAAGGTTAAATATTAGTTCCATGTCATATTTTGATATAAAGAGGAAGGTTAAATATTAGTTCCAAGTCATCTTTTGATATGAAGAGGAAAGTTAAATATTAGTTCCAAGTCATATTTTGATATAAAGAGGAAGGTTAAATATTAGTTCCAAATCATAGTTTGATATAACGAGAAAGGTGAAATGCTAGTTCCAAGCCATATTTTGATATAAAGAGGAAGGTTAAATACTAGTTCCAAGCCATATTTGGTATAAAGAGGAAGGTTAAATATTAGTTCCAAGTCATAGTTTGATAGAACGAGAAAGGTGAAATGCTAGTTCCAAGCCATATTTTGATATAAAGAGGAAGGTTAAATACTAGTTCCAAGTCATATTTTGATATAAAGAGGAAGGTTAAATATTAGTTCCAAGCCATATTTTGATATAAAGAGGAAAGTTAAATATTAGTTCCAAGTCATAGTTTGATATAAAGAGGAAGGTTAAATACTAGTTCCAAGTCATAGTTTGATATAAAGAGGAAGGTTAAATACTAGTTCCAAGTCATAGTTTGATATAAAGAGGAAGGTTAAATACTAGTTCCAAGTCATAGTTTGATATAAAGAGGAAGGTTAAATATTAGTTCCAAGTCATAGTTTGATATAAAGAGGAAGGTTAAATATTAGTTCCAAGTCATCTTTTGATATGAAGAGGAAGGTTAAATATTAGTTCCAAGTCATATTTTGATATAAAGAGGAAGGTTAAGGAATGGTAAATACCAGATTCAAGTCGTCTTCTGATAAAACGACAAGGATTAATTTCTAGGTTCCTGCTAATTTTATTAGCTACATGAGGATTTTCTTTATATTCACACAGAAAATGAGTCATTTTACCCAATGTTTGAATAATGATTTTAAAATTTGTGTTGAAATACAAAGAAGATTTCTCTCTGATGCATTAGATGGACCAGTAATTTTAGAACAAAGTCTTGCAAGTGATGTTTCGCTGTTGTTAAATGAGAACGACTTTTTCTACTAACTTGAGTAAATATTTGCCAATTTACCTGACAAATAAAAGCACAGGCTGTTTGTTTGCTTATGATTTTCGTGTAAAGCTACTCAAGAGTTATCCACAATAGTCATCCCTCATTTTGAAATGGTGTACTAGAGGGAGGGCAGCTGATCAACATTATCAATCGCCAACCTTTGGGTTACATTTCACAAGGTATAGTGAAATTAATCGTCAAATTACGAAGTTTCAGGGCTAAAAGGGCGAGCATGTTAGAAAAATGTATTTAAATTCACGATCCACAAATTTCGAGTCGGGTGTCCTAACCACCAGGCCACATCGGATTGATCAGATAGTTACGTTTCACAGCTTTCAGTCGAGAACTAGTTTTTGTTGTTTTTATATAGAAGTGTTACAGAGCTGCATTTAGCCTTAAGAAACGAAAGTCAGTTTACCCTCTAGAGCTTTTTGTTGTCATGGGACTCTAGAACAGAATGGTGCATCGTTCGTCTTGTTTTCGTCAGGTTGTTTTAGTTTTTATTGGATCAACAGCGTTATTGTTTGTGTTAAAGCAAAACACTTTTGGGTTTTCTGCGGGAAATTGAACCACGGATTTAAGCGTTGCAAGTCCGTAAACTTACCTCTGTCACACTAGCTTACTAGAAGCAGATGTCTAATTTCTAAAATGTAGGCAAGAGCTTTGTGAATATCAACCCAGTTCGTCTTCAGATACGATTTTTATTCTTATAAAATGCGATAAAAAAATTCGATCTCATATTATACATTGGGAAATAATATTCGATAAACTCTCTGTAAATAACAACTTTATTTAATGGACGAATGAGGGGATGAGAGAAAGTTTATATATTTGTTTGAAAAAGACGTGTAACTTAAACTTCAGTAGCACTGCAGTTAGGATGATAAGGTGCTACAAATATGGTCCCCAAACCTGAGGTTTTTGTTATTGTTATTACCTCGAGATGCTACAATGGAATATATATAGTCTCTTACTGGTTTATTACTATAATTATCTAATATTTCCATGAACCACCAGTGATGCGCAAACCGTTGTCTTGCACGTTAAGTCACAAAATTTGTTTCATTTGCTATCGCCATATTGGACATCAAACATCCCCCCTTTAGTAATGAACAACAATCTATATCAATTTAACATTCTGAAAAAGGAAAGAAATTAGAACTTCTTTTGTGCCTCGATATATTTTTTCTTTGTGCACTTTGCTAAAATGATTTACATAATCATAAAACACAATAAGAGATGGTTTGTTTGCCATTTTTGACATAAGAGGAATATAACCACTCGACATCCAATATGACGAAAACAATCAAAGGCCACTTGACTTTCGGCATCATTGAGAGACCTCTATAGGAGATGACTTGATGTGTGTTTATTTTCTGGAAGAAACTTTGTTTCTGAATGTAGTTAAAATGTGTTTTCCTATAATTATGTCTTGTTTAGTAATATTACTTACTTATTTTCTATTATGTTTGTTTCAGGTCAGCCTAAATCAGAAACATGTGGTGTGAGACAACTTGAAAGTTGTTTGAATCAAACTACTGGTGTACACAGTGAGAAGAAGTTAGGTGGATTAACAGGATCTCTTACCAATCAGGTTCTTGCTTGCAGGTAGACTAAAATATGATTTAAATTTTAATGTGGTTAAATTTTGTATGCATTTTTTTTTTAAGAAATAGAATAGATTTGTATTGGTTAATGTGAAAGTTCGAAATTTCAACCAAGTTTAGAATAAGTCTTTGTGACTTCAGCAAAGACACAACCGGTAAAAACATGAGACAAAGAATGAAATATGCAAATATTTAATAGAAAATCTATATTATGTTTCACAGTTCTCTTTTTTGAATTTTGCGCAAAGCTACTCGAGGGCTATCTGCGCTAGCCGTCCCTAATTTAGCAGTGTAAGACTAGAGGGAAGGCAGCTAGTCATCACCACCCACCACCAACTCTTGGGCTACTCTTTTACCAACGAATAGTGGGATTGACCGTCACATTATAACACCCCCACGGCTGAAAGGGCGAACATGTTTGGTACGGGCGGGATTCGAGCCCGCGACGCTCGGATTATGAGTCGAACGCATTAACACGCTTGGCCATACCGGGCCGTGTTTCATACAAAAAAAATACCATAAATTATAAAAATATAAAAGTATCTTTCAACTGACGAGAGAAAGTTAATTTTTAATGGAAATTAATACGTTAAATGAAGCAAAAATACCTCAGTTTTAGTATTATAAAATAATTCATATGTTTTTAACACAAATTTTTAGGTTTCGATCTACGAGGTGAGCACAGCGCCGCCTTGTGGAGTTTGGGCTTAAACTCAGATAAACTATTAAATGTTCTATTTCTTATAGCTACACTATATTAAATTAATAATATCAGGAATAAACACTAAATAAATCCTAATAGATTTCTGACTCAGTTATGTAATTAGTTTGTAACTGAAAGAAATTATAGGTTAAATTTATATAACCAACTATCATTCGTTTGCAGTTAAGCACAAAACTATACAAGGGGCTGTCTGTGCTTTGACCACTGCGGGTATCAAAACCCAGTTTCTAGCGTTGTAAGTCAGCAGACGTATCGTTATGCCACTAAGGGGCCCCAACTGTCATCTCGTAGTTGTTATATTATTGATATTTTATAAAGTATTTCTTTTAAACATGAAAGTTTACCCATAAAATAGTCTATATCTGCAATTAAGAATTATTTTACCACAAGCTAACTTAACCTACCTTTGTCTAGGTTATAAAGGAAAAAAATGTGGGAGGTGAATATTATGATAAATAACAGAAAAATCCTAACTTTCACACAATTTATTTATAACATAACACACTATTACAGTGTTAATTATTACCTCACCAAATGTTTTGTATACGATTTAAGAAGTAAATACGAATATACTTAAAACATAGTATACACTATGTGATGGTCAGGATGACTTTGTAGGAAGAGGTAGTTGTAAAGATTGTGGCGGTGGGGAGTTTTCTGTTACCCACTTTTAACATTCAGCTCTTAATGCCCTTCCACACTGTTTCACGTCATTGATTAACTGACGGTCATTAGTCGCAGAAGTTTCTTGCAAGATGAAATTAATAGGTCAGGAGTCAAAGTAGGAAGTAGGTATTACTCAAGAAACAACTTTTCACATCAGCCTTATGGTGGTTGTTGTAGTAGAAACTTCAGCTGAGTTTATGTGTTATTGCAGTAGCGGTGGTCATTTGTTTACACTGTGTTTTCTATAGGGAGTGTTAACGCACCCACTTTGGACGTTTGTATACCTTCCTCTATACTGTGTGTATGTTGTTTTATTGAAGACTTAATAAACTGCTTTTTTAATATTTTGTTTTTGGTGTAGATACGTGGCGCCATCCATGAATGTAGTTAATGTCAACTTACGTAAAAAATAATAAATACTGCATAAGAGCAATAATGGGGAGTGAATGGGCTGTGAACCTTTTCCCCATTAACAAACTATTAGCCCACAAAGTTTGGTTGAGAGTGGCTCAAACGAGTATTTAAATAATGGACAAACAGACAGACACACAGACGTTTGTGGTACATATTGGCCCAACTAGACCAAGATCATATGCCAGTAAACTGTATCTCTTACATCTTTAGTGAAAATAAAGGCAGTTTAACCATAACCTTTTCCAAATATTTCGCAGGTAACACTAAGACCTTCCATGATCATAGGTAACTTGACTTGCAACCTCAGAGTCACAAGTATAAATGCTGTCCCTGACGGCTGTTATAATGATTTGATCAATCCCACTTTTCATTGATAAAAGAGTGATTCAAGTGATTCAATTTGTAGTTGGTTGTGTTTACAAGTTGCTTTACCTCTAGTTTACACTTCAAAATTAGGGACAACTGGCGCGGGTAACTCTCGAGTAGTTTTGTTCAAAATTCAAAACAAAGAAACAAACGAGTGAGAACTATTGGAAAATTTGCGAAAGAATAAGTTAATAAATAAATGCGGATAGAAAAGGAAAAACACGCGTACAAACAACAAATAAAATATTTATTGTAGACAGACAGAGACACACAAACAAGTGTCAAGATCTCATTGTAACACTCACCTTATCTTGAAGCTGCTAGAAGAAATGGATCTTTTAACTGTGTATGTTTTTATTTACACATTACTGTTTATCACTCTGTGCTTTTCAGATTTTCAGCCAGAGACGTGTAGAAGTAGTGTTTGAAATTTGCCTTTAGTTTCCCACATCGTATTAAATTTATTCAAATGAAACGCTACATAGTTTATATACCACTTTCAATGAAAAGACAAATTATATTATTTTGTATCTCAGGTAGATTACTACGCATGTGATAACATCTACGATTAACGTGATTTCACTACAACTTTTAAGCCTTTTTGTTGGCTTTCAATGTTTAAACTGCAACTTTTAGACGGTCCTTTTATTTATAATAAACCTTCTAAGGCTATTTGTCACTATCCCTAATTTTGAAAGGAAGAAGCAACTCAGCAGCATCCTACAAGCCATCATCCATCATAAAGGATTCACTCCCACTCTTTGAAGATACTCATAGTTTAAAGTGCACACAGTAATTTTTAGTATTGTATGGATTTGAAGCTATCTCGCAGCTCTGAAAATCAGAACTCTACCATAGGACCAGTTCAATTCCACAAATAAATGGTGTATTTCTTCTTTATCCTAATAGATTGTGTCTTTTTCTAGAGAAGATACAGAAGGACTGTATTTATACCACTGTGTTAAATGAAACCAAATACATCGTATGGTATCCTACAATCCCAGAATACCTTCATTAGTGAACACTTTCATTAAATATATTAAAATTAGCTTAAGCCACAGTTCTCACTGACCTGTAGAAACTTCTGTGTTACCCCTCCTTTAAGGTATGATCTAACTCCCACGGAGTGATGATACTGCAAAGGAATGACCAAGCAAGTATAAGCTCTTACGTTTGAAGAAGTGTTTCAACTGTTGATGAATTACCACGTGTGTATTTGTTTTACAGAAAAACTATATTTTGTTATCAGCTATGTCCACTGCAGACACCGGCTCTTAGTATTACAAGGCAGTAGTAATATCCCTTCAAGCGACTTTATGATTTATAAGACAACTTTGGTTTAAGTTTCTTAATACATAAAAGTTATTTAATTCTTACACCTTTCTTGTAGTTGGAACTACATCTTGTGCCATCATAATCTAAACTTCTGCAGACGTTTGAAATGCAGGAAATACATTAAGAGTCATTGTTTAGTTCGTTTATTTAATGATTATTTGGTTTTCACATGAGCGTGAAAGATATTTATTTTAAAGAATATTGTTGTGACATATTTTGTTACGTAGCTCTGTAATTGTCGTACTTTGTATGTGTAGCTCAACTGTTGTAAATCGACGTCACATTACTCGAACCTTCTTCACTTTTCTCGTTGGTTTAAGTCGGTATTAACAAATCATAGCGTCTCATACATTTTAGAAAGTTGTAGGCCTCATTTAGTCAAGTATATATATGTATATATTTAGGTGACGAAGTGAGCGAAAGTTTGATATTGTAACAACAGAGATAAAGGAGAGTAATTTGTATTGTCAAAAGGTGTTCTAAAGTATATAAACTCGTTTGTGTACACATTGACGAAAAAGAGACAATTATTTTAAATTCTGAAATACAACTGAGGTAAGCCAGTAGGTATTGTAAGTAAATTTACCACAGACTGCGTATTAGAAAGAACAGAGTAGAGAAAAATAATTCGCTTTGCCAGTTGAACTCTAGAGTAATTGAACTAGTCTGTGTGGACTTTTGACAAGAAAAAGAATTATTTATGGCCTTAGATACGAGTGTGATAATAAATAGTGAAACAAATTTGTTTACATACGTCTGACTTGCTTCAAATATACATTTTGAAACAAATGGATCGTGTGCTGTCTATTTATTGTTGACACTTATTGCCAATAAGTTACAGACACCTACTGTAAAGAATCGGCCTCTACAAACATAAAACCCTGACAACTAATAATGCAAAGTTTTAATCAACTATTTATAGTAAGTTTTAATATAATTCACTGTTCTATTTCCTTCTTAACGTAGGAAGTTTTACAAAGGAATGGAATGTGTGGAGACATTCTACAAAGCATGCCAGAATTCTAGTCAAAGAACTTCAATAGAAAACCAGATAAAGGGCGCTAAAAGAGCGATGATGAAGTTGTGTCTCACTAAAGAGACAAATCAAGGTACAGTACTTCAGTGTACGAGGTGATATAAACATCAAGCATCAAGTCTATAATTAGTGGTAAAGTCTGTATCGACCCCACTGACTTTTTAAGTATTTCTTTAACTTACTTATTTATCGAATAGTTTGCCAGGATCCGTACAACATAGAAATTACATAAACATTTAAACACAAGTACTATCAATGTTAATAATTTCGTTGGGGGTTTTCTCTATATATTTATCTTTGTATTATTATTATTGTGGTTAGTTCTTTTCACTTGGTGTTGTAACGACCGAAAACAACAGCAACAACAAAACGATTTGATGTTATATATGTGTGAACGCCACTTGAAACCAATGGCATAAGAAAAGAAGTCACAAATTTGAAGGTTAGACTTTGAAGTAGGCTTAGCACACGCTATTATCTCAATCTCGTCTGGTGTGTGTCTGTTTTATGTATCATCTGTGCTAGGGTTTTGGCTTACTATACCTACCTTTGATATGACGAAATTAATATTTTAGTGACAAAACCAATCACACGTACTGTAATTTTACACATTTTTATTCGACCTACCAGGGCTACTTATAGAAACAATTAACAAAAGTGCTCCACCTGGTTAGCCTAATTTACATTAACAGAAAAAACTTTATTGCGAATAGTACAATTAATAAAATGTTTTTTCTACAAAACATATCATTTACACGATGTATATATGTATATTTATCACGTCACAATGACTATAAATAGAAGGGAAAATAGGATAATCTTTTTATTAAACTTTTATATACCGTGTAAATATATCTTGTCACATACATAATACGTAACAAAAATTTCCCTGTCACCAAATCCTATTTGGTTGAAATATATCTGGTTCTTCTTATCAGAAAACTATTTTACGTGTTACCAAGACCTGAAGTCTGAGATTTCAAGGTGCATCAAACCTCTTCGAAATATTCGTCATCTTCATTCCCATTATGATGTACGAAACAGCATGACGGAACTCTGTTGGTGAGTCCAGTGTTTTATTATATGAAGTCATAAAACAAAAGGCCTAAATTGTTTTCGGCAGTTCTTTCGTTTAGAGAGATAAATCAGAATGTGAAAGGTTCATAAGATAGGGGACATCTCGTAAAAAGAACTTCAGATTTCGAATAAAAAGTGGCATTTTAACAGTTAAGTAAGTAAGGGAAACAAAGGGTTTAGAAACACGAGAAATGAACATATAATTATACACGTGATGATGATGAGTACTGTAAATAAACATTAAAAACGTTTGCAAGTCTAAATAATATTAGTTTTATTTTGTTGCGTATTATAATTTATCTCGTACGAGACTCCAGTTTATTATGTTACGTATTACAATTTCAAATAGTGGGTTAAGGCGTTCGACTCGTAATCTGAGGGTCGCGGGTTCGAATTCCCATCGAACCAAACATGTTCGCTTTTTCAGCCGTGGGGGCGTTATAATGTTACGGCCAATCCCACTATTCGTTGGTAAAAGAGTAGCTCAAGAGTGGGCGGTGAGAGGTGATGACTAGCTGCCGTTTCTCTAGTCTTACACTGCTAAATTAGGGACGGCTAGCGCAGATAGTCCTTGTGTAGCTTTGCGAGAAATTCAAAATACAGACAAAACAAAACAATTTCAAATACCCTGAAACCAAGTTAAATTGTGATATAATCTTAGAAGTTAATTAAACGTATCAAATTTATTATATTTCCAACAAGACTGACACACACAAAATTTTTCTCAGGACAAATATATTTTAATAAACAAACAATAATACAATTAACAATAATGGTTATTATAAATAATTATTTATATTCAAAAGTTTTACAAACTTACAAGCAATATCGCATCTTCTATCCGATCTAGAAGTTCCTTGATATTTTATCAAGGGTTCACAATGAGTGAATTAATTCTGAGTGGATATAGGTACAATTTACTTAATGGGGAGCTAGTTAGCTTTTCGCTGATCACACGTGAATTTATTACTGCTTATGTTATATAAAGTCTTTGTACAAATACGTCGATGTTAATCTGCTGAAGTTGAGCGGTTTATAATGTTCGAAATCGATAGACGTTACTCGTCAAATGTCGGTAGTTTTCGATTAATAAGCATTAATCATAGTTGTAGCTTTCAAGGTTTATAGTATACTAACTGTAGCAAGCCAACAATATATATTGTCTTTCTACGCGCTACGTTGGTTACCCTTTATAAGCTTGAGAGGACAGTTTTTAATAATTTCAGTTGTCCCAATAATTCTGACGATACGCTAGTGCAGAGGTCTCCAAACTACGACCCGCCAACAATTTATTAAAGTAAAAATATATTTTTTTAAATATCATAAAAAAAAACGTAATTGAGTAAAAGCCAATCTGGGTGAAATACACTTTTTTATTAGCTGTGAAACGTCATACTACTTAGTAGTGCATCACTTCACTTATCGATCCCAGTGCCCTGAAGCAGCGTCTTTCTTCCCACAGCTGCTCCTTGTACCTTAGCGGATGTCAGTGAATACTACTGAATACTTTATGTTCCAGTTCATAGCTATTCCTAGTTATGATATCAGGACAAGGAAAGAAGAGAAACATTGACTCTGAATACCATGTTTTTAAAGAACAGTGGAGTGAGGACTACTTTGTTACTGAATCACATAACAAAGTGTTGTGCTTAATACGCCACAAGACTATTGCAGTGCTAAAACAATACAACATTTATAGACATTACCAAACCAAGCACTCAAACTATTCTCCATTCACAGGAAAGTTAAGTTCAGACAAATTCAAAGCCTTGTAGCATAACTTATCATTACAACAGTTTGTATTTAAGAGGAAGAAAGCCGAGAATGAAGCAGCAACAAGAGAAAATTTCCAAGTGACACACCTACTTACCCCGCGAGGAAAACCATTGACCTTAGGTGAGCTAATTAAATTATGTATGATTGAAGCAGCTGAAGAAATGTACCCAGAAAAAGTAGATTTATTTAAGACTATTAACCTTTCAGCAATTACAGTTGCTTGAAGAGTCAAGGACACTGGAAGCAATATTGTGTCTCAGCTGCAAGACAAGGCCAAAGAGTTCGAGTACTTTTTTATTACGCTTGATAAGTCAACAGATGTGTCCAGCACTTCACAGTTGCTGTTGTTTATTTGCAGAGTCAATATTAATTTTGAAGTGACTGAAGAATTAGCTTCTGTGCACAGAATGCATGGAACAAGTGAGGACATTTTCAAAGATAGAAAAATCAACAACTCAGTAGAACCTGAAATGGAAGTGACTGAAGATGGTGGTAAAAATATATGTGGTGCAGGATAAGAATTATTTGGGCAAATTTACAAAGTGCGGATTGTTCCAAACCTAAGGTATTTCACTGCATCATTCATCAACGGGCAGTATGTGGAAAATATCTAAATCTGTCGTGTATCATGGAACCTGCAGTTTCAACAGTGTAATTTTGTCATAAAAACATCAGTTTGACGCTTCTCACTGATGATAAAAAAACGATTGTGCATCTTAAATATTTTCAATATGTGCTTTTATGATAAATAAATTAGTGATGTTGTATTCTGATCATGTAATTTTACTACGACCCCTCCAACCCGCAAAACCTAAAAAGATCTACCTCCTGGACCTTGTCCAGCAAGGTTTGAAAACCTCTGCTGCAGTACAACATAAACTGTTGTTTCTCACACTCCAGATTCTTCTACTCTTTTATTAAATAGGCGGGAATTTCTCAATACTCATTTAACAGTATAAAGTACATGCATTCTTTGATAGATTGTTTAGGCAGAGTATTCAAATGAAACTTTGTAGAATGAACGGCAACTACCTGTTGTTGAGATACAAATGTAAAGGATGACATTTCGAAAGTCTTCCGCCTTTCGTCTTCAAGTCCGTGTATGTAACGAAACGAAACGAACTTGGCAGGGAAACCCCTGACATTTAGTCTAGAGATGCAATGCTAGAGAATTAGTTGTGTGTGTGTGGGGGAAAGGGAGTACCCAAGGAAACCCACTACCACGGCCAGGGAGCCGAATAATGAAAATAGACGCCTTAATGGAACTAACAACTATTTGCATACAGTCAACCTATTTCCAATACAACGAGGAATTCTACGAACAAACAGGTGGTCTAGCCTTGGGATCACCACTCTCTCCAATCCTAGCAGACATTTCATGGAAGACTTTAAAGTAAGAGCTCTTTCATCCACACTGGTAAAACCAAGTTTATACAAACGTTATGTCGACGATACCTTTGTTATTTGGCCCCACGGTCATCCAAACGTACCAATCTTCTTAGAATATCTCAGTTCCATAGACAAATGAATCCACTTCACAATGGAAATAGAGGAACAAAACAGTCTATCGTTTCTTGACATACTCATTAGCAAACAAGCAAGACAAATAACCACAATTGTATACAGAAAACCTATCCATACGGACAGATACCTACACTTCCAGTCCTATCATCCAACCTTGATAAATCATGGTATAATCCAATGCCTAAACAAGAGAGCAGAAAACATTTGCGATAAGACATCCATTGAAGCAGAACGCCTAAATATCATAGAGAGTTTTAAACAAAATGGTTACACCTCCTCCTTCATTAAAAACTCCTTGAAGACCACGACAGAAAGAAAAGATCAGAAAGTACCACCACTACCACCATTTACTTACCATACCTACAACATTTCAGTGAAAAACTCAAATGCATAGCCAAAAAATTCCACATAGAAGTCTGATGAAAATTCTACAACACCTCAAGGTCCATTTTGGTAAAAAACAAACAGTGACATACGAAACAAAATCCCAAAAACGTCATTTATGAAATTCCGTGTTTTTGCAACGATACATGCATTGGAGAAACAGGAAGAAAACTCGTGACAAGAATAAAAGAACATAAAGATAATACAAGGCTCATGAAAACAAAAAAATTCGGCCATTGCAGAGCACACCATGTCAATTGGACACAGAATAAACTGGGAGAAAACTGGAATCATTGACACAGACATATTCTGGAAGACAATAAAAATCAAAGAATAATTTTATATTAACGCTATTAAACCTTAACTAAACATAGATTCCAGATTAGAGGTGAGTAACCTGTGGCTGCCATTGGTTAAATCTTCAGAAAATCTCTCCTCCAATCAGAAACAGTGATAATCCAACCAATCATAACACGCTCTCCACAATCACCAGGACACTATAAAAGACCGGCAACACCTACACACACACTAATTATTTGATCATCGCTGAATGACATTGTTATAATACAATTAATGAGAACTGAAATCGCTCGAGGCTGAAGTTTTCTGTTGGTTATTGAAGTGTCAATCATGAGTTTGATCTGTTTAAATTTATTACTCTAAAAGTGATCTTTTAATATGAAATAAGTTATTTTGTTTGTTTTTTAGAATTTCGCACAAAGCTACACAAGGGCTATCTGCGCTAGCCGTCCCTAATTTAGCAGTGTAAAACTGGAGGGAAGGCAACTAGTCACCACCACCGCGTCGCGCTAAACATGCTCGTCCTCCCAGCCGTGGGGGTGTATAATGTGACAGTCAATCCCACTATTCGTTGGTAAAAGAGTAGCCCAAGAGTTGGCGGTGGGTGGTGATGACTAGCTGCCCTCCATCTAGTCTTACACTGCTAAATTAGGGACGGCTAGCACAGATAGCCCTCGTGTAGCTTTGTGCGAAATTCCAAAAACAAACAAACAAACAAGAAACCTGGTTAGAATATTTCATTTAAAATAATACCATATCAAATAAAAAAAACACACGATAAACCACAGGAAAATTAATAATTTTCACGAAGCTGATGTTTCTTGTGATCTAAGTATAAAATGATTCAATTTATATTCTAACTTTTATTAATCTACAATTTTTAAGCGCTGTGTTGTTCGAGAAAATGTAATTAAATATTTTCAATAACGAGGGCGCTTTAGGACAGTGAACCTAAACTTTAATTCCGCCATCGCATTTTATGGTATATGTGTACATTCTTTTGTCAAATCACATCACGAGAGCGAAAAACAATTTCACTTTAGGAAGAATATTACCGTCAGACTTTTGTGCCATTTTACAGTGCACGTAATAAGACTCAAGAGTGTGTGGCCGAAGTAACAAGGAAAACATGTAACGAAAAGGCGGTAAAGTTTGCTCATCAGATATTTCTGGTCGCAACGTCGTCATCAGATGACAGTTGTAGTGCTGTTAAGGAAGATGACTGTATAATAAGAACTACTGAGGAAGAATTTTCAAGAACGATGACGCCTGTCTTGCAGAGTTCGACAGTTTCGGTTTCTTTTGTTACATGTATGAGTTTAACTTTCTTAAGTTGTTGGTTTCCCACTTGTTAAAGGTTACGCTCATTTTAGTTTGAGAAATATGCTTGTCTTATTAAACTATTTGAAAGAAACTTAATTTTTAGCAGATTGTTATTTTTAATGTTTGTTTCGAACAAAAAAGTGTTTAACTTCTGAGGATAAACATTAATACTTAATTGTGGAGTGTTTTGGGGAGTGTTATGTCATTATTTATCTTTATAACAACACTTTAAAAAGTCATTTTTATATAATAAATAGTGACGTAACAATGTTTTAAAAAGTGACTTGTTATAATAAATAATGACATAACACTGTTTTAAAAGCCACATGTTATAATATAAATAATGACGTAACAGTGTCTTAAAAGTCACTTTATGAATAGCAATATGACAAATTTTAAAAATACGAACATTAAAATATTTTAAATAATTTTTTGAATATCCTCCACAAAACATCTCAACAACTCTTGACAACAACAAGCAACTTAAAGTATTTTGAAACAATATGTAGGTAAATGCGTCAGTCTTAATGTTTAAGTCAAAAATATGGTACCATTAATCACACAATTTGTGGACTAAAGGGAATTGTTCTGTGTGTAACAGCAATCACTGATTTGTTATTTCGTCTTACAATATACTTCATTAACATTAGTCATAAACGACAATATATTTTTAATAATTCGCTTTACAGTTTTTCAAAGAAATTTCTAGTAAAACACCAACTGTAAGTAACAGTAAAAAGCTCCAGCAGAGTCAGTTGAAAATTAAAATGCATGTTAAAATGTTCAGAAGATATAATGTGACGCCAGGTTGTATGACACCATGATGATATTCGATAGGAGTTGTAAATTGACAGAAGTTTGTTTTTACTTTCTTTGTCCTTAAATATATGAATATTAACACGATTGAATTCCACACAATCATCAAGTGTGTTGTTAACTTAAGCTCAAGGCAGAGCAGAGTGGTGTCTATCCGCAGCGAATGAGTTCCTACATGAATAAGTGAAAATGCTTACATATGACAAACCTCCATTTATAGCGTTTCTTACATATTGTCACTGACATTAGCATGTGTTTCTCCCTCGATAAACGTTTCTTTTATCACATACCATATTTAGTTTGATATAAGTGAAGTAAGATTGTTGGTCCTGTTTCATAAAAGATACGTCTTATAAAGCTACTTCAAACCAAAGGTTTTCGATTCTCTACTCAGTTGTTATTTTACTCTATCATTAAATTTTATTACCCTCTAGCATTAGATATTTTTAGAAAGCAGTATTGTTTACAACAATACCATAACTATTTTTGTTGTGCTTTATTTTGAATATTTTTAATTGTTTAAAATAATTATTGTTATGTTTCTGTGCTATATTAAAACATATGTACTGTTAATGTTGTATTTTCATATTACTTATGTTGAAATAACATATGATGTTTATATTACCCATACTGATATTGGTGGTATGTAATTTTCCTTTTCATATAACTTATCCTAAGATATAATACTATATTTATCTTAGCCATGTTAATATCGTGCAACATTTTATCTTAAAAATGTTTATATTGAGATAAAATATAATGTTCGTTTCACTTTTATTGTTATTAGACATTTTTGTTTTTATATTAATTATTTTGAAATAACATATAATGTTTTTCTTGGTTTTATTGGAATTCGCAATATTTTATTGTCATGTTATTTACGTTAAAATAAAATACAATGTTTATCTTAGCTTTATTGGTATTGTTACTGTGCGATGTTTTATTTTTGTATTACTTATGTTGAAATAACATATGATGTTTATATTGCTTTATTGGTATTTATTAATTTGTTTGTTTTTTCTATGACGAAGTATATAAAAAGTAACATGGAGGATTAAAATATACGGATAAATTATGCTGTGTATTTAATGTTATTTAATGATTAATTATATTTTTATATTGATATATTTTATCGTCTTCAATGAAGGCTGGTCGAGTGGTAGAGTTATGGATTTCAGATTATCTACCTTCCATTTGATCAGTAATTGAAAATAAGAGAAAAGCTTTATTAGCTTTGCCATAGATACAAGTTAAATTATGTCTTATATTTTGAAAAATAACATTTTTTACTTCTTATTATTCTAATATCAACAAACAAAAACGTTTGTGAAAAACTTTAATTTAAAATTTGGGAGACATGGTCACAAAATAAAAACTCAATAACATTTCTCTTACATAAAGTTTTTAATTCTATATAGTAAAAGTAATATTTGTAACCTAGATTCCAATGATCTAGATATTAGATTACGATAACTTATATTCCGGATTCTGATAATTCATTTACTATATTATAATAATCCATATACTAGATTCTGATAATCTAGATAAACTGCTTTTTGAAATTTATGTATTGTTTTTAATGTACACTAACGTACTTATCTTCAATAAAATGGTTTCTTTATATCATTGATAAACGGAAAATGTGTTCAAGTGGAAAGAAAACCAGGGTTAGAAATATTTCTTGTCAGCCTCTGAAAAATAATGGCCTTAGAAACTAAATCGATTCTTTGACACCAAATAACTAAAAGATACTTAATTACTTATGTAAATGTTTATTCAGTTATAAGCAACAGTTACTAAGAAAATAAAACTTAAACGGGTGATTTAATTTGCTTTATTAGAAATATATACACTTAGTTTTCTCTATCGACATATTTTTGTCGTTATTTACATGGGCAAAAATTCTGAAGTAGCAACTTCTTGTTGTCACTTTAAAATATGCATTTATCACTCCTGATGTGTTCTGGGCAGAAACTTTGCGTACACACCTTTGAGCGGAGATTGGGTTACTGTGGCATACTTGATGGTTAATCTCTAAAAATATTAAAGTATAAAAATGGTTAATAAAAATAACCTATGAGTAAAAGTTAACTCTAGTTATGAAACTTCCACGACATCAAAGCGTAGGTGAGTTGTAACAAATACAAAATCAAGTGAATTAAGCAACGTCGAACAGAACCTAATAGAAATAAATGACCACTCATGGAATAAAGAAAATAAAAAATAGTATTTAAAGGTTATGATGAAAAGAAACACTGTCTTATATATTTTACAAAGAGATTTAAGTTAATTATTTCATCATTTAAATCGATATAAAAGCATAGAGGGATTCAACTTCTAAAACAACTTACATAATCATTCTTTGCGTGATTCCAGACATATTTAAAATTTAACTTTGCAAAAAAAAAATATTCTTAGATATGTTTGCACATCGTTGTTGAAACTTTAGCGTTGTAAAGCATGATGAACAATTAGCTTAATACGTTTTTTTGTTTCTTTTTATCACTTGAAGATAAAGTGTGGCAGTTCGAAAAGTCGTGCCCATGTAATATTTAAGTTAAATCTACGTAGATAAGAGGTTTTTGGTCTTGTTCTTCTGGATGTAAAAGATTTTTAGGATTTAGTTTCACTAAAAGTAGGTCATCTTCTTTTCCTTTATTTCTTATGATGATATAATCAACATATGTAATGGTGTCATGTCAAAGCACTACTTTCATTAGGGTTATTTCTGGTATTTGAATTTGTTTCATCTGTTTATTCTAATTGGTTTTGTTGTTTATTTGTTTTTTTTATCAGCAGACCAGAATCGGACCATTTAAATTTGCCGCCGAAACTGTGTTTTTTTCGAAGGTTGGATATTTCAACAATATTTCGATGAGTGGTGGCTTTAATATATTTATGTTTTGTCTGTTACGGTCATGTGGTTATAGCTTGGTTGGTTGTAAAATATGCATTACTTTCAATACTTCTTCGTAATCAATCTGTTTTTAAACTGATTAAATACAGATGAGGTATTTTAATATTAACTTTACTTAGAAATGCCGAAAAAATTGTATTCTAAATTTCAAAGAACCAATTGTATCTACATTTAAAAATTAATATACATATTTAAAAGTTTTCTAGTGTTTTAGTTTTAAGATTAATAATATTCTAAAATTTTCCAATTGAGAAAATTTTTAATATTACAATAAAATAAAAACAACAAGAGTCATTTAAATTAGCAACTAAACAATTTAATGTGGCTTCTATATCGCTTGAAAGTAAAAAAATTTCTTAGATTTTATAAGTTTTAATTGCTTTATTTAAGTACATAACAGTAGAATTTGAGTAAAAATTGAAATTCGACAATGGAATAAACTGAATAATTTGAAACGACAATCAGGTAAAGTTTCTTTATAGAAAATCCTAATAAGGTGGTATTTAATCATTCGGAGTGTTAAATAATGTTGAGAAAAAGGTATTAGCTAACAGTTTAAAGTTTAAATTTCCTAACAGAATTAAATTGAAAATCATTTTTCTGAATTTGAAAAGTTTTTATAAAACATCTTCACATTAATATATCGAATGTATCAGTCTTTCAGTAATGATATATTAGAAACAAATTGTATAGTCTTGATTTCATTTAAGAATAATAATAACAATAATGTATTTAAAATTTAGTTCAAAAAAGATGAAGCTTTAAAATATCTTAGTAAAAATGATAATATTGTTATTTCTAAATCGGATAGATGAAATAAGAGTATTGACACTTTAGATAAAAAATAATATTTAGGAAAAGCTTAAAAATATTTAAATGATTTCATTATATTCGTAGAATTACAATATATTCTGCTAATAAAAGGGAGACCTAATTACAACAATTTTTCTTTTACAGTTGAACAAATATAATATTGTTAATGAAAGACAATTTGGAATAGTAGAAAGTGAAGCCTATACTTAATATGTTGTATGAGAACATCTCATGTTTTGAAGCTGAAACACGTGGCCTTTTGTTTTTTGATGGCGAAAATCCATAAAGAATAATGTCGTTAGTAGTGAACTGCTGTTATCCTTAATATTAGGATTTTCCAGAAGAAGAAGACGAAAAGTTTGATAGTTCTCAATTACATACGTTATTAAAAAATTGGAACCTAAATCAACAAACCCAACCCTTTTATATCTTAAACGTTTTTATTGGTTTAAGAAGCTATTCTAAAACGAAAAGAAATATTTAAAATTCACTTTAAAAAGTGTCTTGAAAACAAATACACACAAAATTTAAGTTTACCACATTTAAAATCAATACATCTTTTTCATGTACATATATAGAAATGTTTCTGGTTTCGTAATCGAAAGGTTTAATGAAAATTAAAAAAAGGAATTTGGGTTGAAGATATGAAACACACACTAAGAGCTTCTTACCTTCTCTGTCTTCTCACAAGGCACCAAGTGATAATTATGAAGAATTCCAGCTAAAACATGTTTTACCTCCATTTGTGCAAATGGCATATCAGTGCAGTTTCGTGGACCTTGACCAAATGGTTGCCAAGAAAGAGGATTTATTTTCGGACGGTTGTCGGGAGAAAATCTTATAAAAAAAAAGGAAGTGAAAACATGAAAGTATAGCATTAAAAGCACAAGAAGCCTTAAAAATAAAGCAGAAAAAAACAGTAGAAAATGTAGGATAAAATCACAGAAACCTTTTTAAACAAGAAAAAAAAACATTGCAGAATATGACATAAAAATCACAAAAAGTCTCGTGATAAGATAATAAAAAAATTAAAGTACATCACCTTGCTCTAAGTTAGTAAACTTTCAATGCCAAAAACGAAGTTTCGATACCTCAAATGGGCTTGGAATCGATAGCCAGTTACATAGTTTTCTGTTTCATGTAAAACCAAATTTGAAAAAGCATGACATAAAGTCAGAGAAAATCTTATAAAAGGCAGAGAAAACATTGACAAACTATTTCATAAGTATGAGAAAATACTTGAAATAACAAAAATCACAAAATATTGTAGAAAAAAGAGAAACATAATATAAAATAGAAATGATAGAAGATGTTTACTCTGAAAGGTAATTTTAGTTGGGTTCATCAATTTATTTGTTTGTTAAATGTCGAGCAAATCTACTCGAGGGCTTCCTGTTCTTGTCATTCATAATATAAATATTAAAACAAAGGGAAAGCAGTTAGTTAAATCATCCAATACACCAACTATTGGGCTATTCTTTAGCTATTAATTAGGATGCCTTCAAAGAGGAAATGGGCAATAAAGATCGCTGACGCGTTTCAATTCCGCGACCATCATTCCAGCGCCATCTAGGCCACGCTAGGCCTCAAGTTAATCCAAGTATATAACTTATAATATCATCGGAATTAGAATTTCATATTCTTTAAATTCCTTTGATTAACTGTTTCCATCATTTTAATCCAATCTTTACATTTGAAATCGTATTAAAAATAACAATTTCATTCTGTTTGTCTTTCAGAATTGTCGTGTAAAGCTACACAAAAAGTTAGTTCTCAGTTTAAAACTCATATACCATAGGGATGGTGGGCCCATCACCAATTTTTTAGCCTTTATTGTTTAACCGAAATGTGAAGGCACACTAATCCTTCGAGCAACGACTGCTCTATGAGATTGTGGTATAATATGTGTCTTCAACAGTATTAAATATATGTTTCATTATGCAATAGCTATTAGTATTTTAAAATTAAAAGGATCGGTACTCGAGAATAACCACAGTAAAAAGAAAGAAAGCTTTGAAGAAAGCGCGTGGCAGAGTCTTAAAAGAAGTTTATTTGCAATTGTTGGAGAAACTGAAATTCTAATATACTATTTGTGACAGAGAAAACTGACTCAACACAAATTTAAACGCATTTTGGTATATACAACGCGTTTCGTGAAATGTTTTGTTCGTTTTTGAGCGCAGAGCTACGTCAAACTCGGTTTTTAGCGTTATAAATACTTAGAGTTACCGCTGTGCCAGTGTGGGGGTTAATAAAATGAATCCAGCGTCTCAAACCCTATGCACTTTACTTTTCGACTATTATTTAAATCAAAGAAAATAACAAAATCCATAGAAAATACCTTTCTGGGTCAAATTTTTCGGGATTCGGCCAAAGACTCGGATCGTAATGAAGATGATGAACAGGAACCTGAACAGTCATTCCACTTGGTTGTAGTGGGAACCGTACTGAACTTCCTTGTTGGCCTTTCGGGTAATAAATCTGGAGATATGATAAAGCTTAAATGTTTTGTTGTTTTTTTGCAGGTGAAATACGAAATATCTTAATTATATTTCCTAATGTATGTGGATTATATTTCTGTTGCAACAAGAATGTAAAATGTCTCAATGGTCAATAAAACTTTACTGAAAATTTGCGGTTTACCCAAACGCCCTCTAAATCAATACTTACATACTTATCTACGTTTACAATGTGGAGTGACATGCTTACAAGTACACTGGAGGGTACAATCACAGACTTTCGGACAGAACTTGATCCATATACTGGAGCTTATGGACTTTGGCGTAATCCAGGTTCTCACCTTACACATATATATTTTACAGTAAATCGAAGTTATTATGAAATTAAAAAGGTATGTTTTGTTAAAATACACAAATTATATATTTCAAACTTTTAAACTCAGCGAACAGCGTTAAGAAACAACTAGGCCTAACCTAAGCCGCTCAGATTAGGAAAATAAACAGACATAGACGTTATAGCATGTAAAACTATTGTTTTTATAGTTTATAATGAAGACCTAAACATTACTACTGATTGTAGAGAATCGTAGAGACAGAAAGCGCTAACTATTATTTTTAAAGAAAATATAAAAATGGAAACATAAGGGATGTACGTACTTTTTTAGCAATTAATTCGTCCACTTCTTTTCTCATCTTCCTGTATTTCTGGATATTGTACGAGAAGGTGCGTTATAAAGCCTAAAGAAGTACTTGTTGTTTCATATCTAAAATTACACCAATTTCAGAAACAAGAAAACAGGAGTAATATAAACTTATGTAACTTTATTTTTTACAGGTTAAAAAGCCATAATCCATTATTTTAAAATATTTACAATTTATTTACCGTTAACAAAGAAGCCAACTTCCTAATTTGAGGAAGGGTATAGAAAATCTCTTGTGTTTTCTGTACTTGTTGTACTTATAAACAGCACAATATTTTTTAATATCGAGAAGATTTAAAATGAATATCATAAACAGCACTAGTCTTTCTATCAAAAGGGTCTTAATTTAATATATATATCTTAATTGTTATGAAAATACATTTCAGTGTTCAAAGTTGTGTTTATCACATCTAACGATAATTCAACAAGGACAATTCACTCAGAAAAGCATCAGATAATAAAGTTTCGAAAACTGTGAAACGTAGAAAGTAATTCTTAACAAATGTAGCTTTTTTCTGTCAAAACCATATTATAAATTTCAACGATAAAAACAACAACGTGAAACGCAGTCTCCTATATGGCTTTATACTTGCCACCAACGGGTCTAAACTGGACTAAGTTCAATAAAAAGTAGAAAATCGAAAGAAGACTAATTGTTCCTTCATGTCAAAATTGTTAAGAAACAACTGATATGAGGTGTTATTATTTCATCGTGTTATTAAAATTCTTCCACAAAATAGAGTTGGTTTCAATTCTGCCTTTATGTAACTTTTTACAATTTAATCATGATATTTAACTGTGAGTTAAGGAAGCATTATAAATATTCTTAATTCACATATCGAGTTCTCATATTGGATTACATTTTTCTAGCGCTTTCTTACCCAGCCAATAACGCTATAAATGGCATTTGCTCGAATCTCCGCATCTGTCAATCCTATAGCCTTGCTGGTAGTTTCATTATACTCAGGTCCTAGGATGTAGATAAATAACTAAAATAACATTTGACAACTTGAGTTTGGAATTACATAATGACAATGTAATTATGAAACGGAAACAAATGAAATATAAACATGATGAAGTTATCCCGGGTTGGGAAGAAACATGCTGAATGTTTCTTTAAAAATAAGTGATTTCATTATATTTATAAATTGTTTTTGAAAATGCATTACAACATTTTCAAGTAAATCATCAATGATTTAATCAGTATTAACATATGTTAAAGTAGTTACTGCAGCTGTGTTGTTGTAGTTGTAAATTATTGAACAGTGGATCCAATAATTAAATAAAACTATTACATCAGTTAGAAAAATCACTACTATTACAAAACATTAATGACGTTCCACAAAAGTGGAACATTTCTATATAGCAATAGTATTTTAGATAAATTTTAGTGTAAACTATCACGATTTCTTTATTCAATAAACAAAACCTCTCAGAAAATTTTCTCCCGTTTTCAAGAAGTTCTGCCCTTTGTTCGCATGTGTCAGACTTGTCTCCAACTGTAAGCTGCTCTCCAGTGACATTTTTCATGTCAATATTTTTATTCTGAGAGTCTATCATCAATTGGAGCTAGTCCGGACGTCGCTTCTGTAAGAAATTAACAAATTTAGTAAAGAAATTCAGTGATTACAGTGTATGAAGTGTTTTATGTAAAAATAAAACTAAATATTTATAACAGACGAAACAATTTGATATTTGGTTAAGTAAGTTTCACGGTAACAATTGTTGATAGAGTGAACGTTATAGCAGCTGTGTGAGTCAGTTCTTACAACATTATAATACCAGTTGTTATGTTGAAACTGTCTTACCGAAATGTCTGCCTTCCTGGCTTTAATAACTCGTATACATTTATTCTAAGTGAAATTTATCATACCACTGGTTCTCAGAGTTTAATTGCTATATTGAAACTAACTTACCGAAATGTCTGCTTTCTGGCTTCAATAACTTGAATACACATGATGAAAAATTGGATTGACCCCCTTATTAATAAACTTGAAATGTAAGGATCGAATCCGGAACAATATGTTTATAATTTCCGGAAATGCCACTGTAATAAACGGTAAAAACAATTAGTTGTGAGATGTGACGGTATGAATTTGTAACGGTCTAATGTAACACGCCACTCGAACCACAGTTCAAGATATAAACAACTTAATAAAGTGTAGCAAGAACTGGAATAAAACATAGTCTTACCCCAAACACGACTTACACACAAGTGCCTCACCAGGAATTGATATTATGTTAATGAACAACAAAACGTAAATACCAATATTAATTATTTGAATTAATGGAAATAGGAGAAAGGATCTTAATTAAAATAACATACTCCTACCTCCTTCCCCCAAATCCAAACTGTCTTTTCTAAATTAATAATAACATCTAGCGATAAATAGAAATAATCACTATCTGGTGATTTACGTTATGAAGCTCATGGTAGGGTATTTATTCACTGCTTAGATCATGAGAGTACATCTTATGTGTTCAGAAATTCACATTACTTTATGCTGCAGTAATACCAACTATAAGTCGCCATTATGGAAGCTGGTGTGAGTTTCGTAATACATACATATTTACTGAAAATAAACGTGATCAGCGACAAGTTAAGTTAGCAAGTTAATGGAACTAAAAATTTATATATAAAATAAATGATGAAAGAATAAACAAAACCATAATCAAAATAAATAATTCGGTATCTCACATGGATGGATATACTGAGGTAAGTATGTCGACTAGTCTTAAAAATGGATAACCTGATTTCTAACATGTAAATACGATTTATTTTAACAATTAAACGAAGGCTGTAGGAAGCTCGTTTAGAGTTGTCTGGTCGGGTAACTTGTCTCGATAGCGATGACGTCATATTGGCTTGTTGTTATGTTCACATAAACCCTATCGCAACTGATCAAGGGTGAAACATCATGCCGTATTGTGTTTCTTGTCTGGTATTCATAATTTTATTGAACTATTAAAACAATCCTAAATATTGGTTTGTGTGTCATGTTGAATGTAGTATTGGTTTAAGTTTAATGTGGGTAACATCTAAATAGAACGTCTGTAATTACGTACAATCAAATTCCGAAACTAACAAGCGAAAATGAATATCAAATAAGAACCTCTTGTGTTTTATATGTACAGAACTAATACTGGACCCAGTAGCCTGAGTCACCTTTTTGAAATTTGAGAATTCTCCCTTATATACTCGGAGTCAAAATATAAGGTGAAATGTCAGTGAGCTCGAAGTTCTAGATTTTTTAGACCCAAATACACTGTAGTTACTAAGCTTCATAAATTATAGTGGACTTCAAAGGTATTAATATTTCATTCAACATCCTCCACTTGCGAAATCATAAATTTTAGCAAACTATAGAAATCAGCAAACAAGTTCAAAGTTCATGATGACAGAAAACCCACTTGAAGTAAGAATGTATTTTCAAGACGGCTTGTATGGGTATTAAAACTTTGATTAAAATAAAGTACAGAACAATGTTTCGACCTTCTTAGGTCATCTTCAGGTTAAGAAAGGTTAGAATCCTCGTCCCTCTAAACGTGGTGGCTCTTTTCGTTGTGGGTGCATTATAAATGTAACATTCATTTTCACGATTAGTTTCTAAAAGGGTAGCCCAAGGGCTGGTAGTTGGTGAGGATGACTAGTTGCTTTCCCTCTACTTTTACGCTATTAAATTAGGGATGGCTAGCGCAGATAGTTCTCGTGTAGGTTTGGGCGAAATTCGAAACAAACAGTACATTGTAAGTATATACACATGTTTTGTTTCGTATATACACTGCTGGCCAAAATCTTAAGGCCAGTGAACATAAAGAAAAAATATGCATTTTGCGTTGTTAGACTCAACCACTTATTTGAGTAGAGCTTCGAAAGATGAAAATAATTAAAGGGAAAATAAAAATAAAAAACTTTTTTAGCATTTAATAGGGAAAATGTGAACACTATGAAATTAGCCTAAGTACTAGATGGTCAAAAGTTTAAGACCATACCAGAAAGAAGTCCTAACCAGGGTAGGAAATGCCCAACAAGAGGTCTCAGTAGTGAGTTGCACGGCTGTCATTGCGAATAACTGCAAATATTCGCTTTGTCATGGTCGATATAAGCGTTTGCAGAAGGCTGGCTGGAATGTTATTCCAAGTGGTGAAGATGGCTTTACGAACATTATGCACTGTTTGGAATTGACGTCAATTTCTATAGACTTCCCTTACCATCCACCCACAAACATTTTAAATGAGCCTCAGTTCGGGCAAATACGCTAGATGGTCCAAAATAATCACGTTATTCGCCATGAAAAAGTCCTTTGTCCTGGGGGAATTGTGGATTGCAGCATTGTCCTGACAAAAGATCCAGTCATTTCAACACAAGCGAGGATGTCAATAAGGATGCTCTCTCCAACATGCCAGTGTAGTCAGCTGCTATTTGACGCCCCTGTATAACATGAAGCTCCATTGTTCCATGGAAGGAGAAAGAACCCCAGATCATGATGGAACCTCCTCCATTTTGTAGTGTAGAAAATGTCTCTGGTGGGATATCCTTATCGTGCCAGTAACAATGGAAGCCATCTTGACCATACCATCCAAGTAAAATTTTTTCTCATCAGAGAACAAAATCTTCGTCCACTTTTCTACGTCCCATGTTTGGTGCTTCTCAACAAAATTTAACCGACCTGTTTCGTGGTGTGGAAGGAGGCGTGGCCTTTGAAGACGTTTACGGTTTTTAAAGCTTGCTCTCGAAGATGCCGTCTTATTGTTCATGAGTTGCATTCTGCGTCCGTGAGAGCTTTAATCTAGTTCGACGATCGGCTGGTGTCTTGCCGGGCAATCCGTCGAATTTTCCTGCTCAACGTCGGCGAAATTTTCTTGGGCCAACCACTTGAAATTCTCATTCCGTATCCCTCAGGGTCTTTTAAGAAATTTGCAACAGCCGTTTCACTACGCCCAATTTCACCAGCGATGGCACGTTAACAGCAACCTTGGTTTTGCAGCTCGACAATTCTGCCACGTTCAAAGTCTGTCAACTTTTCAGCCATTGCCATGTTTTTACTCAATGTAACACATGAGATGTCAGTGCGAGATGTTGACAATGTTGTAACCACAAATGATTAAATTTCTTTACGTGTTTACCGATTAACGCTTCGTTTCAGTATGGTCTTAAACTTTTGACCAGCTAGTATTTAGTGTCTAATTTCAAATTGAACTAGATGAACTGTGAGTTTTAAAAGGTAGCTACATTAAAAAGGTGTAAAGTATATATTAAAAAAACTTAAATGATATTAAAAAGATTAATGGCCTTTAAAAACCTAAAAACACTACCAAGGTGGACAGTGTCACCCTCACCAATAACAATGTCTAACGTTATGGACAAACTTTGGGACAGAACATGCTTAAAATGGTGCCATCATTGTGAATCATAACGATGACAAGAAAGTAAAATGTGGCTTATTATGATCTGAGTGTTACACAAACTACACACTGGTGCATCAGTTCCAGACAAAAGAAAACGATGAGTTAAAAAACTGTGATCAATGCGTAGTCCACTTAGAACAACTTCCTCTTTTCAATCCTTACGGGAACAAGAGGGCCAAAGTCAAATAAAGGATTTTATTTGGAAAAGCTTGTTTTTGCGTCGCTGACTCCAAGTCGACTGCCAGCTGGCACTGAGCCGAGCCTTGAAAACAGGGCCATAGTCCATGTATGAAACAGGCACAGCAGTGATAGTGCCAGAGCAGATAGACTTAGCTGCAGTGTCGGCGAGCTCGTTCCCGCGAATACAAACGTGGCCCGGTATCCAGAAACACTGAATAGAAGTAATGTTAAAGAGAAATGAGCCATTTGATTTTGAATATTGGCGAAAACAGGGTGTGTACCAACGTGAAGCAATCCCAGGGCCAGTAGAGAACTAAGCGAGTCAGTATAAATCATGCAGTTTGAGTACTGCTTTGCTTCTATGTGATCCAGGGCAAGAGAAGTGGCATACATTTCAGCAGTGAACACAGAAGATGTAGAGGGGATTCTGCGCACAACCACCGAACTGCAACAAATCATGGCAGAGCCCACTCAGCCATCTGATTTCAAACCATCGATATGAATAGGAATGGAAAGATTGTTCTAAAGATGTTCAGTAAATAAAAGACAGTACTTCCAATCGGGAGTATCTGCTTTTCTCACATGACTTGAAGAAAGGTCACATTTGGGGACTGTAAAAAGCCATGGTCAGATGGGCTGACCAGTGGATACTGCAATGTTATGCAAAAACAGACCTAATTCATCTAACTGCACCTGGATTCGAAGGCCAAAAGGAGCAATGGCAGACCATCTGGTCTAAAAAAGCATGGCCCATCGAGGAAGGAAAACATAACCCCAGGTGGGATGCATTGGTAAGGAACGAAGTTTCGAAGCACATAGTAAAGACAGTTGCAAATGGCAGAGGTGCAAAAAAGGTTCATGAGACTCTTATGTATAAGCTATGAACTGGGGAAGTGCAGAAAGCCCCAGAGCAGAGCCAAAGTCCTTGATGATGAATGGGGTCCAGCAACTTTAAGGCCGATGGTCTGGCAGAGCCATAGACCAGTGATCCATAGTGGAGTTTCGATAGAATAGAGCACGATATATCTTTAGCATAGAACATCGATTTGCTCCCGAAGTGATGGTAAAGAGGACACAGGATATTCAGTGCTCTTGTACATCTGACCTGTAGCTGCTTGATGTGTGGTATAAAGGTTAGTCTCAGAGAGCACAGGCAGCATAACTTCACCAATACGGAGTTCAGGATCAGGGTGAATATCCCATTGGCAGCAAAAGTGCATGCAAATGGGTTTAGAGAGAGAGAAAAGGTAAAGCCGTTTGCTGTGGTCCACTTCAGTAAACAATTGAGGGTAGTCTGTAGCTGCTGCTTAATATACCTCATGTTCAACGACTGACATGAGATGTGAAAGTCGTCAACATAGAGCCCATTTGCAAAAGTTAGAGGGAGTTGTTCAGTGATGGCATTAATTTTTATTCTGAAAAGTGTGACACTCAGAACACAGCCCTGAGGGTCTTCAATTTCCGAAAGAAAAGAACGTGAAAGTGTCGAACCCACACGTACTCAGAATCTCCTGTCCATTAAATTTAAAAAAAAAAAGGGCAAATGGCCACATAACCCATATATATGGAGGTCTCGCAAAATGCTGTACCTCCATGTTGTCTCATAAGCTTTCTCAATGTCAAAGAATATTGATACAAGATGTTGTCGTTTGAGAAAGGCTTCTCTGATTAACGTTTCAAGGCGAATCAGGTGGTCCATGGTTGAGTGCTGTCATCGGAACCCACAATGGGTGGGCGAGAGGAGGTTGTTTGATTTGATGAATCAAACAAGACGAGCATTCACCATTCTCTCTGAGGTCTTACAGAGACAGCTCGTCAAAGAATTGGGCGGTAGTTTGAAGGAATCTTGGGATCCTTCCCAGGCTTGGAGAAAGGCAGAACAACAGCTTGGCGTCAGGCATCAGGAAAAAACATTCTCCTGCCAGATTCAGTTAAAAACAACCAGAAGGATAGCAAGAGAAGCAGGAGATAGATGGCACAGCATCTCATAATGTATATCATCAGGTCCAACCGATGTATTGCCTGACAGACCGATGAAGGGCCAGTTTGTTTTTGTTTTTTTATTTCGCGCAAAGCTACTCGAGGGCTAACTGCCCCTAATTTAACAGTGTAAGACTAGAGGGAAGGCAGCTACTCATCACCACCCACCGCCAACTCTGTTACCAACAAATAGTGGTATTGATTGTCACATTATAACGCCCCCACAGCTGAGAGGGTGAGCATTTTTGGTGCAATGGGAATTCGAACCCGCGACCTTCAGATTACGAGTCGAATGCCTTAAAACACTTGGCCATGCTGGACCTGGGCCAGGGCCACTTTGAGTTCCACTACTGTAAATGGACGATTATAGTCATAGAGACAATCAACTTGAAAGGAAAGAGGTGATTGCTCTGCCCGAGTCTTGATGGCAAAGAAAATGGAAGAAGAGGCAGAAGCACTAGATACCCAACTTTCACCTGGAGTACCGGCGATGCTCTGGGTATCAGTTACTTTCTGGCCATCAGAGAGCAATATCGAGAGAGGGACAGAGTGATATTACCCACTGACCTTTCAAATCTTTTCCCAAATGACTTTGGAACTGTTGGTAGAGAATATGCTGGTTGTGAACTTAATCCACGATTCTTTCTGGCTTTGACGTCTTACCCATCGAGCATTGCACGGGCCCATTGGAAGGCAATGCAGTTCGAGAGTATGGGATAAGGAAAGTACCCCAGACTCATTTTTTAGCCTTCTGTGCCATGTGGCAGGCAGGATTCCTCCATGGACGAGGATATAGTGGAAAAAGTGTCGAGGTTTTAGGAATACATTGAGCAGCTGCTTGTATAATACAGTCCATTATTGCTGCCACAAAGTCGTCTATTGATGGCTTACAGACAATGACAGGATCAAGTTCTGTGAGAGCAGTGAAAGAGGGCCAGTTTACCTGATCCAGCTTCCAACGGGGCACGCGGGTCGGGTGGCATCGTCCACGGCGTCTCTCTCAATATTATAGGAAAATATCACTGCCTCGTGGATTACTGTCAACCCTCCATAAAAAATGGGAAAATAATAAAGGGGAGTAAATTGAGAGATCAATTGCAGTAAAGGACTCACTAGTCGTATGTAAATAAGTAGAAGAACCAGTATTGAAAAGAGAAAGGTTGTGATCAGAGAGCATATGCTCTACAGAGCAACCACTCCTATAAATACCAGCACTTTCCCAGAAGGGATGATGTCCATTAAAGTTCCCCAGGATGAAAAAGGGAGACATCAACTGTTCAATGACAGCATCAAGGTCTGATTGATCATATGTCTCTCTAGGTGACGGATAGAGAGAACAAACAGTAATGGTATAACCAAAGGAAACACGGATGGCTACGGCCTCCAAGGGTGTGTCGAGTGGCAAAGACAGGTGGGCAAATGCTGATAAACCAACAGTGCCACCCCTCAATGCACTCGTCTATCATATTTCTGTCATTTCCATATAAAGAAAACCGCCGAAAGGTGACTGTATTGGCAGGTTTCAGAAATGTTTCCTGTTAGGAGAGACAAACAGGATGGTAGGAAGCAATTAGTATTTTGAAATCATCCAGATTAGAATGTAAACCTCGACAGTTCCATTGTATCAGGGTGGCCATATTTATTTACGTGTAGGCGAACTGGGCAGAGAACCCTTCTGTTTATGACCACGCCTTTTTTCCTTATTTGAGGGAGGTCTATCGACCTCCACGGATCCTGCGCTGATTGGGAAGGTCTTTGCTGTTGAAAGGGGATTCCAGAGACTGAGGACGTGAACAAATGATTGTTTTGCATCTTGTGGTGAGAGGAAGATGGATCCAGAGAAATGCCTGTACCTGGAACCAAAGGATGTGGATCTTGGGATTTGGTGGAATGTATACAAGGGGTAGAAATAGGTGTCAAGTTGATTCATCAACGTTTTAACCATGGAGGTCAAAAGACTTTTCATTTGTTTGGAGAACGATTCCTTAGGAGGCACACAGAGATCTGTCTGCACTCCCGCAGTAGCTGTGGAATGAAGTGCAGCAGCAAAGGTCGAAAATGAGGTGGTGGACAGCAATTTTCTAGCCTCTGGATAGGTAATGTTATGAATCGTTTTCAAACGTTGCACCTCTTTTTCTCTCAACCATTTAGGGCAAGAACAAAAGTTGGACGGGTGAGAGCCATTGCAATTGATGCAATGAGGATCAGTTTCACACTCATAGGCATCATGGTACTTGCCACTGCAATGAGCACATGTCAAGGAACCACGACGTGACGTCTTCGAGTGACTGAACCGATGAAACTGGAAACATCAGAGGGTGTGGAATGTATGGCCGTACTCTGCAATTAAGATAACCTACCCTGATAGTGGCAGGTGGACGTGGTGATGTAAATGTAAGAATGAGGACACTGGTCGGCACCATAATTCCATTTTTGCAAGTAGAGATACACCTCACTGCAGAAACTCCTTGGGTGGAGAAACCGTCTCTGGGATGTTCTTCAAATCTCTCTCAACAATTAATCCTTGTGGTTATTCAAAGTAGCATGAGGTGTAACCTCTATAGGTATATCCCCAATAGTCTTTAAATGTAACAAGAGTTCACTATTTTGAGATGTGGATGTTTCCACCAATATGTCACCAGATTGAAGCTTTTTTTAATGACTTTGGAAAGCCAGCAAGTTACTCTAGTCCTTTCTGAATGAAAAAGGGAGTCAGTTGCCCTAAAGGTTTGTCTGAAAGTTAGTGAAATAAAGCAAATGAGGTACAACACGTGGTACGGATGGTGAGGATTACTGCTTAGAATCTTCAAAACGTGGTCGTTTACCTATAGACTGTTTGTCACTATTTTATTAAAATTTTAATTGGAGTATCCACAATAAAGAAAGGGAAATTTCAGTGCCCACTGACCCCACCCACCAAGGAGCCCTACGAGGGGACATACTACAATGTCAAACAAGGACACTGCAGCAATGCCAGGGTTTTGAAAGTACTATACCCAAACACCAGCATCAGATACAATGTCTACAACACCTGTTAAGAACATCCAACACTGGTACTTGGTTGACCTTAGCCCAAGTGAACCAGCCGATTGACCCAAGGAGGCCACCGCAAGGTTGCCCGTCTGCAGGAATTCAAGGCCAAAGTGTTAGGGTTGGACCCCTCAACCACCAGGATTCTCTTCTCCCCTTCACAGATTGCCACGCACGGCAAACACGTGGGTGGATGTTTAGATCCCAGAGGAGGTCAACAGAAAGAACAGAACCTTCCCTGGGAGGTCCCCTCACCATGTACAAGAATCCACACCAAGGAGATCACCAGTGGAAAGAAATATTCAGTTTAATTTTTATTATTCCTGGTACAAACAATAGATTTATTAAGAGGCTATCACCACTAGTAGAAATGTTATGTTTAATATTTGGCTATCAGATCTAGTACAAAAAATAAACTTGTTTTAAGGCTGTCATCACTAGTAGAAATGTTAGGTTTAATTTTTGGCTATTACTTCTAGTAGAAACAACTGGCTTAGTCTTGGTTGATTGATTGATTTAGTGTTTTATGGCACAAAGCAGCGAGGCTATCTGCGCCAGACATTCGGTAAAAAATGTAAAAAAAAAATAAATAAATAAATAAATGTAGTAATAGACATAAATGGAACTGAAGGTAAAACAAAAAAGTATAAAACCAATGTTGACACCTAGTCTACAATGTTAAGATAAAAGGTAGAGTATAAGAAGTTGTAAGGTATTTACTCTAGCAAAAAGGTAATGATCATAACCCGCCAGGAAGATTAACAGGTAAGTTCAAGAACCACCGTCAATCACCTGAAGTTGGCCTTTCCAGTCCTGGTTCTGGGTTATGTGTCATAGCAGCTATTATCAAAATGTAAAAGAAAGTAAAAGTTTTAAAAGACACTCCGCAAAATCGTAATAATGAGTAGCCAAATGTCCAGTAAAAGGATAAAGTCAAGTAAATGGAGTAAAATTTGTAGAAGTAATTGAAGATAGAAGCAAAACGGCAATTAAGACAGAAAATGGCGTAAAAACCAATGTTGACATCCAGTCAACAAGGTTGTAAAGAACTACCTGTAGCAGAATGGTAATGATCGTAACCCGCCAGGAAGACTAACAGGTAAGTATAAAAAACCACCGTCAGTCACCTGAAGTTGGTCTTTCCAGTCCTGGTTCCGGGTTATGAGTCAATATGGCCAGTACTAAAAGTTAATTAGTAAAAGTGTGAAATGATATGCAGTAAAAGTATAATAACAACTCGCCAGGATGACTAACGAGTAGTTCAAACGGATAGTTCAAACAGGAGCGTTAGTCACCTGAAGTTGGCCTTTCCAGTCCTGGTGTCGAGTTATTTAATGTTCTGGCCATTGTCCAATGTCAAATTGAAGGAGAAAGATTAAAACTGTAAAAAAGGAACCACAATTAAAAAGATGTAATGAATAAACATGCAACACTTAAATGAGATTAAAAAGGTTAATGGCCATTAAAAAATTAAAAACATTATCAAGGTGGACAGAGTCACCATCACCAATAACTCTGTCCAATGTTACAGATTGACCCTGGGAAAAAATATGTTTAAAATATTGCCGTCGTTGAGAATTGTAACGATGGCAAGAAAGTAAAATGTGGCTGATAGTGATTTGAGTGTTACACAAATTACACATTGGTGCATCAGTTCCAGATAAAAGAAAATGATGAGTTAAAAAACTGTGACCAATGCGTAGCCTAGTGAGAACAACTTCCTCCTTCCGAACTTTACGGAAGCTAGATGGCCAAAGTCCAATTTTGGGTTTGATTTGAAAAGTTTGTTGTCACGTTGCTCACTCCAAGTGGACTGCCAGCTGGCACGGAGCCGACCCTTGAAGATAACACCATAGTCCATGTACGGAATAGGCATAGGAGTGATGGTGCTGAAGCGACATATTTAGCTGCCATGTCTGCAAGCTCGTTCCCGCGAATACCAACATGGCCTGGTATCCAGAAAACTGGATTGAAGTAGCTGCTAATGAGAAACGGGCCAGTCGGTTACGAATATCAGCGAGAATAGGATGTGAGCCAACGTGTAGCGATTCCAAGGCAAGTATAGAACTAAGCGAATCAGTATAAATAGTGCAGTTGGAGTACTGCTCAGCTGCAATATGATCCAGGGCAAGAGATATGGCATACAGTTCAGCAGTGAACACAGAAGCTGTAGAAGGGATTCTGCGTGCAACTGCTGATCCATAGCAAACCATAGCAGAGCCCACTGAATTACCTGATTTGGAACCATCTGTATAAATAGGAACTGAATGATTGTTTGAAAGATATTCATTGAATAAAAGACGGTACTTCCAATCTGGAGTATCTGCCTTTTTAGGTGACTGAAAGAAAGGTCACATTTGGGGCTGTAATAAGCCATGGTGGGATGGGCCGACCTGTGGAACATGCAATGTTATCCAAGGACAGACCCAATTCATCCAATTGCTTCCGGATGCGAAGGCCAAACGGAGCAATGACAGATCGTCTGTTCTGAAAAAGTACTGCCCACCGAGGAAGGAAAACACATTTCCAGGTGGGATGCTTTGGTAAGGAATGAAGTTTCGAAGTATATTGTAAAGATAGTTGCAAACGGCGAAGGTGTAGAGAAGGTTCATGAGATTCAATGTATATACTTTGAACTGGAGAGGTACGGAAAGCCCCAGTGCAGAGTCGAAGTCCTTGGTGATGAACGGGGTCCAGCATCTTTAAGGCTGAGGGTCTGGCAGAGCCATGGACCATTGATCCATAATCGAGTTTCGATCTAATAAGAGCACGATATACCTTTAACATTGAACAGCGATCTGCCCCAACTGGTAGAAGAGAGAACACGGAGGATGTTCAGTGCTCTTGTGCATTTGACCCGAAGCTGCTTTAAGTGTGGTATAAAGGTCAGTTTACGATCAAAGATAAGCCCCAAGAACTTGGTCTCCGGGACAACTGGCAGCAAAACTCCACCGATATGAAGTTCAGGATCAGGGTGAATACCCCGTCGACGGCAAAAGTGCATGCACACAGTTTTGGAGAGAGAGAAATTAAAGCCGTTCGCCATAGTCCACTTCCGTACACAATTGAGGGCGGTTTGTAGTTGCCGCTCAATATATCTCATGTTTGACGACTGACATGAGATGTGAAAGTCATCGACATACAGCCCATTCGCAACAGTGAGAGGGAGTTGTTCAGTGATGGCATTTATCTTTATACTGAAGAGTGTAACACTCAATACACATCCTTGAGGGACTCCAAGTTCCTGTACAAAGAACGGGAAAGTGTCGAACCCACACGAACCTGGAATCTCCTGTCCATTAAAAAATTTTTAATAAACATGGGTAGATGGCCATGTAACCCATATGTATGGAGGTCTCGCAAAACGCCATACCTCCATGTTGTGTCGTAAGCCTTCTCTATGTCAAAGAATATTGATACAAGATGTTGGCGGTTGAGAAAGGCTTCTCTGATAGATGTTTCAAGACGAATTAGGTGGTCTGTGGTGGAGTGCTGTCGACGGAACCCACACTGGGTGGGCGAGAGGAGGTTGTTTGATTCAAGGAACCAAACAAGACGAGCATTAACCATCCTTTCTAATGTCTTACAGAGACAGCTTGTCAAAGCAATTGGACGGTAGTTTGAAGGAATCTTGGGATCTTTCCCTGGCTTAGAGAAAGGTAAAATAATAGCCTGGCGCCAAGCACCAGGAAAAACATTCTTCTGCCAGATCCGGTTGAAAACAATCAGAAGGACATTAAGAGAAGCAGGAGATAAATGGTGCAGCATGTCATAATGAATATCATCAGGTCCAACAGACGTACTGGCAGACCGATGAAGGGCCATTTTTTAGTTCCACCAGGGTAAAAGGACGATTATAGTCAAAGAAACAGTTAGTTCGAAAGGAAAGAGGTGATCGCTCCGCCCGAGTCTTGATGGCCAGGAAGGTGGAGGAACAAGCAGAAGTGCTAGATACCCGGCAAAAGCTTTCACCTAGAGTGTTAGCGATGTTCCGAACATCAGTCACCTCCTGACCATCAGAGAGTAAGATCGAGAGGGGGGATAGAATTGTAGTGTCCATTAACCTTTCGAATCCTGTCCCATATGATCTTGGAACTGGTGGTAGAAGATATACTGGTTGTGAACTTAATCCAAGATTCCTTCTGGCTGTGACGTCTTACCCACCTAGCATGTGCACGGGCCCGTTGGAAAGCAACCCGGTTTGAAAGTGTGGGATATCTACGAAAAGTATCCCAGGCCCGCTTTTGAGCCTTCCGTGCTAAGTGGCAAGCAGGATTCCACCACGGACGAGGATATCGTGGAAAACGTGTCGAGGTTTTAGGAATACACTGAGCAGCTGCATGTGTAATACAGTCAGTTACCGCTGCTACACAGTAGTCTATTGATGGCTGATTTACGATGGCAGGATCAAGTTCTGCGAGAGCAGTGAAAGTGGACCAGTCTGCCTGATCCAGCTTCCACCGGGGCACGCGGGTAGGGTGGCATCGACCACGGCCAGTCTCTCTTATAAGGATTGGAAAATGATCACTGCCTAGTGGATTACTGTCAACCCTCCATGAAAAATGGGAAAATAATGAAGGGGAGCAAACTGAGAGATCAATAGCGGTAAAGGACTGACTAGGTGCATGAAAGTAAGTGGAAGAACCAGTATTGAAAAGAGAAAGATTGTGATCAGAGAGCATCCGCTCTACAGATCAACCCCTCCCATCAATAATAGCACTTCCCCAGAGGGGATGATGTCCATTAAAATCCCCTAGGATTAGAAACGGAGATGGCAATTGTTCAACGAGAGCATCCAGATCTGATTGATTATAAGTCTTTCCAGGGGACAGGTACAGAGAACAAACAGTGATGGTATGACCCAAGGAAATACGGATGGCTACAGCCTCCAAGGGTGTGTTGAGTGACAAAGACAGGGTGGGCACGTGTTGATCAACCAACAGTGCCACCCCTCCATGTACTCGACCATCACACAACCTGTCATTTCTGTACAGAGAAAACTGCCGAATGGAGACAGTATCAGCAGTTTTGAGAAATGTTTCTTGTAAAGAAAGACAAACAGGATGGTAGGAAGCAATCAGCGTTTTGATATCATCCAGATTAGAACGTAAACCTCGACAGTTCCATTGTATCAAGGTGGCCATTTTTAAGAACGGGTAGGTGAAGTGGCTGGAGAACCCTTCGGTTTACGACCACGTCTTTTTTCTCTACTGTCTTTAGTTGGAGGAGGTCTATCAACCTCCATGGATCCTGCTCTGTGTCGGGTGGGCAGGTTTTTGTTATTGGAAGGGGAATCTAGTGACTGAGGACGCGAACGAATAATTGTGTTGTCTCTTGTGGTGGGAGAAAAGATGTATCAGAAGAAATGCCTGTATTTGAAACTGAAGGACGTGGATCTTGAGGTGTGTTGGAAGGTATGGGAGGGACAGAGATAGGTGTGGTAGTTGATTCATCAACCTTTTAACCACGGAGGTCAAAAGGCTTTTCATTTGTTTTGAAAACGATTCTTTTGGAGGCACAGAGAGATCTGTCTGCACTCCCACTGTAGTTGTGGAATGAAGTGCAGCAGCATATGTCCGAGATGGAGTTGTGGACAGCAATTTCGAGCCTCAGGATAACTAATGTTATGTGTCGTTTTCAAACGCTGCACCTCTTTTCCTCCAACCATTTTGGGCAAGAATGAAAGTATGAGGGTGAGAACCATTGCAGTTTACGCAATGTGGGTTCATGTCACAGTCATAGGCATCGTGGTCCTTGCCTCCACAACGAGCACATGTCAGGGAACCACGACAAGATGTCTTTGAGTGGCCGAATCTCTGACATTGGAAACATCGAAGAGGGTTTGGTATGTATGGCCGAACCCTGCAAATGAGATAACCTGCCTTGATAGTGGCAGGTGCACGTGGTGAAGTAAATGTTAAAACGAGGGTATTTGTTGGCAGTGTAATTCCATCTTTGCGAGTGGAGATCGCCTCACTGCAGAAACTCCTTGAGTGGAGAGACCAGCGAGAATCTCTGACTGGGAACGTTCTTCAAATCCCTTTCAACAATAACTCCTCGTGAAGAATTCAAGGCAGCATGGGGTGTAACCTCAATAGGTATATCCCCAATTGCCTTTGATTTCAACAGGAGTTCACTGTGTTGGGATGTGGATGTTTCAACTAATATGTCACCAGATCGAAGTTTCTTTACTGATTTTGGAGAGCCAGCAAGTCCCTCTAGTCCCTTTTGAATAAAAAAGGGGACATTTGCCCTAAAGGTTTTCCGAAAGAGAATGTAATATAAGAAAATGAGGTACATGTGTTACTGATGTTGAAGATTGCTGTTCTGAGTATTCAAGACGTGGTCGCTTACCCATTGACTGTTTTTTTACAATTTTATTTAAATTTTTTGAGGATCCATAGGAAAAGGAAAAATTTCGGTACCCACTGACCCCACCCACCATGGAGCCCTACAAGGGGACGCACTACAAAGTCACGCAAGGACAATGCAGCAACGCCAGGGTTTCGTGAGCACTATACCCAAACACCAGCATCAGGCACAATGTCCACAACACCCGTTGAGAACTTCCAACACTGGTACTTGGTTGACTCTAGCCCAAGTGGACCAGCCGATTGACCCAAGGGGGGCCACCCAAAGGCCGCCCGTCTACAGGAATTCGAGGCCAAAGTGGTGTGTTAGGGTTGGACCCCTCAACCACCAGGATCTTCTCCTCCCCTTCACGGGTCGCCACGCACGGCAAACACGTGGGTGGATGTTTAGATCCCAGAGAAGGTAACCAGATAGAACAAAACCTTCCCTGGGAGGTCCCCTCACCACGTACAGGAATCCACACCGAGGGGTAACTTAGTCTTGGTATGTCACATCCTGGAGAAAGGTTTAATTTTGGGCTGTCATCTCTAGTAGAAATAAAAGATTAAACCTCTACTATCTACAAGAGAAATATGTCTTGACCTTGGTATGTCATCTTTGTATAACCATTTGGTTTAATCTGTTGGTTAAATTTTGGCACGTGACTCTCACTAGAAATGTTTAATCTCACTTAGTCTACAAATTGGAATTAAACTTTCTAGAAATGTTTAATCTCACTTAGTCTACAAATTGGAATTAAACTTTCGTGTATTTTGCTCCATTTGGTACAAAGAAAAACAAATTTAACGATGAACACGAGACTTGATATTTCAATTTCAAATGTACATATTTTACACAAAATTCAGATCAAAAATTAAAACCAATATTTAGATCTTGCCCTGTAATTATTATAGTGCAAAATTATACTTAAAACTCCCCTATAAAACCTGGGATTTTGGAAAGATGTTTGTTCTGAATTACTGGTATTTGTAAACCAAGAAGAAAATTACAAACTTAAACACACGTTTTGTCAGCAAAGAGGCATGTTTGGTCCGTTATTCCCATACAAGGTTTACTGGAACATAAAATACACTTTCTCTATCTGAACCACCCATAAACAAGAACAAATTTGCACTAGTTTCCAGACTATGGAAAAGTAAAACCTATGCTCCAATATAAAATCCTACACAAAAGACAGTTATGGTCACAAACGTTAGAAAATACATTTGGCTTCTCAGCTCATAAAGCCATATTCTTCACGGTTTTTATTAATTTTAGTTACTATAACCTGTTTTGAGTATTTATCGTGTTTATTCTTACTAATGTTTTTCCTGACCATGAAAGATAAATTTAATTTGTGTGTGTGTTTTCTTATAACACAGCCATGTCTGACTATTTGTTGAGTCGACTGAGGGGATTGGAACACCTTTAACGTTGTAAATTTGTAGACTTACACCAGTGGAAGACTTTTTATTTTTAATAATGTGTTTTTAAGTAAATGAAAATATTCCATTTTAACAGATTTTTGAATTTCACACAAAACTACACAAGGGCTGTCTCTGTTAGCCGTCCCTAATTTAGTAGTGCAAGACCAGAGGGAAGGCAGCTAGTCATCACCACTCACTGCCAACTCTTTTTACCAATGAATGGTGGGGTTTGACCGTAACATTATAATGCCTCCATGGGTAAGAGGGTGAGCATGTTTGGTGTGATGGGGATTCAAACCGATAACCCTCAGTTACACAAGATATCAATTTAACACAGAAATTCAATACTCAATAACACAAGAACTTTGTGTTAAACCATATGGTAAAGTTAGGTAAGTTCAATGTGCAGTAAAAACAAAGTTTGCCAATTTTTTCTTGTGGTTATTTTTTAATATGTACAAGTGTTACAAAATTCTCGTGATTGGTTTCACAATAAAGCACACATGGAGAAATATTTCAAATATCCCATTCTTTGAAAGAGTTTAGATTCGTCGATAGAGGTATTCCATAATCTTGTCTTTTATATTTTCTTCAAGATAGGACAGGGTTAGTTAAGCATAAACCAACACAAATATATTTTTAAATATTCACAGACTCCATTGGAACTGTAAATACATAACAATGGCTCGCTTAGATACTGTACTATCTGACAAAAATCACCAGTAATGTGAAAAGAAACATTTGTCACTCTCCTCAATCATACACACTTGTACTAAGTTTATACGGAATCATTTATCCACTAAGTTTACAAGGAATCATTCAAACATTGATCACTGTAATATCTGTATTTCCATACCTTAACAGGATATACTCAACATCTCGTATCAATGCTCTGAAATGTTACCTTTATTATTTATACATTTATATACATACATATTGTGTATCCTTATACACACAAAGCAATGTCCTCTGCTCTGCTTTTCACCAACAACTGAACAGTTCATTGTTACAATGTGTGCTGTAATATCACACACACAGGTGTGTTTTGTCTGTTCACATGCACGTCTGTTGATTTAAACCCAAATAAGATTTATAAACTTCCTGCTCTTCTCGGCATAAACCAATATTCCATTGCAACACTTTGAGAGCAAATGTGCTTTCATCACAATCTGCATCTTTTACAATTATTTTTATCTGAAATGTAATTAGTCTGAAAAGTTTTCACTCAGGATACTTAAGGCTGGTTCACAGTTGTTGAAACTTTTTGATCATTGTCAGATTTTTCTTTGTTCTCTCGTTGTTGCTGTTTCTTAATGTTCTCCCACTTCTGTACAAGAGATGGGATATTTTTCTTCTTCAGTGATAAACCCGAAGATAATTTTGACTGCAAAGAAAAAAGAAATTCTCTTAAATAATTTACATGTTAAAAGAAAATGACACAAAAGCTTTGAATGGGTCTACTCTCAACAAATAACTTCACAGAAACAGAAAAAATTAGTGTCATTGGATAAACCATGATAACTTCAAACAGTTATCTACATTTTAAATGGCAGAAGCCAGTTATTTTTCACTGTTACTTGTGTTCAGAAAGAATAGCTTATTTTGTTCACTTACAAAGTTTCCAAGGTAAGTGTGACACATTAAAGATGTGCCAGAGAAATGTTGCTTAGTTTTCATTAACAAAAGGTTAAAGTGATATTCGTCATAAATAGAATAAACAAGTTGTTTGTGCTGCATCAGTAACTTCATTATTTTACTTTTATCTTTGATATTAATTTGTCATATTCAGTTACATCATATGGTTCAGTCATAACTCATAACCTAAATGAAATACAGGCAAATTAAACCCAAGTATAAAACTTCATCCAAATGAATTGTGTTAGAAAAGGCATAATTTTAATAAGATAAAACATTACAGGTTTAATTTTAATAAGATAAAACATTACAGATACTTTTCACTTAAGTAATAAATTTAATTGTTTTTTTTCCTGCTTAAATTTTTATTACTTTGACATTGATTCTAGTTCTTACACTCCAAATATATACATTTTTGTTGATAAATGATAAATAGCATTGTTTATAAATGCCACTACATATCTGTACGTAAGCACATGATGTTGGTAAGATAGAAATCCACACAGAGCAGAAATGATGGGTAAACTAACCTTTTTTTTGTCTTTCTTTGAAGATGAACTGGACTGTGGCTCTTGGTTGCTACTACTACATACTGGGGCTACAGGTGTTGCTTCAGCAGACGTGGAAGGTCCTGAAATGGAGGAAGGTTCACTCCTGATAAAGTAATTTTCTTCAAATGACATGGGTGACACTAATGGTTGATACGTGCTTTTTGTTGAACTGCTAGTTACATAACTGCTCACTGATAGTGGCTGTGGTGGTTTAGCTATCACGTAGGACTGATCTTGGTTCTGGGCTAAACTTGAAGAGGCACTGGTAGTCAATGAATAATAATTCTTCTTGCTAAGTAAAGGTGGTGGTGGTGGTGGTGGTGTAAGTACAGAAAAAAGAAGTGTATGTACTTGATGGGTTATCTCCATCACCAACAGCCTCGACATCCATTTCAACTTCTGGGATTTCTCCTTCTTCTAATTCTGTGCTGTCAGGTGGTGGTGGTGGTGGTGTTTTAGGAAGTGGAGGAGGTGAGTCTACACCTGGTGGAGGTGGTGGGGATTCCACACCAGGGGGTGGTGGTGGTGAATCAGAAAGGAGATGAGAAACAAAGGCCACAACACTTGCTGATTGGTCTGGAAAAAACACAAACACATACAAAAACAGTTTTGGATTATTTTATGTTGACATGTCATAGAACTGAACTGGACAAAGTTACGAGCACACTGATGTACAGAAGTTCAGTTTTATACTATAAACGTACTCAACAATAACACAAAGGTATTCCACAAGGGATCGTAACTTTGAATAATGAAATAAATAATTCATTATAATCTTATCTTGTTTATCAGTGGTGCCATTTCTGAAAACAACTGCAGCGAGGCTAGCAAAGTTGTAGGAGCACATAGAACATTCTTGTATTTCTTAAAATTATTTATTAAGCTTATGTGATTATATATACTTCACAATGTTTGGGAGTGGGCAAATGGGATCCCTGTTTCTGCATACTCATGATTATAGCAGTGCAAAGGAACCCAACTAATGAAACAATGCATTGCATTCTTATATTTATAAATACAGATGTAACAGTGTATTACAATCAATCATCTATATATAGAACTTTAATACTGAACAGTAAAATAAAAATAAAACATACTCAAAAAGGACTGCATTAAAAACAGCAAATCCAAAGCTCTGATTAATGATAACTTGCTACAAACAAAAACAAGCCCAAAAATAAAAGATGCTGCTATAATACAAAATGCCTTATCACCATGATGGGGACCGAAATGCCAACCTCATAAGGAAAGTTTATTTAACTTACTTACTCCCAAGTGATAATGCCTTTCTTTTCCTCTTCATTATTTATTATTGTATTATTCTTTACTTTGGAGAGCAGTCACCTCTCCACAACTGTCTGCAGGCAGTGAAGGGTGATATAGATGTGGGATGTTGTGGGCTTGAACACTTGCATCTCACTCTCCTAATTTTTATTTCTATTCCTTTGATTATTTAATTATTCTTCATGTGAGATTGGTGAATGAAGGTTAAGACGGATGGACGGTGTATCCCCACTGCAACGTGGGTCCTACCTCTTCAGTTATCTCCCAAACCTGTACTTTGGGGATCCTTTTGTTAGTGCAACATTTTCTACTTTTGTTTGGGCTTGTTTTTATTTATAAAAAATTATAATTAAGTATCTATACTCACTATAGGATTGATTTTTATTTTATATATATATATATAAAGAGGTTGCTTGCCTTGATCAGAAGATAATTATCATAAATAATTCCAGGTTTTATATACAGTGGTTTGAAATTATAATTTTTATGAAATACAAACATGCCAATACAACTTAAGTCCCAACATCAGAGTTGAAGAATATATTCTGGTAAAGAATGCACTCTAGTTTAATATAATTTACTCAAACCTGATGTAGAATGGTTTGTAGTAAGAAATGTTGAAAGTCCTGAATAAGATGACTTCATAGCTGGTAAGACAGAGGTGAATGGATGAGTTGATGGTTGAGTAACAGTGGCTGACTGAGATGATTCAACAACTATCTCTGAGGGTTCTGCTGACTCAGTAACTGATAAGGATGATTCCACGGCTGACGATACACTGGGTACAGAACAAGCTGGCTCAAGATGTACATGTGATGCAGAGACTAGAGTTCTGGCAGGTTTGTTCCTGGATATAGATGATGATACAGATGGATTCTGGGTACTTTGAGAGGGTTGTGAAGAAAATGTAGCTGATTTGGTGCTATGGATCACTGACAGGTTGTCTTTATCTTGTGACAAGTTTTCCTTAGGAGAAGCTGTTATGACAGGGAAATCCCACTGAGAAAAACCAGTTTCCTGATTGGCATAGAAGTACCTCTTGTGGTTCCTATGAGGTGAAGGATGGGGAAAGGGAACAGGCAAAAAAGAAGGAAATCCCAATAAAGATACCAGGTTTATTTTTGTAAAGTTATGCCTAATACATTTTTAGCAAAATAACTTGTGCAATATTTAAAACTCAAAACAGTAATCAGGAAAAAATGAAAAGTAAACAGTTGGTATCATATATGAAAAATAAAAATTTATTACAAAATACAAGGCAAAATGTATTAACATTTAAAATGTATTTACACTCAACACTTAACACTGACACCAATTTCATTTCAAATATAATTGAAAAACTTTGACTTTTTAAAACTTTAAACATGCACTAATAAATTATAAACATCTTTCAAAAAGATCAACAAACAGATAAAAACTTTCCTTTCTGTCAACATCCACATTTTCAGAAAGTCATGGAGACAACAATAAGAAAAAAATTCATAACAACAATTCTTTATTGATACAATTAATAACATTTAATTAACTGATTAAAACTTCAAAAGTCTCCAGGAACACAGTTTTGATATAGCTGCATATTTCCAACCCTCAGAGTAGAAGTAACCACTTTGTAAGGCCATCCTTTTTTTTTTTAAATTCTGAAATTGAAATACACTGTACATTGGTTAATAAGGTAGATACATTCACCTACAAACAAAGAGTTCAGTTAATTTTGATATAACACATTTCATCACCAGGATAACAATACTTGTATGAAAGAAATTACAACACCTGAATTATTTTTATTACATGAATCATAAAGATAGAGGTTTGTTTTTTCTCCCTGAAATACTACTTACTAACTATAGTTTATTGCTTAAGTGACAGCTTCTCTTGGAGCAAAGTTATGAAAGATAATACACCTTTTTGTGAAAGGAAACAAATCAATATTTTTACTGATGAGAACAAATGTAGGAAGTAGACCATATCTTGGTGCTGGTAATAATTTAAAGGAAAAATACGAGTGTGAAATAAATTCCTATAAAAGTAGGTGGTAAAAGATGGAAAATAAAAATACAAACTTGTTGCAGCACTAGGAAGGATGTGGATTTAGAACTTTCTGTACAATAATATAGTAACTGAAGGCACGACAGTACTACCCAAGTTGACATGGGTGCTAATATGTACAGGGGATTGATTCTGTTTAATGGTTTTAGCATATCCAGTACAGAAATTGTTTTATTGTTCCTTTATAAATAAAAAAGTAGTAAATGAATATTCCTGCTATAAAAGAAGAAAAGCATAAGACTTTCCCACCATAACAAAATCTGTTTAGTGGATTAAACCCTCTTGTTGGATCATTCATACCACAATGAGAGCCAGAACACCATGTCCAGACATTAGAACAAAATACATGAAACCAACCTTCTTGTTCGGTAGAAAGAGGGAAACAAATTAGAACTTTCTATAAATTGAAATACACAAAACCAACTTTCCTGTTAGGTAGAGAGTTAGAAAGTAATCTATACCTTCCTGTTGGGTAGAGAGTTAGAAAGTAATCCATACCTTCCAGTTGAAACATAAGGTTGGAAAGTAATCTATACTTTCCTGTTGGGTAGAGAGTTAGAAAGTAATCCATACCTTCCTGTTGAAACATAAGGCTGGAAAGTAGACTACACTGTGCTGTTGAAATATAAGTTCACCCAGTAGACTGTACCTTCCTGTTGAAACATAAGGTTGGAAAGTAAACTGTACCTTACTGTTGGGTAGAGTTAGAAAGTAATCCATACCTTCCTGTTGAAACATAAGGTTAAAAGTAGACTACACTGTGCTGTTGAAATATAAGTTCACACAGTAGACTGTACCTTCCTGTTGAAACATGAGGTTGGAAAGTAAACTGTACCTTACTGTTGGGTAGAGAGTTAGAAAGTAATCTATACCTTCCTGTTGAAACATAAGGTTGGAAAGTAAACTGTACCTTCCTGTTGAAACATAAGGTTGGAAAGTAAACTGTACCTTCCTGTTGAAACATAAGGTTGGAAAGTAAACTGTACCTTCCTGTTGAAACATGAGGTTGGAAAGTAAACTGTACCTTACTGTTGAAACATAAGGTTGGAAAGTAAACTGTACCTTCCTGTTGAAACATAAGGTTGGAAAGTAAACTGTACCTTCCTGTTGAAACATAAGGTTGGAAAGTAAACTGTACCTTCCTGTTGAAACATGAGGTTGGAAAGTAAACTGTACCTTCCTGTTGAAACATAAGGTTGGAAAGTAAACTGTACCTTCCTGTTGAAACATAAGGTTGGAAAGTAAACTGTACCTTCCTGTTGAAACATAAGGTTGGAAAGTAAACTGTACCTTCCTGTTGAAACATGAGGTTGGAAAGTAAACTGTACCTTACTGTTGGGTAGAGAGTTAGAAAGTAACCTTACCTTCCTGTTGAAACATAAGGTTGGAAAGTAAACTGTACCTTCCTGTTGAAACATAAGGTTGAAAAGTAAACTGTACCTTACTGTTGGGTAGAGTTAGAAAGTAATCTATACCTTCCTGTTGAAACATAAGGTTGGAAAGTAAACTGTACCTTCCTGTTGGGTAGAGTTAGAAAGTAATCTATACCTTCCCATTGAAACATAAGGTTGGAAAGTAATCTATACCTTCTTGTTGAAACATAAGGTTGGAAAGTAAACTGTACCTTCCTGTTGAAACATAAGGTCAAAAAGTAGACTGTACATTCTCATTGAAACATAAGTTCAGATGGTACCTTCCTGTTGAAACATAAGGTTGGAAAGTAAACTGTACCTTCCTGTTGAAACATAAGGTTGGAAAGTAAACTGTACCTTCCTGTTGAAGGTTGACAATGAACCTTGTTTGATGGGTGGGGGGTCTATGAAGCTCTGACATTACTCAACATTCATAGATACTTCTAAAATTAGTAGAGCAGAATTCCAATCGCACATTGGACCATAATTAGTACATATAAACTGTTAAAATCACCACAAATCAGAGAGAAGACCAAACAAATGGTAGTATGTAAGGGTCTCTGTTTCTTTTGATGGTTTTTGACAGATAAAAGACTAATGTACCACTGGATTAATACCACACAGGCTAGTGCACTACATACCTATTGTAAAGTTTGTAGTTTTGGCTCAAAATAAACTTGTCTAATTCTTTCACCCAGCCTAACATTGATGAATCAATTTACAAAAAAATCTGAATATGTGTTTTATATACTTAATCTGGAATGCAAGAAAAATACATGACTATCTTTAATAAATTATCATTGTCCATATTTAATCCTTCAAGTGTGTACTTAAATTTCTGGTGAGTTCTTGAAAAGTTTCAATTATCCACTTAAGAAAAATGAAATTTAGAATTTGACCTTTTGTCAACATCAATATCCATTAGCTGTGCTTTTGCTGGTGATGTTTGGATGCCCAGTACTATGTTGGAAAATCCAAAAGGGCATGAGTATCCCACACTATGAAGAAATGTGATATCATGTGGCAAATCTGCTTGTTGCAGTAAATGGTTAAATACATCAAATCAGATACCTCCAATTATACCATCCAAAGAGTCACTAATTTTTTTGTCTTTGTCCACTGAATTTTAGAATTACCAATGTACTCCACCATGGTTTTATAACAACTCTTTCTAAACTACAAACCAACTTTTGGGTGTTTTTATGGCTGTTAGTCACACACAAATAAAACTAGTACTGTAATTAATCCTACTATTTACTGATGGAGTTTCTTATGCATTTCACAGAAAAAAAGTTAGTGTTACCTATAATTTGCTGTACCATATAGATACTAGCTCATGTATATTTGACTGAAGAAAACAAGCAATCTTACAGACTGTGTATTAAATCAACTGTTTTTTGTTGCTTTTTTATAGCAAAAAAATAAAATAAAATAATTAAATGGTGACAGTGAACCCTTTTCACAATGTTTCACTAGGTGATCTAACTTTTTCAACTTCACTACCGTACTTTAATATATATGGTAGAGCGTTAAAACTCATTATTTTAATAACTGCCACCTACAGATCACTCTTTATACGTTCAACATTTAGTTTCTGTTGTCTTTTGTTCTCTAATTCTAGTGATTCTATAATCAGAGCCTGTTCATAAACAAAAAGTGTTTGAGAGATACCAAAACACAGAAATGCTGTTGAACAGAAATTGAAATAAACTTTTATAAAACATTTATTCAATATATAAAAACATTTATTCAATATATACCCAAATAATATTACCAAAGCACAAACTGAAACTACTGTTGCATCACATTACAAACATTTATTACTTCTATGGACATGTAATACATTACCAATTGTTTGTTTTTTAGAAAAAACAATGATACAAAACCACAAATGCCTCTCTTTCAAAAACGTTTTCCACACAATCCAATTATCAAGCTAATTTGTGTGTGTGTGTTTTGATAATCCTTCTCTTGAATACGTGATTGAAATTATTGTTCTTGTGCAAGATTAATGATTGATGGATTCTTGTCCACAATAGCAACAACTAAGTTCCACATGTCATCAAACTGATGATGACCAAAACTGTTTATGATGGTTACCGAGGTCCAACCTTCTTGAGTTTGATTAATGAAAAATAACTTATTTTTGTCATAAAAACACATATAGGTTTATATTATGTTGTCTACTGACCACAACAAGCATTCTTAAAAGGTTTTCATAGTTTAATCCATCCTTAGGAAATAAACATATTAAGCATCATGATTTGTGGATAATATTGATAGAATCCTCCTTGGATGCAGAAGAGATGAGACTAATCTGGTTTATTACAACATTATTCTTTATTGCAGACCCATCTCATTGGTTAAGAAGTTATAAAAAAAAAAAGATACAAAAGAAACAGGTATTTTCCTTCTTGAAAGAGTTGCAAATATAGACTGATGAAAACTTGGCCTGTGATTCTGGAAAAAATATACAGTTATTAAAGCTGAGATGTGTCATTTCCCTTAGCCAAGATGTAATTTTACTTTTATACAGAGAGTTTATTTCTCCAAGGTCAAACTGAATTTCAACTCTATGCAAGGTTATAGCTTCACAATATGGTGAAATAGTGTATTTCTGTCAGTTCTTTGCAGCTTCACTTACTATCACAGAGCCATGCCATGCCATTTTATTTACATAAAGATGGATGCCAGTTTACTATTTATAAAAACACATCACTTTTCTTGATACATCTCAAGTCAATGAGAACCAAAAAGACATTTTCTTTGCCAAGATGTGACTTCACTCTCAAATATGGATTGTACTATTCTAGACTTGGAACATTTTTCACATAGGCAAGATGACATATATTTACACCAAAATACATGTAGTTCTTTCTAGGACAAGTCCCTGGCTTTAATAATTACTTATCATATAATGATTTTAATGTTCTAGTCCTTTTAATTGTAAAAAGAATTTTACAAAAGTGTTGTTTTAAATTATTTAAGACATGGACCACTTCTCTTGGAGTTTGAGGTAATTTGGTCAGATATAAAATCTTTTCTACTAACAAATGTTAAATAACACCAAACTAAAATTTCAGATGTTATGGTAGACATTATTAATAATGTTAAACTAGAGTTTCAAATACAGAAATAATATTATAGCCCCATACAGGAACCAATTTAGTAAGCAAAAAAAACCCATACAAGCCTCCTAGTCTTGTTTAAATTGTTTAATTTTAAATACAGAACTCAATATCCTATTGAAGTAATGAAAACCCTACTCACTTCAGGTTGAAAGTAAAGAAAGTCAGTTATATCCTACCTTACTTGGTGCTCCAACCTGTTATCCAGGGTTGAGATCCTCCACTACGTTGTAGAAGTGATGTCTGTCACTCCTCACCCAATTCTGCTACAAACTTAAGTCATTGGCCACAGGAATGGCTTAACCAATAGAAGCAGTAACACCCTTGGTTTTTCTTAGCATCAAGAAATGTTCTAATGTTGTTTTACAGTTCCATGAATCTTCAGATCTGGTAAGGCTAACTTCTTATTTCAGGTTGTCAAAAGAAGAAACTTTGAAAGCCTCATAAACAGGCATTAGAATTTATATTTATCAAAAACCATAAACCATTACATGCCAACTAAATGTTCTAAGCTCCAGAGGCAATGAAACTTATGTGGCAGGAAATCATATTCCTAAGAACATAACTGTTTTTACAATTGTTATAAGAAAGTGAAACAAAGCTGACTGAAGTAATCAGTCCAGGGGAAAAAGAGAAACACCCTGATTGTCCATACCTGTCCCAGCTGCAGATCCAACCAGGTGGCATGACACTCATTTCGTACTGTTGTAAGTAGCTGTTCGCTTCTAGCAAACGTTCAGTAAAATATGAGGACTGCAAGACACCTTCCTGCCAATCCTTGTATCGAGTCTGTAATTATAAGAGATACATACTGTGAGTGATTGGCTATGAAAAACTAAAACTGCTACTAGCCACTGTGAAATTATGAAATGTGATTAATTTACAGTTATTTGTTAACTCCATAGAAATCTCTAAATTTAATTTGGAACACAATTCTAAATGTTTATAAATCAATCAATTACACAAGAGTTATCTAAGTTTTGATATTACTTTACATGTCACTGAATTTAATATTACAAATTTATATATTTTAATTCTTGCTGGTATATTAAATCTCACAATAACAAACATCTCTAACAAAGATAATTATTTCTAAGTACTAATAATAATCAATTAACAAACAAAAACTACTTCAAAATTAACTAAAAACACGATATGCCAAAATTAAGTATGTCTATTAAATTACTTAAGTGTATAGGTATTCCCTAATTTCAAAACACACACCTACAGACTCCTGTGCATTTACAGGCAGAAATTGAGAGAATGTTGAATCAAGATATGCCATTAAAATGCTACATCTGTAATGTTAAGTAAGAGCTCTGGCAGTATATTAAATGAATGTTAAGTTGGTTGGTTGATTTAGTGTTTTATGGCACAAAGCAGCAAGGCTATCTGTGCCAAACGTCCGGTAAAAACGTAAAAGTAAATTCTGTAAAATTCATAAAAGGAAATTGAGGTAAAACAAAACAAAGTTAAAAAAAATAAATAAATAGCATAAAACCAATATTTACATCTAGTCTACAGCAGTAAGAGAAAAACTACAATAATTCAAGTTGTAAAGAACTTTCTGTTGCATAACTGTAATAATCATAACTCACTAGGACAGGGGTTCTTAACCAGGGGTGCCCGCACCCCTAGGGGGTGCGAAGATGATTCCCAAGGGGTACGAGGATGCCCATGAATAATTAAAGCAAATCTATATTTTTACATAAGAGTATGCTTTATATTTCTCCTAAGAAGAAACATTTTTGCTTCAGCAGTGTTCCGAGATAAAGTTAAACCTAAACCTGATTTCCTAATGAAGTGGTAAAGTTGCATCAGATTCCAATACAGGGTAAACAAACGGGTATGTCATTTGGATAGACGAGGACGGGATGCGTACAGGACACGTGCGCAACACGGAGAGAGAGGGAGGTTATCATCACGTCTCAGTCCACACCACCCATCCGTGCCATCAACACGTGAGTTATGGTCTCCCTGTTTCAATGTTATATTTTTTTTTCTGATGTAAAACAGTAGGGTGGAAGACTGGTTATGTATTATTTCAGATTTTGCTTTCTACACATTTATTTAAATGAGCGATGGGTTGTTTACGTAACATACATCATCACTGTAGCAGTGTAGCCGTTACAATATTTTCATAGAATGTATCGTCACGCCTACAAATCTACTGATTAAACCAGGTATTTCAGTCTCTCCATCATATATTTTAGAGAATTCATAAAAAAAAAGAAAACACCTACACATGAATGTGTTTCTTTTCCAGATTTGTCTGCAGTATGTCGAAGAAACGAAAGTGGAATGACGAATATGTCAAGTTTGGTTTCACCTGTACTACAGAGAAGGATGGGACACAACGTCCACAGTGTATCCTGTGCAGCACACTCTTCTCCAATGCGAACTTGAAGCCATCAAAGCTTGATGAACATTTCAAGAACAAACATGGTGGCAGGGATGCAGGAAATGACATTGTGACATTAAGGGTCAAAAGAGCTAGGTTTGATCAGGTTGGCACATTGCCGACTTATGGATTTTCGCCAACAGAGAAACCTTTACTGCGTGCTTCTTATGAAGTTGCATACCAGATTGCTAAATCAAAGAAACCCCATACAATTGGTGAGGAACTGATCAAGCCATGTGCCCTTGAAATGGCAAAGATTGTTCTCGGCAAGGAAGCTGAGAAGAAACTCCAACAAGTGTCTTTGTCAAATGATGTAATCCATAACGAATCATCGACATGAGTGTTGACATCCTGGAACAAGTTGTAGCTGACATCAAGGCTAGTCCAGTTAAGATTAGCCTACAAGTGGATGAATCAACAGATGTATCCAACTGTTGTCAGCTATTGGCAGTAGTTCGTTACGTGAAGGAGAAAAAAGTGGAAGAAAGTTTCCTTTTCTGTCAGTCCTTAAAGACAACTGCACAAGCTATAGATGTGCTTAACAAAATACAAGAATTTGTCTCAAGAAACGAACTTCACCTTGACAAAATTGGTTCAATATGTACAGATGGTGCACCAGCAATGCTGGGCAATCGTTCTGGGTTTGCTGCATTAATGAGGAAAGAAGTTCCTAACCTGAAAATCACTCACTGCTTTCTTCATCGTCACTCTCTTGCAGCAAAGACATTGCCCCCAGATCTCAAGAAAACTCTGGATATTTGTGTCAAGGTTGTAAACTTTATTCGCAGCCGAGCTTTGACTCATCGATTGTTTCAGTCACTTTGTGAGGAAATGGGTCAGGAACACACTGTTCTTTTGTACCACACTGAAGTGAGGTGGTTGTCACGTGGTCGTGTGCTGTTTCGTGTGTTTGAACTGAGAGGAGAAATTCATCAGTTTCTCCGTGAAAGGGTACAAGAACTGGCTATACATTTCAAAGAACCTAGTTTTGTTCAGATGCTTGCCTATTTGGCTGATGTGTTTTAGCTCTCAATGAATTCAATCTCTCTGCAAGGAAGGGGACTCAACATTGTGACTGCAAGCTTGAAATTGGCTGCATTCAAAGAAAACTTGTCTTGTGGATAAAGTGTGTGAAGATGGGGAATTTGGCAAATTTCCCCTGCCTGGAAGAGACAGTCACAGAAAATTCTACCCTGCATCCAGACTTTGTTGCAAAAGTTGTTGAACATATGCAGATGCTGCACTTCATTTGAGGGTTACTTCTAGGTGTGGAGAGCTGCAAACCTATGACAACTGAATCCTGAATCCTTTCATGCAGAATTTGGAAGATGTCAGCGGCATCAAGGAAGATCTCATCGACCTTAGACACAATCGTGAAATCCAAATGGAGTTCACCAATAGTCAGCTGGAACACTTCTGGGCTTCTCAGCTGGAAGCATACCCTGCATTAGCGAAGAAAGCTCTTGAAGTGCTGGTACCATTTGCAACTACTTACTTGTGTGAACAAGGATTTTCTTGTCTACTTCACATCCAAACAAAATGCAGAAATCGGCTGAATTCTGAACATGACATGCGAGTGGCACTCAGTACAAAGATGCCAAGATTTGATGCCATCATAGAGAAAAAAACAGCAGCAACGAAGTCACTAAGTTTACTGTGCATTACAGGCTAAATAAAAACATCATTAACAAAATTGAAATTAATTTTTCATTATGTACCCTGAATTTTTGTCTTGAAAAAAGGTATGCTGTATGTATGAAGATTAAAAAAAATTTTTGATTACATCAACTTTGTATTTTTAGCTTTTTTTATATTTAAGTTTCCAGGGGGTGCGAGAAATGATTACTGAGTTGAAAGGGGTGCAAACACTGAAAAAGGTTAAGAACCACTGCACTAGGAGGATTAACAGGTAAGTACAAAAACCACAGTCAGTCACCTCAAAATGGCCTTTCCAGTCCTGGTTTCAAGTTACCTAATGTTACAGCCAGTTTCTAATTTCAAATTGAACTAGATGAACTGTGATTTTTAAAAGGGAACTACAATAAAAAAGTGTAAAGTATATATTAAAAAACTTAAATGACATTAAAAAGATTAATGGCCTTTAAAAACCTAAAAACACTACCAAGGTGGATAGTGTCACCATCACCAATAACAATGTCTAACGTTATGGACAAACCTTGGGACAGAACATGTTTAAAATGGTGCTGTCGTTGTGAATCATAGCGATGCAAGTGACAAGAAAGTATAATGTGGCTAATTGTGATCTGAGTGTTACACAAACTACACTTTGGTGTATCAGTTCCAGATACAAGAAAACAATGAATTAAAAAACTATGACCAATGTGTATTCTACTAAGAACAACTTCCTCTTTCCGATCCTTACAGGAACAAGACGGCCAAAGTCCAATATAGGGTTTTATTTGGAAAAACTTGCGTTGCTCACTCCAAGTTGACTGCCAGCTGGCACAGAGCCGAGGATGAATACAGGACCATAGTCCATGTATGAAATAGGCACAGCAGTGATAGTGCCAGAGCAGATAGACTTAGCTGCGGTGTCGGCGAAGTTCGTTCCCACAAATACAAATGTGGCCCAGTATCCAGAAAAACTGGATAGAAGTAGATGTTAAAGAGAAATGGGCCAGTTGGTTTTCAATATTGGCAAGATCAGGGTGTGAACCAAGGTGAAGGGATTCCAGGGCCAGTAGAGAACTAAGCAAGTCAGTATAAATCGTGCAGTTTGAGTACTGCTTAGCTTCTATGTGATCCAGGGCAAGAGAAGTGGCATACAGTTCAGCAGTGAACACAGAAGCTGGAGAGGGGATTCTGTGTGCAACCACAACAAACCATGGCAGAGCCCACATGGCCTCCTGATTTCAAACCATCTGTATAAATAGGAATGGAAGGATGATTCGAAAGATGATCAGCAAATAAAAGACAGTATTTAAAAACAACCAGAAGGATAGCAAGAGAAGTAGGAGATAAATGGATACACATCTCATAGTGTATATCATCAGGCCCAACTGATGTGCTGTCAGACAGATGTAGGGCCAGTTTGAGTTCCAGCAGTGTAAAGGGACAATGAAAGTTACAAAGACAATCAGCTCAAAAGGAAAGAGGTGATTGCTCTGCCTGAGTCTTGATGGCTAAGAAGGTGGAAGAAGAGGTAGAAGTGCTAGATACCCAGCAAAAACTTTCACCTAGAGTATCGGTGATGCTCTGGGTATCAGCTACTCCCTGGCCATTAAACAGTAAGATTGAGAGTGGGGACAGTGATATTGCCCACTAACCTTTCAAATCTTGTCCCAACTGATTTTGGAACTGGTGGTAGAGGATATGCTGGTTGTGAACTTAATCCAAGATTCCTTCTGACTTTGACGTCTTCCCCATTGAGCATGTGCACATGCCCGTTGGAAAGTTATGCTGTTCGAGAGTGTGGGATATCTACAGAAGGATCCTTGGCTCATTTATGAGCCTTCCATGCCACGTAACAGGCAGAATTCCACCATGGACGAGGATATAGTAGAAAACGTGTTGAGGTTTTAGGAATACATTGAGCAGCTGCTAGTATAATAGTCAGTTACTGCTGCCACACAGTTGTCTATTGATGGTTTACAGACAATGGCAGGATCAAGTTCTGCGAACGCAGTGAGAGAGGACCAGTTTGCCTGATCCACCTTCCACCGGGTCACATGGGTTGGGTGGCATCGACCATAACCAGTCTCTCACAAGATTATAAGAAAATGATCACTGCGTCATGGATTATTGTCAACCCTCCATGAAAAATGGGAAAATAATGAAAGGGAGCAAATTGATAGATCAATAGTGGTAAAGAACAGACTAGGCACATGGAAATAAGTAGAAGAACCAGTATTGAAAAGAGAAAGGTTGTGATCAGAGGGCATATACTCTACAGAGCAACCAATCCTATCAATACCAGCACTACCCCAGAGGGATGATGTCCATTAAAGCACCCAAGATAAAAAAGAGAGACGGCAACTGTTCAACGAGAGCATCAAGGTTTGATTGATCATATGTCTCTCCACGTGACAGATAGAGAGAACAAACATTGATGGTATAACCCAAGGAAACACGGATGTGACACACCCTCCAAGAGTGTGTCAAGTGACAAAGACAAGGTTGGCACATGCTGATCAACCAACAGTACCACACCTTCATGCACTCAACCATCACACAGTCTGATATTTCTGTATAAAGAGAAAATTGCCAAAAGGTGACTGTATCGCCAGGTTTCAGAAATGTTTCCTGTAAGGAGAGACAAACAGCATGGTAAGAAGCAATAAGTGTTTTGATGTCATCTAGATTAGAATGTAAACCTCGACAGTTCCAATGTATCAGGGTGGCCATTTTTATTTATGTGTAGGCGAACTGGGCAGAGAACCCTTCTGTTTATGACCATGTCTTTTTTCCTTACTTTCCTTATTTGAGGGAGGTCTATCGACCTCCACAGATCCTGCCCTGGGTCGATTGGGCAGGTCTGTGCTGTTAGAAGGGGATTCCAGAGACTGAGGACATGAACAAATGGTTGTTTTGCATCTTGGGGTGAGAGAGTAAGATGGATCTGAGGAAATGCCTGTACCTGGAACCAAAGGATGTGGATCTTGGGGTTTGGTGGAATGTATACAAGGGGCACAAATAGGTGTCAAGTTGATTCATCAACTTGTTTAACCATGGAGGTCAAAAGACTTTTCATTTGTTTGGAGAATGATTCTTTAGGAGGCACAGAGAGATCTGTCTGCACTCCCACAGTAGCTGTGGAATGAAGTGCAGAAGCATAGGCCCAAGATGAGATGGTGAACAGCAATATTTGAGACATAGAATAGGTAATGTTATGAATCGTTTTCAAATGCTACACCTTTTTTTCTTCCAACCATTTAGGGCAAGAACGAAAGTAGGATGGGTGAGAGCCATTGAAATTGATGCAATGAGGATCAGTTTCACACTCATAGGCATCATGGTACTTGCCACTGCAATGAGCACACGTCAAGGAACCACGACATGATGTCTTTGAGTGATCGAACCATTGACACTGAAAGCATCAGAGATGGTTTGAAATTACGGCCATACTCTTCAATTAAAATAAACTGCCTTGATGGTGGCAGGCAGATGTGTTGATGTAAATGTAAGAGTGAGGACACTGGTCGGCACCATAATTCCGTCTTTGCAAATGGAGATACACCTCATTTAAGAAACTCCTCGGGTGGAGAAACCAGCAAAGATCTCTGACTCTGGGATGTTCTTCAAATCCCTCTGAACAATAACTCCTCATAATGAATTCAAAGTAGCATGAAGTGTAACCTCTATAGGTATATCCCCAATAGCCTTTGAATGCAAAAAGAGTTCACTATGTTGAGATGTGGACATTTCCACCAATATGTCACCAGACCGAAGCTTTTTTACTGACTCTGGAAAGCCAGCAAGTCCCTCTAGTCCCTTCTGAATGAAAAAGGGAGACATTTGATCTAAAGGTTTATCTGAAAGTGAGGATGGTGGGATTGCTGCTCAGAGTCTTTAAGACGTGGTCATTTACCTATAGAATGTTTTTCATTATTTTATTACGATGTTTAATTGGAGTATCTGTAATAAAGAAAGTGAAATTTTGGTGCCCACTGACCCCACCCACCATGAAGCCCTACAAGTGGACACACTACAATGTCAAACAAGGGCACTGCAGCAATGCCAGAGTTTCGTGAGCACTATACCCAAACACCAGCATCAGATATAATGTCCACACCTGTTGAGAACATCCAACACTAGTACTTGGTTGACCCTAGACCAACTGGACCAGCCAAATTACCAAAGGGAGGCCGCCCCAAGGTTGCCCGTCTGCAGGAATTCAAGGCCAAAGTGGTGTGTTAGGGTTGGACCCTTCAATCACCAAGATCCTCTCCTCCCCTTCACAGGTTGCCACGCATGGCAAACATGTGGGTGGATATTTAGATCCCAGAGGAGGTAAACTGAAAGAATAGAACCTTCCCTGGGAGTTCCCCTCATCATGTACAGGAATCCACACTGAGGAGGAATGTTAAGTATCAGCTCTGCCAGTATACTAAATGAATGTTAAGTAAGAGCTCTGCCAGTATATTAACTGAATGTTAAGTAAGAGCTCTGCCAGTATATTAACTGACTGTTAAGAGCTCTGCCAGTATATTAAATGAATGTTAAGTAAGAGCTCTGCCAGTATATTAACTGAATGTTAAGTAAGAGCTCTGCCAGTATATTAACTGAATGTTAAGTATGAGCTCTGCCAGTATACTAAATGAATGTTAAGTAAGAGCTCTGCCAGTATACTAAATGAATGTTAAGTGTAAGCTCTGCCAGTATACTAAGTGAATGTTAAGTATGAGCTCTGCCAGTATATTAAATGAATGTTAAGTATGAGCTCTGCCAGTATACTAAATGAATGTTAAGTAAGAGCTCTGCCAGTATATTAACTGAATGTTAAGTATGAGCTCTGCCAGTATATTAACTGAATGTTAAGTAAGAGCTCTGCCAGTATATTAACTGAATGTTAAGTATGAGCTCTGCCAGTATATGAACTGAATGTTAAGAGCTCTGCCAGTATACTAAATGAATGTTAAGTATGAGCTCTGCCAGTATATTAAATGAATGTTAAGTAAGAGCTCTGCCAGTATATTAACTGAATGTTAAGTATGAGCTCTGGCAGTATACTAAATGAATGTTAAGTAAGAGCTCTGCCAGTATATTAACTGAATGTAAAGTATGAGCTCTGCCAGTATACTAAATGAATGTTAAGTAAGAGCTCTGCTAGTATATTAACCGAATGTTAAGTATGAGCTCTGCCAGTATATTAACTGAATGTTAAGTATGAGCTCTGCCAGTATACTAAATGAATGTTAAGTATGAGCTCTGCCAGTATACTAAATGAATGTTAAGTATGAGCTCTGCCAGTATACTAAATGAATGTTAAGTATGAGCTCTGCCAGTATACTAAATGAATGTTAAGTAATAGCTCTGCCAGTATACTAAATGAATGTTAAGTATGAGCTCTGCCAGTATATTAAATGAATGTTAAGTATGAGCTCTGCCAGTATATTAAATGAATGTTAAGTATGAGCTCTGCCAGTATATTAAATGAATGTTAAGTATGAGCTCTGCCAGTATACTAAATGAATGTTTAGAGCTCTGCCAGTATACTAAATGAATGTTAAGTAAGAGCTCTGCCAGTATACTAAATGAATGTTAAGTAAGAGCTCTGCCAGTATACTAAATGAATGTTAAGTATGAGCTCTGCCAGTATATTAAATGAATGTTAAGTATGAACTCTGCCAGTATACTAAATGAATGTTAAGTATGAGCTCTGCCAGTATACTAAATGAATGTTAAATATGAGCTCTGCCAGTATACTAAATGAATGTTAAGTAAGAACTCTGCCAGTATACTAAATGAATGTTAAGTATGAGCTCTGCCAGTATACTAAATGAATGTTAAGTATGAGCTCTGCCAGTATATTAAATGAATGTTAAGTAAGAGCTCTGCCAGTATATTAACTGAATGTTAAGTATGAGCTCTGCCAGTATACTAAATGAATGTTAAGTATGAGCTCTGCAAGTATATTAACTGAATGTTAAGTATGAGCTCTGCCAGTATACTAAATGAATGTTAAGTATGAGCTCTGCCAGTATACTAAATGAATGTTTAGAGCTCTGCCAGTATATTAAATGAATGTTAAGTAAGAGCTCTGCCAGTATACTAAATGAATGTTAAGTATGAGCTCTGCCAGTATATTAAATGAATGTTTAGAGCTCTGCCAGTATACTAAATGAATGTTAAGTAAGAGCTCTGCCAGTATACTAAATGAATGTTAAGTATGAGCTCTGCCAGTATACTAAATGAATGTTTAGAGCTCTGCCAGTATATTAAATGAATGTTAAGTAAGAGCTCTGCCAGTATACTAAATGAATGTTAAGTATGAGCTCTGCCAGAATATTAAATGAATGTTAAGTATGAGCTCTGCCAGTATATTAAATGAATGTTAAGTATGAGCTCTGCCAGTATATTAAATGAATGTTTAGAGCTCTGCCAGTATATTAACTGAATGTTAAGTAAGAGCTCTGCCAGTATACTAAATGAATGTTTAGAGCTCTGCCAGTATACTAAATGAATGTTAAGTAAGAGCTCTGCCAGTATACTAAATGAATGTTAAGTAAGAGCTCTGCCAGTATACTAAATGAATGTTAAGTAAGAGCTCTGCCAGTATACTAAATGAATGTTAAGTAAGAGCTCTGCCAGTATACTAAATGAATGTCAAGTATGAGCTCTGCCAGTATATTAAATGAATGTTAAGTAAGAGCTCTGCCAGTATACTAAATGAATGTTAAGTATGAGCTCTGCCAGTATACTAAATGAATGTTAAGTAAGAGCTCTGCCAGTATATTAACTGAATGTTAAGTATGAGCTCTGCCAGTATACTAAATGAATGTTAAGTATGAGCTCTGCCAGTATATTAAATGAATGTTAAGTATGAGCTCTGCCAGTATACTAAATGAATGTTAAGTATGAGCTCTGCCAGTATATTAAATGAATGTTAAGTATGAGCTCTGCCAGTATACTAAATGAATGTTAAGTATGAGCTCTGCCAGTATACTAAATGAATGTTAAGTAAGAACTCTGCCAGTATATTAAATGAATGTTTAGAGCTCTGCCAGTATATTAACTGAATGTTAAGTATGAGCTCTGTCAGTATACTAAATGAATGTTAAGTATGAGCTCTGCCAGTATATTAAATGAATGTTAAGTAAGAACTCTGCCAGTATATTAAATGAATGTTAAGAGCTCTGCCAGTATACTAAATGAATGTTAAGTATGAGCTCTGTCAGTATACTAAATGAATGTTAAGTATGAGCTCTGCCAGTATACTAAATGAATGTTAAGTAAGAACTCTGCCAGTATACTAAATGAATGTTTAGAGCTCTGCCAGTATACTAAATGAATGTTAAGTATGAGCTCTGTCAGTATACTAAATGAATGTTACGTATGAGCTCTGCCAGTATACTAAATGAATGTTAAGTAAGAACTCTGCCAGTATATTAAATGAATGTTTAGAGCTCTGCCAGTATATTAACTGAATGTTAAGTATGAGCTCTGCCAGTATACTAAATGAATGTTAAGTATGAGCTCTGCCAGTATACTAAATGAATGTTAAGTAAGAGCACTGCCAGTATACTAAATGAATGTTAAGTAATAGCTCTGCCAGTATACTAAATGAATGTTAAGTAAGAGCTCTGCCAGTATACTAAGTGAATGTTAAGTAAGAACTCTGCCAGTATACTAAATGAATGTTAAGAAAGAGCTCTGCCAGTATACTAAATGAATGTTAAGTATGAGCTCTGCCAGTATACTAAATGAATGTTAAGTAATAGCTCTGCCAGTATACTAAATGAATGTTAAGTAAGAGCTCTGCCAGTATACTAAATGAATGTTAAGTAAGAGCTCTGCCAGTATACTAAATGAATGTTAAGTATGAGCTCTGTCAGTATACTAAATGAATGTTAAGTAATAGCTCTGCCAATATACTAAATGAATGTTAAGTAAGAGCTCTGCCAGTATACTAAATGAATGTTAAGTAAGAGCTCTGCCAGTATACTAAATGAATGTTAAGTATGAGCTCTGTCAGTATACTAAATGAATGTTAAGTATGAGCTCTGCCAGTATACTAAATGAATGTTAAGTAAGAACTCTGCCAGTATATTAAATGAATGTTTAGAGCTCTGCCAGTATATTAACTGAATGTTAAGTATGAGCTCTGCCAGTATACTAAATGAATGTTAAGTATGAGCTCTGCCAGTATACTAAATGAATGTTAAGTAAGAGCTCTGCCAGTATATTAAATGAATGTTAAGTATGAGCTCTGCCAGTATACTAAATGAATGTTAAGTAAGAGCTCTGCCAGTATATTAAATGAATGTTAAGTATGAGCTCTGCCAGTATACTAAATGAATGTTAAGTATGAGCTCTGCCAGTATACTAAATGAATGTTAAGTAATAGCTCTGCCAGTATACTAAATGAATGTTAAGTAAGAACTCTGCCAGTATATTAAATGAATGTTAAGTATGAGCTCTGCCAGTATACTAAATGAATGTTAAGTATGAGCTCTGCCAGTATACTAAATGAATGTTAAGTAAGAACTCTGCCAGTATATTAAATGAATGTTTAGAGCTCTGCCAGTATATTAACTGAATGTTAAGTAAGAGCACTGCCAGTATATTAAATGAATGTTAAGTATGAGCTCTGCCAGTATATTAAATGAATGTTAAGTATGAGCTCTGCCAGTATATTAAATGAATGTTAAGTATGAGCTCTGCCAGTATATTAACTGAATGTTAAGTATGAGCTCTGTCAGTATATTAACTGAATGTTAAGTAAGAGCTCTGCCAGTATACTAAATGAATGTTAAGTATGAACTCTGCCAGTATACTAAATGAATGTTTAGTAAGAGCTCTGCCAGTATACTAAATGAATGTTAAGTATGAACTCTGCCAGTATACTAAATGAATGTTTAGAGCTCTGCCAGTATATTAAATGAATGTTTAGAGCTCTGCCAGTATATTAAATGAATGTTTAGAGCTCTGCCAGTATATTAACTGAATGTTAAGTAAGAGCTCTGCCAGTATACTAAATGAATGTTAAGTAAGAGCTCTGCCAGTATACTAAATGAATGTTAAGTATAAGCTCTGCCAGTATACTAAATGAATGTTAAGTATGAGCTCTGCCAGTATACTAAATGAATGTTAAGAGCTCTGCCAGTATATTAAATGAATGTTAAGTAAGAGCTCTGCCAGTATACTAAATGAATGTTAAGAGCTCTGCCAGTATACTAAATGAATGTCAAGTAAGAGCTCTGCCAGTATATTAAATGAATGTTAAGTAAGAGCTCTGGCAGTATACTAAATGAATGTTAAGAGCTCTGCCAGTACACTAAATGAATGTTAAGAGCTCTGCCAGTATATTAAATGAATGTTAAGTATGAGCTCTGCCAGTATACTAAATGAATGTTAAGAGCTCTGCCAGTATACTAAATGAATGTTAAGAGCTCTGCCAGTATATTAAATGAATATTAAGTAAGAGCTCTGCCAGTATACTAAATGAATATTAAGTATAAGCTCTGCCAGTATACTAAATGAATGTTAAGTATGAGCTCTGCCAGTATACTAAATGAATGTTAAGAGCTCTGCCAGTATATTAAATGAATGTTAAGTAAGAGCTCTGCCAGTATACTAAATGAATGTTAAGAGCTCTGCCAGTATATTAAATGAATGTTAAGTAAGAGCTATGCCAGTATACTAAATGAATGTTAAGTAAGAACTCTGCCAGTATATTAAATGAATGTTTAGAGCTCTGCCAGTATATTAACTGAATGTTAAGTAAGAGCTCTGCCAGTATATTAAATGAATGTTAAGTATGAGCTCTGCCAGTATATTAAATGAATGTTTAGAGCTCTGCCAGTATATTAACTGAATGTTAAGTAAGAGCTCTGCCAGTATATTAAATGAATGTTAAGTATGAGCTCTGCCAGTATACTAAATGAATGTTAAGTATGAGCTCTGCCAGTATACTAAATGAATGTTAAGTAAAAGCTCTGCCAGTATACTAAATGAATGTTAAGTATGAGCTCTGCCAGTATATTAACTGAATGTTAAGTATGAGCTCTGTCAGTATATTAACTGAATGTTAAGTAAGAGCTCTGCCAGTATACTAAATGAATGTTAAGTATGAACTCTGCCAGTATACTAAATGAATGTTTAGAGCTCTGCCAGTATATTAAATGAATGTTAAGTATGAACTCTGCCAGTATATTAAATGAATGTTTAGAGCTCTGCCAGTATATTAAATGAATGTTAAGTAAGAACTCTGCCAGTATATTAAATGAATGTCAAGAGCTCTGCCAGTATACTAACTGAATGTTAAGTATGAGCTCTGTCAGTATACTAAATGAATGTTAAGTATGAGCTCTGCCAGTATACTAAATGAATGTTAAGTAAGAACTCTGCCAGTATATTAAATGAATGTTAAGTATGAGCTCTGCCAGTATACTAAATGAATGTTAAGTATGAGCTCTGCCAGTATACTAAATGAATGTTAAGTATGAGCTCTGCCAGTATACTAAATGAATGTTAAGTAAAAACTCTGCCAGTATATTAAATGAATGTTTAGAGCTCTGCCAGTATATTAAATTAATGTTTAGAGCTCTGCCAGTATATTAACTGAATGTTAAGTAAGAGCTCTGCCAGTATACTAAATGAATGTTAAGTAAGAGCTCTGCCAGTATACTAAATGAATGTTAAGTATAAGCTCTGCCAGTATACTAAATGAATGTTAAGTATGAGCTCTGCCAGTATACTAAATGAATGTTAAGTATGAGCTCTGCCAGTATACTAAATGAATGTTATGAGCTCTGCCAGTATATTAAATGAATGTTAAGTGAGAGCTCTGCCAGTATATTAAATGAATGTTAAGTATGAACTCTGCCAGTATATTAAATGAATGTTAAGTAAGAGCTCTGCCAGTATATTAAATGAATGTTAAGTAAGAGCTCTGCCAGTATATTAAATGAATGTTAAGTATGAACTCTGCCAGTATATTAAATGAATGTTAAGTAAGAGCTATGCCAGTATACTAAATGAATGTTAAGTAAGAACTCTGCCAGTATATTAAATGAATGTTTAGAGCTCTGCCAGTATATTAACTGAATGTTAAGTAAGAGCTCTGCCAGTATATTAAATGAATGTTAAGTATGAGCTCTGCCAGTATATTAAATGAATGTTAAGTAAGAGCTCTGCCAGTATATTAAATGAATGTTAAGTATGAGCTCTGCCAGTATATTAACTGAATGTTAAGTATGAGCTCTGTCAGTATATTAACTGAATGTTAAGTAAGAGCTCTGCCAGTATACTAAATGAATGTTAAGTATGAACTCTGCCAGTATACTAAATGAATGTTTAGAGCTCTGCCAGTATATTAAATGAATGTTAAGTATGAACTCTGCCAGTATATTAAATGAATGTTTAGAGCTCTGCCAGTATATTAAATGAATGTTAAGTATGAGCTCTGCCAGTATATTAAATGAATGTTAAGTAAGAACTCTGCCAGTATATTAAATGAATGTTAAGAGCTCTGCCAATATACTAAATGAATGTTAAGTATGAGCTCTGTCAGTATACTAAATGAATGTTAAGTATGAGCTCTGCCAGTATACTAAATGAATGTTAAGTAAGAACTCTGCCAGTATATTAAATGAATGTTTAGAGCTCTGCCAGTATATTAACTGAATGTTAAGTAAGAGCTCTGCCAGTATATTAAATGAATGTTAAGTATGAGCTCTGCCAGTATACTAAATGAATGTTAAGTATGAGCTCTGCCAGTATACTAAATGAATGTTAAGTAAGAGCTCTGCCAGTATATTAAATGAATGTTAAGTATGAGCTCTGCCAGTATACTAAATGAATGTTAAGTAAGAGCTCTGCCAGTATATTAAATGAATGTTAAGTATGAGCTCTGCCAGTATACTAAATGAATGTTAAGTATGAGCTCTGCCAGTATACTAAATGAATGTTAAGTAAGAGCTCTGCCAGTATATTAAATGAATGTTAAGTATGAGCTCTGCCAGTATACTAAATGAATGTTAAGTATGAGCTCTGCCAGTATACTAAATGAATGTTAAGTAATAGCTCTGCCAGTATACTAAATGAATGTTAAGTAAGAACTCTGCCAGTATATTAAATGAATGTTAAGTATGAGCTCTGCCAGTATACTAAATGAATGTTAAGTATGAGCTCTGCCAGTATACTAAATGAATGTTAAGTAAGAACTCTGCCAGTATATTAAATGAATGTTTAGAGCTCTGCCAGTATATTAAATGAATGTTTAGAGCTCTGCCAGTATATTAACTGAATGTTAAGTAAGAGCTCTGCCAGTATATTAAATGAATGTTAAGTATGAGCTCTGCCAGTATACTAAATGAATGTTAAGTAAGAGCTCTGCCAGTATATTAAATGAATGTTAAGTATGAGCTCTGCCAGTATACTAAATGAATGTTAAGTATGAGCTCTGCCAGTATACTAAATGAATGTTAAGTAAGAGCTCTGCCAGTATATTAAATGAATGTTAAGTATGAGCTCTGCCAGTATACTAAATGAATGTTAAGTATGAGCTCTGCCAGTATACTAAATGAATGTTAAGTAATAGCTCTGCCAGTATACTAAATGAATGTTAAGTAAGAACTCTGCCAGTATATTAAATGAATGTTAAGTATGAGCTCTGCCAGTATACTAAATGAATGTTAAGTATGAGCTCTGCCAGTATACTAAATGAATGTTAAGTAAGAACTCTGCCAGTATATTAAATGAATGTTTAGAGCTCTGCCAGTATATTAACTGAATGTTAAGTAAGAGCACTGCCAGTATATTAAATGAATGTTAAGTATGAGCTCTGCCAGTATATTAAATGAATGTTTAGAGCTCTGCCAGTATATTAACTGAATGTTAAGTATGAGCTCTGCCAGTATATTAACTGAATGTTAAGTATGAGCTCTGTCAGTATATTAACTGAATGTTAAGTAAGAGCTCTGCCAGTATACTAAATGAATGTTAAGTATGAACTCTGCCAGTATACTAAATGAATGTTTAGAGCTCTGACAGTATATTAAATGAATGTTAAGTATGAGCTCTGCCAGTATATTAAATGAATGTTTAGAGCTCTGCCAGTATATTAAATTAATGTTTAGAGCTCTGCCAGTATATTAACTGAATGTTAAGTAAGAGCTCTGCCAGTATACTAAATGAATGTTAAGTAAGAGCTCTGCCAGTATACTAAATGAATGTTAAGTATGAGCTCTGCCAGTATACTAAATGAATGTTAAGAGCTCTGCCAGTATATTAAATGAATGTTAAGTAAGAGCTCTGCCAGTATACTAAATGAATGTTAAGAGCTCTGCCAGTATACTAAATGAATGTTAAGAGCTCTGCCAGTATATTAAATGAATGTTAAGTAAGAGCTCTGCCAGTATACTAAATGAATGTTAAGAGCTCTGCCAGTACACTAAATGAATGTTAAGAGCTCTGCCAGTATATTAAATGAATGTTAAGTATGAGCTCTGCCAGTATAGTAAATGAATGTTAAGTAAGAGCTCTGCCAGTATACTAAATGAATGTTAAGAGCTCTGCCAGTATACTAAATGAATGTTAAGAGCTCTGCCAGTATATTAAATGAATGTTAAGTAAGAGCTCTGCCAGTATACTAAATGAATGTTAAGAGCTCTGCCAGTATACTAAATGAATGTTAAGTAAGAACTCTGCCAGTATATTAAATGAATGTTAAGTAAGAGCTCTGCCAGTATATTAAATGAATGTTAAGTATGAGCTCTGCCAGTATATTAAATGAATGTTTAGAGCTCTGCCAGTATATTAACTGAATGTTAAGTAAGAGCTCTGCCAGTATATTAAATGAATGTTAAGTATGAGCTCTGCCGGTATATTAACTGAATGTTAAGTATGAGCTCTGTCAGTATATTAACTGAATGTTAAGTAAGAGCTCTGCCAGTATACTAAATGAATGTTAAGTATGAACTCTGCCAGTATACTAAATGAATGTTTAGAGCTCTGCCAGTATATTAAATGAATGTTAAGTATGAACTCTGCCAGTATATTAAATGAATGTTTAGAGCTCTGCCAGTATATTAAATGAATGTTAAGTATGAGCTCTGCCAGTATATTAAATGAATGTTTAGAGCTCTGCCAGTATATTAAATTAATGTTTAGAGCTCTGCCAGTATATTAACTGAATGTTAAGTAAGAGCTCTGCCAGTATACTAAATGAATGTTAAGTAAGAGCTCTGCCAGTATACTAAATGAATGTTAAGTATAAGCTCTGCCAGTATACTAAATGAATGTTAAGTATGAACTCTGCCAGTATACTAAATGAATGTTAAGTAAGAGCTCTGCCAGTATACTAAATGAATGTTAAGTAAGAGCTCTGCCAGTATACTAAATGAATGTTAAGTATAAGCTCTGCCAGTATACTAAATGAATGTTAAGTATGAGCTCTGCCAGTATACTAAATGAATGTTAAGTAAGAGCTCTGCCAGTATACTAAATGAATGTTAAGTATAAGCTCTGCCAGTATATTAAATGAATGTTAAGTATGAGCTCTGCCAGTATACTAAATGAATGTTAAGTAAGAGCTCTGCCAGTATACTAAATGAATGTTAAGTATGAACTCTGCCAGTATACTAAATGAATGTTAAGTAAGAGCTCTGCCAGTATACTAAATGAATGTTAAGTAAGAGCTCTGCCAGTATACTAAATGAATGTTAAGTATAAGCTCTGCCAGTATACTAAATGAATGTTAAGTATGAGCTCTGCCAGTATACTAAATGAATGTTAAGTAAGAGCTCTGCCAGTATACTAAATGAATGCTAAGTAAGAGCTCTGCCAGTATACTAAATGAATGTTAAGTATGAGCTCTGCCAGTATACTAAATGAATGTTAAGTAAGAGCTCTGCCAGTATACTAAATGAATGTTAAGAGCTCTGCCAGTATATTAAATGAATGTTAAGTAAGAGCTCTGCCAGTATACTAAATGAATGTTAAGTGTAAGCTCTGCCAGTATACTAAGTGAATGTTAAGTATGAGCTCTGCCAGTATACTAAATGAATGTTAAGTAAGAGCTCTGCCAGTATACTAAATGAATGTTAAGTATGAGCTCTGCCAGTATATTAACTGAATGTTAAGTAAGAGCTCTGCCAGTATACTAAATGAATGTTAAGTAAGAGCTCTGCCAGTATACTAAATGAATGTTAAGTATAAGCTCTGCCAGTATACTAAGTGAATGTTAAGTATGAGCTCTGCCAGTATACTAAATGAATGTTAAGTAAGAGCTCTGCCAGTATACTAAATGAATGTTAAGAGCTCTGCCAGTATATTAAATGAATGTTAAGTAAGAGCTCTGCCAGTATACTAAATGAATGTTAAGAGCTCTGCCAGTATATTAAATGAATGTTAAGTAAGAGCTCTGCCAGTATACTAAATGAATGTTAAGAGCTCTGCCAGTATATTAAATGAATGTTAAGTAAGAGCTCTGCCAGTATACTAAATGAATGTTTAGAGCTCTGCCAGTATACTAAATGAATGTTAAGTAAGAGCTCTGCCAGTATACTAAATGAATGTTAAGAGCTCTGCCAGTATATTAAATGAATGTTAAGAGCTCTGCCAGTATATTAAATGAATGTTAAGTATGAGCTCTGCCAGTATACTAAATGAATGTTAAGTAAGAGCTCTGCCAGTATACTAAATGAATGTTAAGAGCTCTGCCAGTATACTAAATGAATGTTAAGAGCTCTGCCAGTATATTAAATGAATGTTAAGTATGAGCTCTGCCAGTATACTAAATGAATGTTAAGTATGAGCTCTGCCAGTATACTAAATGAATGTTAAGAGCTCTGCCAGTATACTAAATGAATGTTAAGTATGAGCTCTGCCAGTATACTAAATGAATGTTAAGTAAGAGCTCTGCCAGTATACTAAATGAATGTTAAGAGCTCTGCCAGTATACTAAATGAATGTTAAGAGCTCTGCCAGTATACTAAATGAATGTTAAGAGCTCTGCCAGTATACTAAATGAATGTTAAGTATGAGCTCTGCCAGTATACTAAATGAATGTTAAGAGCTCTGCCAGTATACTAAATGAATGTTAAGTATGAGCTCTGCCAGTATACTAAATGAATGTTAAGAGCTCTGCCAGTATATTAAATGAATGTTAAGTATGAGCTCTGCCAGTATACTAAATGAATGTTAAGTATGAGCTCTGCCAGTATACTAAATGAATGTTAAGAGCTCTGCCAGTATACTAAATGAATGTTAAGTATGAGCTCTGCCAGTATACTAAATGAATGTTAAGAGCTCTGCCAGTATACTAAATGAATGTTAAGTATGAGCTCTGCCAGTATACTAAATGAATGTTAAGTAAGAGCTCTGCCAGTATACTAAATGAATGTTAAGAGCTCTGCCAGTATACTAAATGAATGTTAAGAGCTCTGCCAGTATATTAAATGAATGTTAAGAGCTCTGCCAGTATACTAAATGAATGTTAAGAGCTCTGCCAGTATATTAAATGAATGTTAAGTAAGAGCTCTGCCAGTATATTAAATGAATGTTTAGAGCTCTGCCAGTATATTAAATGAATGTTAAATCAGTAATATGAGTGTTGAATTATACATTTAGTATAGAATTAGTCTTTAGCTTCTAGTTAATTTGTTTATTAAGCATAAAGTTACACAATGAGCTAACTGTGCTGTTTTCACCATGGATATCAAAACCCAATTTAAGCATTATAAACCACAGAGCTGTTCTGGGGCAAAGGTCTGTGGTAACTTCAATATATAAAGCTTCACAATGGTTTATCTTTAATGTCTATTATAGGAAATGGGAACCCATAAAATTACCACTGACCCACCCAAGGACATTCTGATTAAACCAGCTTAGCTACATTTATCACAACGAAAACTTAACCAAGTTACAAACGTAGGTGATTTAATACACTATTCAAACCAGGTGAAGGTGGTCATAAAACAAACTTCTAATGATTAAAATCCATTGATTCATCTACTCGGTATACTCTTTAGTGTATTTTCTAATCTCAATAACACATTATGAAGTTTAAGTCAGCTTAGATAACTAAATCCAAATACTAAGCTAAACTAATCATGATAAACAAAATCTAAATAAAAATATTACATAATAAGCCACTACCATTGGTTAAACTAAAACTAACAAATGAGTAGAATATAACTCATAAAAAAACTTAGTTTGCTTCGTACAGTATAATCAATTCTGTCCTTTGTAAAGCACAAGCATACACAACTGTATAATTCTCTCAAACATCTAGTTACCAATCAAAGGCCAGAGATAACTAACTCTGACATGTTTTAATGTTTAAATATAACATAAAATACAATATAAAACCAATGTTTATGAAATATAAATTAAACAAATACCAACATTATTTAGGTTTTAATGTATAACTATATATATATAACATTTTCACTATATACTCCATGTGATGCTATTAAAGACTGTAGAAAAATTTGGATTTCAAAATTTCCAAATTACAATTAGCAGAGACCTGGACAAAATGTCAAATTTCTTATTTATTTAGCCGAAAACATGAAATCGACTTCAAGTGGTTAAAAAGCATGTCACATTCAAAAACCACAACCAAGACAAATCCTTGTGAGCAGGGTTTTTCAATAATACTCATACCTCTAACTGGATAAACATGTGTGTAAGACTTGATACACATGATCTTGTAGGGTCCAAGTATGCAAGTTTATCCAGCAGCACTTGAATCAAGTCTGGAATATCCTGTGGTTACAGAATGAAAATATTCTTAATGTATGTGACTAACAATCATGCTCAGTGAGCTTGCATATATTTAGGAGTCAACCATAAGCCACAACTTAATGTGTTTTTTTTTCAAGAGAATTTTTTAGCCTTTTAAATGAAAATGTTAGACAAAAATTACAGACTATCAAATGTGATGTCACATAAATCAGAAAACTTATTTTAACAAGAAATATAGCACAGTTGCATATTATCATAAACACAAAGATACTGCACTGTGTATCTGCTGAAAATTTGAAAATTGTTTAAAAGTTACAAAAATAATAATTTTGAGTATCTGATAAAAAAATCTTTTGCTTATCCCCCAAAAACAAGCTCTTTCAATAAACATTACCCACTTTCACAGTGGTTATGAGAAACAGAATATTAGAACTACAATAAGGTTGAAGCTAACATGTTAAGTAAGAAGTACAAAAATTCACATAAAACTGCAACTGAGAAAACATATGCAAACATTTTGTTTACATTAAACCATTATCAGAAAGAACTGTTGAAAACCTACAACATTTAATTCACACACACAGAAAAAACATCTTAATTCAACACCATAGCATTTCTCTGTTAACCTGTACCAATGAAGTGACAAAACCTTGAATATTTAATGCAAGGCCTTGTAATAAATTTGACCATAATGGGGGAAGTATGCTAGATGAAGCTTTATTAAGAACCATACAACTCAATACCTTCAGATACTGAAGGCAAAGGTAAAAACAGATAATACAGGCATGTATGATCTCACTAATGAAGGAGGAAAAAAACAACAAAGTAATAATATATGGAGGTAAAATCTTGGTAAGTCTCCAAGTTATATCTGTAAGTGACAATATACACACCTTGATACCAGGAGTTCAGATCTTAACTACAAATCAAGCATTTGAAGAAAGATATCTTGATCTTTTACATAAATGTAGTGTATTTTCCAGAAATTTAAATGAAGTATTACAATGTACAAACTTAAAAAGAAAAAAATCTCACCTTCCATGCATCACTTGATGTTTCTGACGAGTCTGGTGGATCACCTGAATAATTTAACACAAATTTCACATTTGTTTTCAATGTTTAACACACATTTTCTTTACAGTGAAATTGTTATTTGGACAGGGGCAGATGTACATCACCATACAAGCTACACAATAAAATAACATAAGTACAAAAAAGACCAATAAATAGCAATAAAAAAAAGGCATTTGCTATGAAATGGGAAAACAAACTTGAATATGATTTATATAGTAATGCAAGAAATGTTTCTCTTAACAAGCCATGACAGCTTAAAATGTTTAAGATGGAGAATTCTCACCTGTTATTCATAGTTACTGTAAATAATATATATTCTGGACATCTACAGAAATGTATTACTTACTAAAAGACTACAAAATTTCCACACTAATTCAAAGATACACACGCACACAAACTAAATTTGCTTAAACTGAATTAGTTAAAATTACACATCAGTCTCTAATTAAATTTTATTGTCAAGACAGTTAAACTTTTTAACAACCCACTGCTACAACTTTATACATGTATTGTATCAACCCCAATAAGACATGTTTTTATGAGACATTTTTCCAAGATGTAATCCTTATCAAGTACTAAACAGAAGTAACCTGACATACCCACATTTTAAGACAATGCCACAAAACATTGTTTGACTAATGTGTTCTTTGCAGAATGAATCCTTCACATGTTATGATGAAAAAGTTCTCTACATTTTCATTCATGTCACGCTGACAGAAACTGACTAGCTTTAATGAACAGTTCATTCGAGTAAATCAGTTTCAGCTTTCTAACAATGGCTAAATTGTTTCTTATTTATACCTACAACTTAATATATACTTAGCTAACCAAGAAAAGAGGTAAAAAGAGGTGAGAGATGACACTCAAACCAACTTATTCCCATGACGTTAGAGGGAATTAGTGGCAAATAATTAGCTTCAATTAATTTTTCAATGAGAAATATCAAAGTTGTTATTATTACTTTACCTGTTGTTGTGATGTAAAATGTCTTCAAAAATGTGTTTTTAATTAAACTTATTTATACCAAGCTATGAAAAATCATTTCAAACTCATGATTGTCAAAGTATGTAGCTATATATAATGAAAGATTAAAATAACCTTCAGTTACTAAATGTTATTTAAATAAAAATTATATATCACTTTAACAAGGTTCTAATAATATCGATTAGAATATGTAACTAGTCAAATACTACAGTATGTTTTAATGTACAATGGCAAATAAAAATAACTTTTAATCACTAAATGTTATTTAGGTTAAAAAAATATGCACAACAAAAACAGGGTTTTAATAGTATTTTGATTAAAATATGCTGCTAATCAATTATCACACTATGTTTTTATGTGTAATGACAAAGTAAAATAGCCTTTAGTCACTAAATGTTATGTAGGTTAAACATGTATCACTGTGACAAGATTCTAATTATACTGATTAGAATACTTAGCTAACAGAGTTTGGTGGGATGGCAAGTTGAACACACAACCCTTGAATGCGAGTCCAGTGCCCTAACCACCTGCATTATATTTATATTAATATTATCAGCTGTACATGTTTACTAAATGCTTCTAATACTATATGTCACATACTCTTCATCACTTTAGAAACTGTCTCTGGCTCTTCAGATGCTGAACGTTTCAGACATCCAGATGTAGAAGCTTCCATTTCCTCTGCATTAGCCAACTGTAATATGAACATATGTTCATGATAAGAATCGTATTAATAAACAAGGGGTAATATGGCAGACAATTTCTAATCTATACTTACCAAATAGTAAAGTTGCTGGGTGAATAAATGTTAGGTCACTTGTGACCTGTGTAAACCTTTTGCTCTACAATCAAAACAATTTCATGTCACAAGTGTTAGAGACCCACTCATTAATCAGAATTTTATCCATCACAAGTTGTTAGTGGAATCTCTGGAATTAAAAGGATAAAAAAACTACAAAATTAAGTTTTTATTTCACTACAGGTTTAAAACTCCTTAACCAGAGCTTTCTTGAATTTTACTAGTGTTAACAGCTAACTAAATGAAACTACACTTTGCTGAATAATTACGGGAACATTATACCAAACTTGTAAAACACAGGATAATAAAAAAAGCATACAACCTAATTTAAACTAATGCTTGTTATTAAAGTAAGATTTCTTATGTAGTTTAAATGACTGAAATTAAGAATGCCAAAACAAATAAAACACGAAGTACAGAAAAAAAGAAATGTAAAAAACTGGTTAATGTCAATGATTATTTCACTTTACACTAACCATTTGTTCTTCAAATGCTCTTTCCAATGCCCTGTCTATTTCATCAACATCTATATCCATGGTAGTCTCCGTTGGTTCAGCCTGTGTTTCTGTCATTTCACACTTGAGGTCTGAACTGCCATTTAGTTCACTGAGCTCGCTTTGCTCAGTGGTTTTGTTGGGTTCTGACTTTTCAGTTAGCTTGGTAGATTTCACCTTTACAGTTATTTTGCTGGATTCTGGCTCTTCAATTAACTTGTCAGTTTCTGAGTTTTCAGTTGATATGATGGGCTCTGGCTTCTGTGTTAATTTACTAAAATCTAATACCTCATCAGACTTCACAAAACTTATCATCTGGAAGTTACCCTGTGACTGGTCTTCATCATAGTAATTGTTCTCATCTCCATAAGGAACAATATTATTCTCTACTGGAAACTCTGATTCTTTAAATCCGAACCCTAATCTACCACTCTGAGCGAGATTAAAACCTCCAGAGTCTACTGCCGGAGCTAGTGTTCCCTCCTCTGGCTCGCTCTCACTGTCAGATCCACCATACTGGACTATGGGTTTGAGACCCTGTTGGATTTAAGCAAATAATACTTAAACATTGCTTCATATTTCATTCTTTTAAAAGCACAGAAAATAAAACAAAAATATGTGTCTTCAATAATGGAAGTTATTACATTCAAAATCTGTCACCAACCAAAAAATTACAACTGATCAATTATCATACAAAAACATGGCAGCCATCAAATTAAGAAAGATATAATTCTCTGTAATCACAGAAAGAAAACTAGATTCTTACGAATAGTTTGAAAACAAATACTTCAGAGGATGCTAAGGTGTTAAAACAGAATAAAATCTGTTTTAATGTACTGGTATAGTATACTGTAGAAACACTGTTTGCAGGTTCTCTTTTTATTTAAAACTAAAATACACTTTAACTACACTATCTTACACAACTTGAAAAGTTTACCTTTCCATGTGACAATTTGTATTCTTTGACTTTTAGTTGTTTGGCATGAAATTTCCAGTGTACAAATACATAAGTTTAGAGTTCATCTAATGATATTTTCTTACCCAGTTGTTTTAAAACATAACTCCAAAGTCTTCTTCTGATCCTAGTCTAATAACACGAGAAGAAAGGATACCCACATAATAACATTAAGGTATTTGTTTCTCATATCCCTTAAATTTTTAACAGTGTACATATGTACAATGTGTAGACAAATAAAAATCATATATACACACTAACTCTCTGTCAGATATCATTAAAAAGCTACCTGGTACATGTTGTTTATCTTTGCCAATGTTTTCTTCGCAGGGTCTTTACTTGTAACTTTTGTAGTGGAGTCAGGTTCATAGGTATCTTCCATTTTTTTTAATTCTACTTTGGGCACAGTCTGTGAACTACCTGCAACACCACTTCCTTCCAAAGCAAAGTAAGCAGCTGAAGGAAAAATAGGTTTAGAATTTTTGTCTTGGCTATCTGGTACATAGTGCATGGTGAGCAATGTTTTCGTTTCATGTGAGTTGACAGCACTGCTCTCCTTTGAATAAGTTGTTAGTGTGTTTGCTGACTTTTTGATTTCTTGTCCTTTTTCATTAAAAGTGCAGGGTGAGCTTTCAGATACATTATCTGGCTTGTCATAAGAAGTGTTAACATTCTTTAGTTCTGTATGATTGAAGTTATTTTTTGGAAGATCGGGGCCATGTACAACCAGTTTCTTAGATTTTCTGTTGGTCTTTACTTTTTTTTTCAGAACAATTTTGTTATTTTCTGCATCTTTGCCAGTTGATTCTTTTGAAACACCAGAAATATTGTTTTCTGCAAGTTCTTGCCTGCATACAGTTTGCACATTAGGGATCTGATCCAAAACATCTACTGGTGTTGCAGAGTTAACTTCTGGTTTTGTTACAAGAAAATTAGACGGCAGCTGGGGTCCAATGACACCAACTGATGACGCTTCTGATTTTGGAAGTTCAGGACCAAAATGCTTTCTTACTGGCTTCTTCTTCTTATTTCTGGCAACGCTTGGCTTACTTTCAGTTTCTTCTGACGATGAGTCCGATGACGGTGGCCCAAATGATGTTATCGGGATAACCTTCCTGTGTAAATTAATAAAAAATTAAAGAATTGGAAATTATTTCCACAAAAGTTACCAAGTAACTCTGAAAGAAGATACTAATGTGTAAGTGAGATTATGAATGCTATGACAGGGTATTTTATTCTTCAAGAAGATTTGTAGTTGAAACACTGAGGATAAAAAGACCCTGTGATATTCTTCAGTTTCATTGCTTCCTTAGTGTCCATTTGTCAACATACATAATACTTAACTTTGAAAGTATATGTAAAGCCCTCTTTTCTTTGACAGTAAAACTGATTACCAGTCTCAAAATAATTTGTCCTTATCACAATGCTTTGAAAACACAAAAGGTGTACACATTTATTTTATTGCCTTATGTTCTTTCAGTCTAGCCAAGAATCAAATATACAGATAAGTAACTTTATTTACAACAGTAAATGACTTCTTATGCTATGATATCTTAAACTTCCCACATCATTAGCTTATTTAATAATTCAAAGTAATTAAAATATTCATAACATTTATCACAAAGTGAATAACATGTTTCAGTCCTGGTGGGTGAATCAGTTTTTATAGGTTTTCTGAGAAAATGCAAATATTTTATGTTTAAGTGTTGGTCTGTCAGCTTATAACAAGGACAAGCACTTTTACAACAATATCAAGAATTTTTTAATTTTAAACAAATTCCTTGTTTGTTTCAGTGCAGTTTAAAACATTTGAGACAACATTTCTAAAATGAAATTAATAATTCTTAACACAGGGACTCATTCTAGATGCCTGTTCACACTGTAACTAGTTCGTATGTTTTCTTTTAGAACTTTTGTTACATCATCTGCTGAAGTAAGCTGGATTAAGTATTCAAATCCCTCCTTATCTGATTTTACTAACACAGACAATTTTTAATCCTCTCCTTATTTTATTTTTTTAAATTTTATAATGTGAACTAGTTTCTAAGGACTTAAAACATGGGTTATTTCTCATATATCTAACAACTCTCTTTTAATTATAAAAACATTAAAAATGTAAAATTGCTCAATTTCACAACACACAGAAATGTGGTTGTAGCCTCAATACAATAATTCAAAAGAAATATGTTAATTGATACTGGCTTCACACATTTCTACTGTGATGTTTAGAAAAAGTGGATGATTTCCAATAAGAATGTGGAAAGACAAAGTTTTTCAGATGAATTGTATACACATTACATTTGACATGTTACAGATAAAATCAGTTACATACTGCTCTTAAAGGGATAAACCTTTTCAGAAACCCTTAAAACTTTAAATTATATAAAACACACCCTTCTTAAAGATACTGCTCTTAAAGGGATAAACCTTTTCAGAAACCCTTAAAACTTTAAATTATATAAAACACACCCTTCTTAAAGATACTGCTCTTAAAGGGATAAACCTTTTCAGAAACCCTTAAAACTTTAAATTATATAAAACACACCCTTCTTAAAGCTACTGCTCTTAAAGGGATAAACCTTTTCAGAAACCTTTAAAACTTTAAATTAAATAAAACACACCCTTCTTAAAGATACTGCTCTTAAAGGGATAAACCTTTTCAGAAACCCTTAAAACTTTAAATTATATAAAACACACCCTTCTTAAAGATACTGCTCTTAAAGGGATAAACCTTTTCAGAAACCCTTAAAACTTTAAATTATATAAAACACACCCTTCTTAAAGATACTGCTCTTAAAGGGATAAACCTTTTCAGAAACCCTTAAAACTTTAAATTATATAAAACACACCCTTCTTAAAGATACTGCTCTTAAAGGGATAAACCTTTTCAGAAACCCTTAAAACTTTAAATTATATAAAACACACCCTTCTTAAAGATACTGCTCTTAAAGGGATAAACCTTTTCAGAAACCCTTAAAACTTTAAATTATATAAAACACACCCTTCTTAAAGATACTGCTCTTAAAGGGATAAACCTTTTCAGAAACCTTTAAAACTTTAAATTATATAAAACACACCCTTCTTAAAGATACTGCTCTTAAAGGGATAAACCTTTTCAGAAACCCTTAAAACTTTAAATTATATAAAACACACCCTTCTTCTGAAATTTTCTTCTCTTTTTTCTTTTTCTTCTTTTCTTTAGTAGTTGATGGTTTCTGTGGATATGTATCACTACTTGAAACTACAGTACCTTCATTGGCTAAGAAACCAGCTGCCTCTAAAGCAGCAATATAATTGGCATATTCTGGAGGGCAAACCCACGTAACCTCATTGGTCTCTGTGTTCCAGTAGTATGAGTAACCACTGTTTTCATCATAGCACTGATGCCACAGACTGCCTGATGCTGCAAAAAGATAACAAAAATTTACCTCCATGTTTTTAATTTATTATTTTTAATATTAATTTGTTTTAAAGTAACCAGTTACTTTTTCCCTGCACTACAGCAACTAAGGTTATTTGATATATTAAGCTGTTTCTCAAGTTAGTATAAACAGGAATCATAAATATCTAGTACACTGCATATAGCAATTACCACTTTAAAAGATTCAAAACTGTTAATACACATAAGTACAGATAGAGGGACAGAAGCTTGGGCAAGCAAAAATTATGATGCATTATTCCATTATGTCAATACAAATGGTCTGGATTGTTTTCAATTTATTACAAGGTCATAAAAGGACTATCTGTGCTAGCCATCCACAATTTAGCAGAGTAAGACTAGAAGGAAGGCAGCTAGTTATCACCACCTACTGCTAACTCTTGAGCTACTTTTACCAATGAACAATTGGATTGACTGTTACATTATAATGCCCCTGCAGCTGAAATGGTGAGCATGTTTGGTGGGATGGGAATTTGAAATCATGACTCTCAAATGATGGGTCAAGTCCCCTTACCACCAAGTCATGCCAAGCCAAATACAAATGTGCAGACTATTGTCAAAAGCTACATATGTTGAAGCTAAATATATAGCATGATTTTATTTTGTTTTTTAAATTATTTTAATTTATTTTAATAGCTATGAAATCAGTGTTTATGAGGGTCTAATTTAATCACTGACACTGTTTCAAGACCAGAAAGAGACATATAGTTCTTATTAATAAGTATTTCAAACTTTACCATCACTGACACTGTTTCAAGACCAGAAAGAGACATATAGTACTTATTAATAAGTATTTCAAACTTTACCATCAGTATTGCTATTTTCTATGGTTACCAAGAAAATTAACACATAGGCAAGCCAGCTAGACTCACATCTGACCTCTGCAGTGCTGTTTTGTTAACCTGGAGATGACCTAAGAAGGTCAAAACATTATCATGTGTTTTACTTCTAATACTCATACCAGCCATCTTGGGAATACATTTTTTACTTCAAGTGAGTTTCTCATCATGACAGAATGCTGTTTTGTCAGCAGCACAGTTAGAAACAGGACATGGTATACAACTATGCTTTGGAGATGACCAGATATGGAATATGGAAGTGGTCAATGGCCAAAACCTGAGACAAAATGTATAACTCATATTTTGTACATTTTCAGTTTCAATTATGAGTCAAACCTATTACGATAAGTACCTTTAGAGTGTTACCAAATAAATAAAAGTAGCCCACAAATTAAAGCAGTTAATGGTGTGCAGCCATCGAACTAGATGATGTGCACAACTGCTATCAGAGTTTGGAATTCTGTATCATCAAGCAGAAATGGTTACGAGTATTACAATTCAGATGAATAGTAAACTAGTGAAAGACTTAAATATTTTGCAATCCAAAATTTTAATGCAAGTGTTAAGAAACATTTATAAAGCTTGAATTTCACTACATTCAGTGTAAATAAAAGCAAGTTGCAATGGGCAAAAAGATATTTTAAAGGATTTGGTTTTACTGGACGTAGTCTAATGAAAACACAGGAAACTTACGATAAGACACAGCAAATTGCTCTGGATGGGTCACCTGGCTTGTTTGTGGAACATCTTGATTGTCACCCATCACAGAATCTCCTACACCATTTTCTCGAGGAAGATTATCTCCACTTGGCGGTTCTTCAATGGGATGCTCCTCTCGAGTCTCGCCACACTGCTTTCCATCACTTGTAGTCGGTTCTTCTTCCATCTCTGATGCATCATTAGACTCTGTTTTTGTCAGTGCATCGATCTCCTGGTAAACATAAAAAATAATTTTATATTTTTCTCAGTTTAATTACTTGAAAACTTGGTAGTAGGAAGTGTGGTTAACAGATGGTAAACATATATAGAATCATAACATTCCAAGCAACAATAAAACTTCCCTGATAACGGTTTGTTTGGTTTAGTGCAAAGCTGAACAACAAATTGTGTGTGCTCTGGCCACTGTAAAGAACTGAGATAATGGAATAGAGGTATTAAAATCAGTTTCAAGTCAATTCACAAAATTAAGGTAGGATAAAAATAGAGAAATCATAAAAGAAGAAAATAACTTGACCACTTATAGAAAGATTTTCTGTCTACTTCAGGAAGTAAGATGAAGTTCATAGCTGTTTCAGCATGGGCTCAACTCCTTGGACTGACCTCATAACCACTTTGTGCTTGTTATACTTTTCATGCTATAACTTTTAAATTAGTAACAGATTCAAGAAATTTGGCAGATTGTCAGTAAACCTTACAATGTTTCACACACAAAATATCTTTTTTATTGAGACTTATGGTTTGTTAAGCAATGTCTTTCTCATGTCTCTTTTCAACATGTTTCATGTCCAACATGTAATTTTCATCTTAAGATTAAAATACTTTTATGCATCAGAAAATTTTAAAATTTCACGTGCAAAATCCTTATAATGTCCAGATAATTTTATCAAATGTTTCTTAAGAAAAACTTTACATCTTATGTTATTTTCACTAACAAATCTCTATACAAGTTCAGTCGATTTGTCCCATCTCACAACCACCACAAAAATTAGGAAATAAAAATTATGCCTTTCGTTTGTTCTAGAATAACTACAAATTATAATAGAAAAGCATAAGTGCTTAGATTAAATATCTTAAAGTTCTTAACATTATACACTGATATATATCTTTTTTTACTACACTGACCTTTGGTCTTTACAAAGTAACCTGTCTTTGCTGCATTTTAATGAACTAGCACTTTGTAAAATGGAGTCAGGTTTCAATTATTATACATATGTATAAAGATTATTACTATTTACAAACAAGTTATTAAATTATTTTTCTTCAAAGATAAAACAATAATTTAATAACTGAAGCAAACAACTATATTTTCTATTTATGACCTATACACTCAGTTGTTGCTTGTCATTACTCGCTAAGCCTTAAGAAATTTCACACATGGAAGATGTGAAACAAAATTTTAGTTTTTGTTTGTTTGTTTAGAATTAAGCACAAACTTACACAATGAGCTATCTGTGCTCTGCTCACCACGGGTATCAAAACCCAATGTTTAGTGGAATGAGTCTGCAGACATACTGCTGTGCCACTGGGGGGCTTTTAGGTTTTGTACATACATTTGAACAAGCAAAAATCAAATTACTTCATTGATACCTCAGAAATCCATTATAATTTATTCAGTTCAATAACTAAATTGTATCTAGATCTAAAAAAGAAAAAAAAAATGAAGTCTCAAACAGGTTACAGATTCAACTTACCAGCATGAAGGTTTATCTCGAGAGGAAGAGAAGCCACAATTATATTTCAAAATGACTGAGAAAGTCTCTAATGGTACACTGAGTTTTCAATTGGTCAGTCACTTGTCATATATAGAAGTAAATGCATATAATGGGGCATTTACAAAAATGAAAAGAGGTGAGTGGGGCCACTGCATTTGATTCACTGAATACAGTGATAGCTCATCAAATAAAAAAGATAATTGACTTTTATTTTATATTCTAGCTTATTAATATTAGTAATTATCTAATTTGTAGTAAGCTACAGCCTTTATATGCTGATATTATATACATACAATTTGAACCAATGCTCCATTAAACATACATGAAGTACAAAATTGGTTTTCAGGTTTTTTCTAAATATTCACCTTTAAATTGAGAAATTAAATAATGTATAATATGAACATTTGAATTATAATCTACAGATTGATATAAAAATTAATGACATAAATTTATAAAAGGTTTGAAAGGTTTATGATAATATTATCAGGGTTCATGTTCTGTGATATAGTCAGTATAGAGTAGCCTCAATACAGATGCTCAGAAGATATTAATAAACTTGAAGAACATGTCAAAAATACAATGAATATACATTTTGGTATATTTTCTTTTTTTTTCTGAAGTAAATTTTTTTTTCCCTCCAGAGATAAGAGTGGATTACAGGGAAAAAAGGTGCAGCACAACCATAATCTCCTACTGGAACATTTTAGGAAAATCAGCATCTCCCATGGACAAATTGATGCTCCATTGCATTATTGTATTTGATATAGTTTTTGTGAAATGTGCACATATGGCATCTGTATAATTTGTAACTACAATTTATTTAAAGAGGCCTGGTCCCACAGTATGCTCTCCAAACTTCTTGTGCAGTCATGTGAAAAAGTTATGACACCCTATGAAAGCCTGTGTGTTTTTGTAACATTTTTGGATATATAGATATTTATTCTCAATTTCAACAATATGGAGAGATTATAGAAATATAACTAAACAATTAAAACTGAAGAAAAGACTTTTCAAGATCTTCTGTAAATGTAATTCTACAAAAATGCATATTCTAACTGAGGAAAAAGTTAGGACACCCTACCCCCTAATAGCTAGTGTTACCCCCTTTGGCTGAAATAACTGTAGTGAGACGCTTCTTGTAGCCATCTACCACTCTCTCACATCAACCTGAAGAAAGTTTGCCCCACTCCTCAATGCAGAATTCTTTCAGCTGTGAGATGTTTGAGGGGTTTCTTGCATGTACAGCCTGTTTCAAGTCACCTCACAGCATCTCAATGGGATTAAGATCTGGGCTTTGACTCAGCCATTCCAGGACTCTCCATTTCTTAGTTTTCAGCCAGTCCTTGGCAGATTTACTGGTATGTCTTGGGTCATTGTCATGTTGCAAGGTCCAGTTCTGCTTCAGCTTTAATTTTTTTACAGATGGTCTCACGTGATCCTCAAGCACCCTCTGATACACAGTAGAATTCATGGTGGATTTTATGATTGTAAGCTGTCCAGGTCCTGCTGCAGCAAAGAAGCCTCAAACCATGACACTTCCACCTCCATGCTTCACAGTTGGAATAAGGTTCTTTTCCTGGAATGCTGTATTTGGTCCTCTGTTCTGGTGTCCAAATAATTCAATTTTGGACTCATCTGTCCAAAGAACATTATTCCAGAAGTCCTGGTCTTTGTCTATATTCTCTCTGGCAGACTTCAGTCTGGCCTTGATGTCTCTCTTAGAGAGCAAAGGTTTCCTCCTTGCACACCTCCCATGCAAGTTAAACTTGTGTAGTCTCTTTCTAATTGTAGAGGCATGCATTTTCACGTCAACAGTAGCCAGAGCCTGCTGTAGGTCCCGTGATGACATGTTAGGGTGTTTGAAGACCTCTTTTAGCATCTTGCAGTCTGCTCTTGGGGTGAACTTGCTTGGTTGACCAGACCAGGGCATGTTGGCAGTTGTTTTGAGAATCCTCCATTTGTTGACTATTTTCTGGACAGTGGAATGGCGGATTTCCAAATCTTTTGTGATCTTTTTAAATCCCTCACCAGACTAATAAGCTGCTACAATTTTCTTTCTGAAGGCCTCAGACAGCTCTTTTGTTCTCACCATGGTGCTCACTCTCACTTCAACAGTCAGGAGCAGACCAAACTAAATGTCTGAGGTTTAAGTAGGGCAAGCCTCATTCAAAATGCTGAGTAACGATCTTCTAATATGTGCACCTGGTGTGATACACCTGTGTGTGAGTTGAGCCATGTTAAGTGGGAATAAATGTGGAGGGTGTCCTAACTTTTACCTCAGTTAGAATATGCATTTTGTTGTATTACATTTACAGAAGATCTTGAAAAGTCTTTTCTTCACTTTTAATTGCTTAGTTATATTCCTATAATCTCTCAGTATTGTTAAAATTGAGATTAAATATCTATATATCCAAAAATGTTACAAAAAATACACAGGCTTTCATAGGGTTTCCTAACTTTTTCACATGACTGTATACATTGCATGCCAAATATACCACTGGAGCATATGGAAGTCATCCAATTATTATCCATTAATCCAGCAAAAGTCATTTTTTAATCAAACAAATAACAGACAATTCGTGGAGATTTTGTAACTAGTCATCTACGTCAATATTTACATGACAACCTGAGAGAGCTGAAAACATTTATCAAGTGATAGAAATAAATAATGAGGGGCTATGTTTGAACTTGATCTTGTGGTTGAATGGATGGTGCATGAGATGAAATAATGTGATATACAATGATAAAATATTCAATGAGATAAACTTTCAATATCATTAACAGATGGCTCTTAAAACCTGGTGACAAGTGACAAACTTTCTAGTGGACAAAAGGCTGCTCTTCACATATGTTCATCCAATCAAAATGCACATTCTAAATTTTCACTGGATATTTTATAGTCAGATGAAGTACAAAGAGCAATCAAATGTAATTCATTTTGAAGAGGTAATATGACTTCTGAGTAACCCTTCAATATAGCCCTCTTGAACTTCATGTATAGCTAGAACGTGCAATCTGTAACGTGCTCAAACTTTACAAAAATGAAATGGCTGGATTTTGTGTTGCTGTCTAGAATCCTGACAATTTAGTACACTGAGATACAAGCAGCCAATAAAAAAGTCTGACAACAACAAAAATCACCATGTGACACTAAGGTTATTTTGATTTTTTTTTTATCCACAATTAGATTTCAACATTTATAACATAAAACTCAGAAAATAAAAAATATTAAAATGTGCAGCTTTATTATCTAACTTGCATTATCTAACACATGAAAGATTAGCCAACACCTGAAAACAAATTCTGAATACATTTAATGTTACAGTTTGGAAAAACTAATTAAATACCCATGTAATCACAAAACAGTAAATCAACATCATTTTCATAATGATTACAATCGAGCAACGTACAACGGCATCACATCAGTAAAGCAGCTCACATGAAACTCTTTAAACATGAAAGTAAAACTCACCTTCAAAAAATCAGCTACCTGAAGATCAATTTTTTTTATTGGTTCACTTGAAACGTCATTTTCAGCTGGTGTTACTGAACCACTTCCATCATCTATTGAAAGAAAACAAGACTGTTCCTAAATAATAAACTTAAAAATTCTATAGTTATATAAACATAAATAAATTGCTCAATAATAATCAATTACAGTTATTACTAATATGTAATTTAAATCAGCACTATTAAACAATAAAAATTTATAATCATTTAATGCATTTCTCTTCCTACTTAGTCATCTATAGTCATAATGGATTAAATAAAACTTATGAAAACTTTGACAGTAAAACATACATAATTTCTATGGATTTTTTTTTTCATATCTGATACACTAACAGATGATCAAGTAGGAATGTAAATACATTAAATGATTATATAAAAATATATATTATTACATACACAAAAATATATGGGAGACCCACTGTCAGAACCTTGTAAAGGAGAAGACAAGAGGTTTCATAATATCTTCAATATAATAACAGATTAACTTCTGACAGTTCATACAAAAAAGGTATCTCAGATTTTTTATAACACTATCAAAAAGAACACAAAAGAATTCATCAGTACAAACACACTAATCAGCATGGAATTCTTTACACATTCACATTATATTGTCACTAATCAAAATATTTTTATTTAGATCCATTTGACTTTTTAAATTTAATGTTCAACAGCTTCAAAAATTACATTTGTCAACAGCTAGATGAGCATTAATTTAACAAACTGTTTATATGAGGGCCGTTCAAAAAATACGCAGACTGACGTCATAAAACAAAATGTACTTTATTTAGAAGTTACAGGTCTGGGACCCCTTCAAAGTACTCTCCTCCCCAACGCACACACTTATCCCAACGGTGTTTCCACTTGTTGAAACAGTCCTGGTATGCTTCTTTTGTAATGTCCTCCAGCTCCTTCGTCGTATTTGCCTTAATCCCGGGGATCATCTCAAATCTTCTTCCTTTCAAGGGTCTTTTGAGTTTGGGGAACAAGAAAAAATCGCAAGGAGCAAGGTCAGGTGAGTAGGGGGGGGAAAAAACAGTGATCGAGTGTTTGGCCAAAAACTCACGAGTTCTGAGGGCTGAATGGGCACAATTTTCGCAGCAACGTGGTGCATCTTCAATTTTTCGGTCAAAATCTCGTAACAAGATCCAACTGATATACCACATTCTTCAGCAAGCTCCCTGACAGTCAGACGTCGATTTGCCCGCACCAGGGTGTTGATTTTGTTGATGTGGAAGGATGTCCAGGACACTCATCGTCTTCAATGGACTGTCGACCATCCTTAAAACATTCATGCCACTAGAAACATGCCGTACGCTTCATAGCAACATCACCGTAAGCCGTGTTAAGCATAGCAAAAGTTTCAGTAGCACATTTTCCAAGTTTAACACAAAATTTCACAGCAAGTCGTTGCTCCTTCAGGTCATTCATTCTGAAATCCACCAAACGAAAAAATCGCACTTCACTTAAAACTGCGTAGCTAATACACAAATGAAGATATCTGCAATCGAGAAATGGCGTCGTAATCAACTGATCTGTGCGAACCTAGCGACACCAAGCGGATTCCCCTGGAACCAACTGGAGCCGCTCAATTCAAACAGTCTGCATATTTTTTGAACAGACCTCGTACATGTCATTAACGAAGTGAACAAAGTGTAATAAAAATGATAAATAGGCTTAATGAATACTTTCTGGTGGGCAAACTAAGTTTGACACATAATGAAAAACCCAATGTAAAACATATTATAAAACCCTGTAAACAAACCTTAACATTTAAAAGTCAAAGGTTAATTTACTACATTAGAAATACACATACTGTTTAAAAAAGCTTATGTTTTTCCTTTAAGGTTTAAAAGTCCAATGTTCACATGTTCAATTATTGATAACCTATACTGTTTTTCTAGATGTGATAATAAAACTACATACAATTCACATTCTTTCGTACATGGTCGTATTAAGAACTACACAAAAAAACTGATTTATTCTGGGCAACATATCTTTTTCTTTTACGATTTTCTGTCATGCTTGATTATTAAACACACATGATCCTACTTTAAATTCCAATATTCACTCAATCCATAATTTCACAAAATGGTTAGTCATTTCATATCTATCCAGCACACTACTACTAGTAAGCTATTGATACATTTAGAAGAAACACAATCTAACAGCAAACTGTAGGAAAACAGCGATAATTTCATACAACTTTATTGAACTTTTGGAATAACACGTTTCAATCTTCAGTAAATCTATAAAAATGAGAAACTGAAGAATGTTTAGAACAATTACTAATAAAAAATTACAATGAAGTTTTAGAAAAACTACAAAATGTTTAATTAAAAACCAAAAAAAACCAAAACAACAAGTGATTAGAAGTACTTGAATAAAGCAAGGGAGAACTACTGTGAATTCCTATTGAGGTTTCGATTTTCACTCATAATATGTAGCCTTTCTTTAATCAACATTTTGAGAACACTGTATTCACCTACTCTCCTATATATTATCATAATGAAACATCACCTCCCCCATTTCTTTACAAGACTTTTAAATTCGAACTTATGGATATAAAACTGTTGATAAAAGTGTACATATAATGCAAGAAACTCCAAGCCACAATAGAAATTCAAACTTGTTCCTGATTGCTTTATTCAAATAACTCTTCTTTAACTGAATAACTTATAAATTTTGTAACACTATTTATCAAACCAAAAAAACATGATAGTATTCTGTGCAGCCAAAATAACCTGCAGGATATAATGTGTCATTAAAAACAGTGATGATTTAGTAATTGCTCACTTTCTGTAGCTCAGACTGTTGTAATCCAAACTATCATATATTTTTAGGAGTTGCTCTAATGGACCTTTATTTCACCAAATTTCAAAACAATCCATTACAGAATACATGAGACATGAAATCTAAAACTATATTTTATAGAAAAACATACTTAATTTTTATAGATTTGTTTTCCAAACATATTATACTAATAGATATTTACAACTCATAATTAGGTGTCAAATTTGGTTTAAATATAAGCCACATATGTAAAGTTCAATAAAATATGATTAGTTTTTATCACACTTTTTGCACACATTTACACAAAAAGTCATGTGAGCTATTGGTCTGAACTTTTTATTACAGCTTTACCTAAGACTGAAAGTGGATTATTTTTAGCTTTTTTATAATTCAAATTAAAGATGGCTCACTTAAAGCTACAAAACTAAAAGGTTAAATTACATGCAGGTATGTAAAAGTTTGTTAGGCCAAACACACTAAATTAGCAGTTTCTAGTTCAAGTCTTCAAAAAAACCATGTGGGCAAGTGGTTATTATTCATTGTCAACTTTCAAGCATAAATTTGCTAAATTTTATGAAATTATCCTAATTAAAGAGAATTTAGCATCATATGATATTAGTTTATGCATTAATGTAAATAATGATGCTTGATACAATTGTATTGAGTTCATGCTGGTGATAACAGGAAACTGTTAATCTAAATTCCATAGCATTACTATAAAGTGAGTTATTAACACTGTTTTAGAGAGGAAAAATCATCTTATACCCACAATAACAAGTCTGATTGAAAATGGATTTGTAAACTCACAGACAAGTCTTCAGTAAAATATACTTAACTAAATGTTATATTTTTTGTACAATATACTTGTAATATTTTCTAAATTTTTAATAAATAGAATAAATTATCATCAGAATGTTAAATGTAAAATTTTTATGGTTTGACATCAGTTTTTACCATTTTCTTCTTGAATTCTTGTCAACCAATGAAGAATATTTTGAATGTTTTTTTTTATTTCTACAACACAAAATCTTATCTGGCTATTAGCTGAGAAATACTACTGTGGTACATTACCAGACAAAAATTAATACCATTGTTTTCTTTGTATTTCATATCCAAATGGATGCCTACCTGTAACTCCATTTGGACTATCTTCATCCTCACTTTCTGGATAGCTCACCATACCTCGAAGTGGATTTCTAGGGGCTGTAACCAAACATTTTGTTAAATTTCATTTTAAACAGAATAATTCAACAATACAAGGACATAAGGAGCGATAGTATTAACAAAATTATTTCGTGCACATATAGTAAAACCATACGAAAATGGCAAATTAATATAGTAAAATTAATGCGTAATACCCAGTGCTTAAAAACAAAGAAAAAACCTGGTGATGACAAGAAAACATGAAATACATTCACCAAAGAAAGTGAATCTTTTTATTCAGTATGCAGATCTATAATATTGAACAATTACTTCACGTTCTATGATATGAAGAACTTTGGTGAAAGTAACTTTATGTTACTAAGCTACAAAGAAAGTTTTGTTTACAAAATAATTTCATATTACTTCCATTTTCTCAAACCTGAAATATCATTAGCCTTAATCATTATTTACTTTAGTTTTTCTCAGTTGTGGAGTACATTGGTAACTTAAACCACTGCTGTTTTACAAGTGTACATGCAGAAATAGACAAATACTACATTTTACTCTGAATGGGAAACATTGACACAGATGAAACAAAGGGCCATGGGGCCCATATGGCAGAGGAGAAGTGACTTTCTGTGGATAAGTACATGTCTAAGTACCAGAATGATTTAGCACAAAATGATTATAATACTGTGTACTATGAATGATACTAGGGTGTAACTTAACATCCAGGAATGAACCGTCCTTCTCCTAACATTCCTGGTAAGCTTCAAGAAATAAAAGTGTGATTTTTTTTTTTTAAATTACACTAAACAAGTTCTACAGAGTTACAAAACATTGATTCTCAAAACTTTGAGTAAAAATTGTTGAAATATGATTAGAATTATTTTTTAATTAAGTTATAAAATCCAATAAGCAGACATTCATTTGACACTTGGAAGGTGTCCATTTACTTAAGTTATAAAATCCAATAAGCAGACATTCATTTGACACTTGGAAGGTGTCCAGTGGTCAAGAAAAGTGGCAAGCACATCACTGTTATCATGCTAAAAATTATATCTATACTTATTATTTTCAATTTATGACTCATCATTTATGAATCTTGTGCCACAGTTTCTTTCAGTTCCCTTTAACCTCATTCATGCTGACAAAAGATAAATATTTACTTATTAAAATTGCAACTGAAATCCTAGAGTTAGTGACACTTCTTACCTTACAAATATAATTTAAAACTTCAGGTTATCAGCAGATAAAAGATGAAAATCTTTACTCACTTAGAATTACCTGACTTGAGTATATAAATGATCAAATAGTGTTTATTTGATACTGATAAAAACTTTCTCTAAGTACAATAACTTATTTTATTAAAATGAATAAAGGAACTTAAAGTATACTGCAATTAAAAATGTGAAAAGTATATTCTCACCCTGTCGGTCCTCGGTCAGTTGAAGGACAGGACGACGTCCAGTTTTACTTCTATGCTTTCCCATCTTCAATTAATTGCTAGAAATAATATAATAGTATTAAACATTAAAAATTATTATTTTAAAATAAAACTTAATATCAGAATGGAAGCTTAGAAATTCAAAGACATTGCAGTGACTAGTTAAATAAATTACAGTAACTAGGCAGCTTTTAATTCAACATGGAAAACTGACAATGAATTATTAATATTATGAATTGTATCAGTCATGCTAAGTTGTAAGGATAGAAAATGCTAAAATTATCACTTTTATTATCTCAACAGTGACACCAATTCAAGTAAAAGGATACACCAAATGGCAATCTATATCAAATACAATCTACAAATATAAACTTACACATCTGTACAAAAAAAAGGGTAAACCCACAGAACACACACTCATCAGTAAAAAACATAAGATGAAACTTATTCCAGATAAAAAATAACTAAAGGCAGTGACACTCAAAGATATTTCTTGTTATTTCTAATATTCAACTTAATATGTCAAATTTGAGCCCAAAGATAACAAATGTTTCCTTGTGATGGTTTTTTCAGCCCTTAACAATTTTTAACGTCTGAATCTGTTTAAGCTTCTTCTTATAGTTAATATACTTTTATTCCAGTATCCAAGTTACTCATAGTCTAGTTATTAGACCTATAAAGTGGGTTCGAAACTCCTAGCTTTTCTCAATGTTAAGATCCAGAGTCCACAAAATAAACTCAAACTTTCTTTTTTTTTTTGGAAAAATAAACTTATTTTTGTTTTAAATTTATATATAACTGAATTTACAATTCTCAAAATACATTAACCCTTTCAACAACAGGGCAGGGGTCAAAGGTCATGTAATCATGTGTGTTGAATTGTATTCAAAATTTTATTGAATTACTATTTTATGAACTTATGTCAGTAAGTCTGGAATCAAACTGTAGAATTTAAACTTTAATATTATATAGGAGTTAATTACTTACAGTGGCCCTTCACCTCTTTCTATTTTTGGAAATGGATTCTTATATACACTTACTTCAATATATAGTACATGAATAACCAATCAACAGCTCAGAATGCACTCCCAGGGTTTTCTTGGTTATTTTAATTCATGAAAAGACTACCATGTTTTTGTCAACCCAAAATTTCAAGAAGGTTGGCTGTGCCTTTAGTTTGTTTAAAGTTTCATACTTTCTTTTTTAAACCTAAATAAATCTTAGTTACTAATCTTAATAAATAAATAGTAGGATTCTATGGTATTAGTATAGTTATTCATCACTTTTTGGTTATTCAACTATATATAAAAAAACCTTAAAATTTACTTTGATATCCTACATGTGTGAAATTTTAAAAGGCAGCAACAAAGTGCAAAGGTCATAGCTATAAGAGATAAGAGTTTCTTCTTGATTTGTTGTTCTAAGAAAAATAAGTTGTATGATTTATTTCTAAATAGTAATAATCTATATACATATATAATAATTAAAATATAACTATATTACAAAATGCTAGTCCACTAAAACACAGCCAAGATGTAGAGACTACAGTTAGTTTTATGTTACTGGATATGTAACATGAGTGCACATGCACTGCATCAATGCAAGTTATGTAATGTTAGTCAGGCATGACTGGAAGTTCAATATAATAAACAGGTATAAATATACAGTGTTATGAAACTTAAGCTACTTAAGACTAAACATTTATATTTTCATTTTATAATATGTAGTCATTGTATCATGAAAAAATATCTATATTTTCTAATTTTTGTTTATGATGGTTGAGGTTGGACAAGTGACAGATTCCATATAGTTAGGCAGAGAAAATAAAATATAGTTTTACTGAAAACAAATGTTTGAAATCTATTTAGGTTGTAGAGGTTACTCAAATAATATTTGAGATTTTTGGGACAAAGAATAGTTTTTTAATAACATGAAATTACCTTCACTCAAGAGTAGTAATGAAACAGTATTGATGTTTTCACAAACAAATCTTTATTAAAAATATTTAATTTAAAAATAATTTTCCTGTATCAAATACTTGTAACTTTACTGAAAGCCTATCAAGTTTTGTGAAGATACACATGTTGTATCAAAAGTTATAATGTGAATACTTCACATGTGTAGACAAACTTGTGTTTTTTACAGTCTGTTGCAAAATGGTTAAGAATAAAAAAGCTGTAATACTTTTGAAAATCACATGTTTTTAACTAATATTCATACTAATAGTAAAGAGAAAACCACTTTTCAAAAGCAACTGGTTTATAAAATACAGTATTTTTGTCTAACATATTAACAGTAAGTTCCCATTGTGTATTGGATGAACTATTTACCATTGGTAATATTATGCGTACACTGAATATCACAATATCTGAACATACCTAGGATGATCTCCAACAGCACAAACAAAAGCTCTACAATTTCCCTCCTGTCACAACTAAAGCTAATTATTAACTAAGACTCATGTACAATAATTTATCAACCTCCAGCATTTATTTGATTTAATTCAAATGCTGGAAACTGATAAGTTAAAAACCTGCATACATACGTAAGGTTTCACGAATGTTTTAAAAAATGTAGTTGGTAATTTGAAGCATATTCTTTATTTATATGTGTATACACTATAAAAGAAGTTGTAATTTTCATTTATAACTCTGACAAAAAAATAACTTTAGAAAAGAAAACCAATAAATTAAGCATATTTGGAAGTACACTTTTCACCAGGGGAGAGAGAGAGAGTCACCACTCTTGACCATTAGCTTATTTTTTTTTTTTGGCATGTTGATAATCTAGTATATTTTGTGTGCTATGTGTGGTTATGTTTTTTTTTAAATAGTGACCTTGACCTCTGAGCAACAAAATCAAAAGCCTACACAGAAATTATTTGTAAGGTTTGATTAAAATAGTCTCTTTAGAGCTTACTAGGAGAAATTACATGTTAACATATAGATGAATGACCTAATCAATACCCCATACAAATAACTTCTTCAGTCTTGTATTTATATTTCTGTAAAAATAAAGTCAAAACTCCTATTTACAATAGCAACAACAAACTTTCTGGATAGCTCAAGAGACTGATCAAACAAAGACCAGGATCCTCTTCTTCCAAAACACTACTTACAATTTATATAAATCTCACATACATTACCTTGTACTTATTATCATTAAAAATCATCTTTATCTAACTCTACCAGATGATCTAAATCATTTTGTAAAACAGGAGCATTCTTCTCACACCTAGCAACACCCAAACCTTTAATATTATCTGTAAACTTGACTAATGAATTGACAATTTTTTTTATGTTATTCAAAAATATACTTAACCATTATTTTACCCAAACAATTATTTATAATTAGTGAAACTACTTATAGTGAATGAAGTTTAGCATTTCTTCAGACTTTCACAGGTTGTTGAACAAAGGATAACTACATTGTTCGAACTCTACAGACTCCGTCATATTTCTCTTTTCACCAGAATATATAAGATGTACATGTTTTAATCTATTCACTTGAAAGATTAAGTTACATAACTCATTACTGTCTGTAGTTAAGAAACTCAGGTGCTACCATTTCACATGCATGAAATGTAATTCTCACCATTAATCACTCAGATACAACAGGGTCATTCCATGTCAAATCATCCAGATTTTGAAAAATTTTCCACGTAACCCCTCAGAATGCCTTGAAAAAATTCACGTGCATATCTACCCATATAATAAAAAACTACCAAAGACTAGATCAATATCTCTAATAGTTTCTGATTTATAGCCCTGTAAAATTTAGTTCATATTTTTTATTTTATTTTTGGTGAATTCATTTTTGGGCAACTTTAGCTGCTTAAAGCTGCAAGAGTAATGCAAAGAAGCCAACAATTACAATTTGAGCATAATCATTATGATTTTGGTGTATACATTATGACTATATGCTCATAAAGAAGACAAATATTACCACTTGTTGCAACTCCCATTTTATTATATATAAAATAGACTTATACAATAAAGTGATAAATTATTCCCCCAGGGGTTGAAAGGGGTGAAAAGAAAATTTCTAGTGAGATACAAGTAACTTTTGATAATAAATAAAAGACATAGTCCACATGGCTACTTGCAATAATCATGTTTGTGCTTGAAATAATAAAAAATATTTGTATCTCTGACTTCTACCTATAGTTTGAGTGTGGTGCTTCTCCATACTGGGTACGTGGGGGAATCCATAGTTACGTCATCAGTGCTTGTCAGCCAATCAGCGCTCGCGTAGATGGGTATTTCTCATTTTCTAAGCGGCACAGAAACACTAATGTGATTGTTCACAAGATGGAAAAAAAGAGGCCTCGTTCACCAAACTGCCTTGTTTCTAGCAAATTTAAAAGGACTAAAACTGTGAAAGGGATCTGTCCACAATCATTATGCTCAGTCATTTGAAATAGTTGGCATCTCTGGTAATGGTGGTAGAAGGCTGAAATTTGCTACACTGACTGAATTAATCTCACAGAATTCAAAAATGGTCTCAAACCAAGTTTGTCTCTTAGGATTTGCATAATGAGGCTGTAAAATCACCTGAAAACCCAAAATCATAAAAAACATTGGTTTATTTAACAAGACTTAATATGATACAAAGCTGAATTTTGTTTTCAAATTTCCTATAACATATCAGTTGATAAATCAACAATTGTTGTAATTAAAAGTCATTAGATCTCCTGTAAAAAAATGTAGTTGCATGCAACTTTTTATGATTTAGCTAAAAATAGCCCTACTTCAGGCCACAGTTTGACCATGTCACCAGTTATTCAGCCTTTTCAGATTTTTACCATATATTCTTACATCTCCAAGTATGATCTACAAAAAAAATCAGGATGATGTTCAACCTACTTTTTGAGTTATAATTTTTAAAAGTATCCTCTGACCATACGTTGTTTACTTTAAAAAAAACATTCAATGCAGGTGTGTTACTGTGTGCAAATATAACCATACAATTTTGAAATAACTTATGAATCCCATTGAAATATTCTAATCAGCCTTTACCATATATTCTTACATCTCTGAACATGATCTTCAAAAAATTCAAGGTTGTGTAAAATAATAAATTAACAAATTTTAAGTGTCTCTGATATGTACCATTGGGCAAAGGACCACATTCAGGGCATTCAGTTCTTTCTTGTCAATCAGAAATCAGTCCTGCAGAATTGTGTAAAGTTTGATCTACTTGAGCACTATGAAAAATACAAAACTGTGACAGGTATTAGGTCACATCATAGCTTTATTCTACCAACAAATTGTATATGAGAAGGCTATCAGATGATGATGTGTACACAGTTGTAACTGTTGGTAGTAACAGTGAAAGTGATGCTGCAGCAGCTGAAATAGGGTCTAATGATAACAATGATAATTATCAGTCAGGAAAATATGTAGCATGCATATACGATCATGAATAGTATGTGGGAAACATAAAAGATAGATCAGATGAACATTCCAATGTGTTGGTGTCATTTATGAAGAAATCATGAAACAAACTGTTCTCATGGCCTGCAAGGTCACGTAAAGATGAAAGCTGGATTCCTTTCCAACATATTCTTTATCTAAGTGCACCTACCGTGCAAGGCAGTAGTGCTTGCCACTATGTTCTAAGTCAAAGTGATCTCAACATAATCAAACTCGAATTTCAGATATTTATTCAAGCTGTCTGAACAAAGCAATGTTTATTTGAAGTTGTTAAGGCTAATTTATCGCCAAAGCAGTTTTTGAAACATTTCATTGTAACGATTATTGCAGTTTGGTGTGACTATAATCTTTCTCAGTTATCTCCTGTTGTAGCACTGTGCTTTTTGTGTCTGATTTACCTTTGTATTTATCATATTATGAATCTTAAACTCAGCCATATCTGCATAGCTGTAATGCATACACAATATATTTGCATTGCCATGTGATCTAACGAATAATGCCAATAAACTTGTTCAGAAATGAATTAATTATTTTTGTTTCTTACAACTTCATTATTTAACATTTGAAAGGCAGGTTAGAATATTTCAGTGGGATTCATAAAATTCTGACAGGTATTTTTCAAAATTGTATGGATATATTTGCACACAGTAACACATCTGAATTTTTTAAAAATGACAAACATATGGTCAGAGGATACTTTAAAAAATTATAACTCAAAAAAGAGGTTGAACACCATCCTGATTTTTTTTTGTAGATCATACTTGGAGATGTAAGAATATATGGTAAAAATCTGAAAAGGCTGAATAACTGGTGATATGGTCAAACTGTGACCTGAAGTAGGGCTATTTTTAACTAAATCATGAAAGGTTGCATGCAACTAATTTTTTTACAGGAGATCTAATAGACTTTTATTACAACAATTGTTGATTTATCAACTGATATGTTATGTGAAAGTAGAAAACAAAATTCAGCTTTGTATCATATTAAGTTTTAGAGCTATACCTTATTAAATAAACCAATGTTTTTTTAAGATTTTGGGTTTTCAGGTGATTTTACAGCCTCACTATGCAAATCCTAAGATAGATAAACTTGGTTTGAGACCATTTTGAATTCTGTGAGATTAATTCAGTCAGTTTTACAGGTCTGTAAATCAGAAACTATAAGAGATATTGATCTAATCTTTGGCAATTTTTCATTATATGGGTAGATGAACACATGTGAAATTTTTTTCAAGGCATTCTGTGGGGGTCACCTGCAGCCCCTAGATGATTTGACATGGAATGACCCAACACATAGTTCTGTATATGGTGTTGCTAACTGTAATTATTGAGATTGTGGAAAGGGTGTATCAACATTAAAGACTATTGAATGGAAGATAAATTATGTTCATCACTACAGAACCTCATTTAATCTCAGGTTAAAACTATGAAACTGTTATAAAATTAAGATGCTGAAATACTGTACAACTGAAGGACTACCAAGCCAGTTCAGTGTTTTTAAGATTATGAAAGAATGCTTGTATTTAATAAACTTAGTTATATATACTTCAAATTACATTTAAATTATCTGAAGACTAGCATAGAATAACTGGATTTAAAATTATTAGAATTTTTTGATAGTAGCGACAAAAAAAAAACAAAGCTTAACTGTATAAACATTTATTTTAAACTATTAAATTGGTTTTATACAACTTCCAGTTTACAAAATGTAAAATGTTTTAGAATAATAAAACTTCTATGATTGTAAACCATCAAAATTTACTGTACCTCTTTGGTCTTGATACCTTGGAGATAATGTATTCATAAATTTTTAGGTTTACGTGATGAATAATTATGAAAGATATCAAAAACTCGAATACCAATGTACAGGGTGTTCGGAAAGTCACTGTGCAGTTTTTTAATCATATTATATTCAGTCTATTTCAAGCCAGCAACTGATAGCAGTGTTTAGAAACAAATAAGAAGGATCCAAGCCTGTATTGATGCCAACGGGGGTCACTTTCAACATTGTTTATAATTGTCATTCATATTTACCTCCTGTATTCTACATTGAAACATGTCTGTTAATAAATATATAAGTGCACAGTGACTTTCCAAACACCCTGTACTATAAAGTAATACCAATTTTATAATAAAACTATAATAGTCTAAAGTTCAATTCTTTATCTAGGAAGACTTTAACAGTCTTAATAACAGAGATAAATGAATGGTTAACAGATTATTTAAATCTGCTGATGTTAAGATTTTGAGTGTTGCTAGCTGTGAGGATACTGCTACTGTTTTACAAAAGGATTTTTATTTGGCAAGTTTGGAAACAAATAGAAAATGACTTGTAATCAACAGTAACTGCAAGTTAACCCTTTCACAATGGATGCCCTCAATTTTTTTCTATGCAACTTACTGTGTTACATTCACAATGTAATTAAAAACTTTACTATAAATGCACGTGAATGTAATTAATGTTATGATTCAAAGTTTTATGTTATCTTGGTTGAAGTTCTTCATTTCAAACCACTTTTACAAAATACTTAAAACTTCAAATGTATTGTCATGTGACCAACTAACTAGCTATAAACATTCAAAGCATTTGTACTCCCTATCATCAGTAATATGATAGTAGTACTGTAGATGTACATTTAGACAATAAGATGCTTACCTAACCTTTCGACTCATACATTTCAAAGTTCTCTCAATGATAGCAGTAGAAACAAGTAATAATTGTTTTTTAATCCCTAAACAGGTGCTGCATACACTTTCAGTGGCTTTGTTTGAGCTTCATTGCCTACATGTAGTGTTACATACATGTGTGTATAGTCATTAGAAAAACCTATTTTATACTATAATCTAACAATGGTTATTTTGAAATTGTTGGGCAATTTTCATTACAGAGAACATGTAACTGACTGTAATATTGGTAGCTTCTTGGTCAACTGTAGCACTTATATTTGTTCTTTACTTAAATATGTTAAGTATAGATAAAATTTAAATTGTTTTTAGGCCTAACTTTTATATTTTAGTTAATTATGTTTCAAAATGCATAAAAGAAAGGTTTAGATATTTCAAATATGCATCACACTTTGAATCAGTTTTTAAGGCTCATGATATTACATGGTGCTTGAAAATTTTACTGAAGGATTGTGCAGGTCTGTCAGAGATACTAAAAAATATCTTGGTGGCACAACCGACTTATGTCAAGATAAATATGGGCAGTGAAAGAGAAGAAATGAAAATAAAATATTAACAATAGCCTATATGTGAAAAGCAAAAGACCTGAAATTATAAAGGAGAAATCCTTAAAGTTATTTTACAAAATATTAAAAGGTATGCTTGTTTGATTTTCCTAATTTTACTCATATTTTTGCACTGCACATTGATAATATTCATAGCTAGAATTAGTCACATGAGAAAGAAAATGAAATATAAAATATTAACATTTACCTTAAAAACTGTTTTCCTTTAAAAAAACTTTACAGACTATGCAAATGAAACAGGAAAACTAAGGTGAAGAGAAGTATTTTTATATTTAAAATGAAAATCAGCTTGTACTCAATTTAAGATATTGAGTGTAAGAAACTACAATAAAAAATAACATTTTCAATAAAAAAACAATTATAAATGGTTGTTATTTGTGTTCAAAATACTTATCTTTAACTAAATGTTACTAGTTTTCCTAAAAGAGTTTGACCAACGTCTTACGTTATCTGAGCAGTGGGCTGTTGCTAGTGGTAGGGTAAATAGAATTGAAAGTTCTTTTTATACAAATATTGAATGCAAGTCTAAAAAGGTTATAATTTTATTATGTAGGTCATTGTTTGGCCACATTTGCAGTACTGTTTTCAGTCACGGTTCCCTTATTTTATGAAGAACACTGAATTGTAAGGTGTTCAGAGAAGCTACTAGGATAGTAGAGAAGCTATTAGTGATAGAAAGGTTGTCTCACACAGACAAGTTAAGATTTCTGAAAATGTTTTATTTTTAAAGGAGTTATAGAGAATCTAACTCAGATGCTGAAGACCATTAAGTGAATTAACAGTTTTCATACATCATGTTTTTGCATTTAATGGTAAGAATGGTAGGACTAGGAGACACATAAATTTGACAGGTAAAAAGTCATAAGGCTTGATAACTATCTGAGTGATATGGATATGGCTTGAGTGTGTTTATTTTCATTTTAAAGACAAGTTTCATGAATGAATGGCCTAGATGACCAAAGAGTCCCTTTTAAGATTCTATTCATACTGCATACACAGTTTCGTACATGTATGGTAATCATCTACATTAACATAACCATAATAACCTTAATACTGTTCAAAAGCAATGAACGTATGTTCATTAGGAAAAGAAAAATTCTCCATTTCTCTTTCTTCCCGACGTAACATGAAACTTGGCAAATCTTTCAAACAGAATACTCAACTCTTGATGATGAGAAACCCACTTTGAATAAAAATGTATCTCAGAATGGCTGGTATGGGTATTAACACTTTTATTAATAAAGCAGAGACCATTTTGACCTTGCTAGGTCATCTTCATCTTTGTTAACATAGGAAGGTCAAAACATTGTTCTCTGCTTTATTAACAAAAGTGTTAGTACCCATACCATCTGTTCTGAGATACAGAATACTTGACATTATGAAATCAATTTGCCTTGCTTTTTATGAAGTTGACTTCTAAACATGAAAATTAAATAGCAAGTTTCACTCTGTTCTATGGTACTAATATAATAATGTTAGCCTAGTTTTACATGAAAAGCACCATTTTTATTTACCTGAATTGCATTTTAAAACTAAATATATATATAACGTGATCGGCCATTCATATTCAATCACACCAGAATTTACATGCTTTGGCCTCAATGGTCTTTATCAATATAAACACTGAATATGAAATAGTGGGCATAAATTAACTTTTACTCGAAAAGTACAACATCTAAAAAACCTAATCATGGTTAATGTAACTAAATCTCAACAAAATAACTAAGGAAACGTTCTTTAGCGTTTAAGAGAAAGTATCACTGCTGCTCACTAAATGTGACCAAAAACAGTATCGTTTTTGGTGAGCAGCAGTGATACTTTCTCTTAAACGCTAAAGAACGTTTCCTTAGTTATTTTGTTGAGATTTAGTTACATTAGCCATGATTAGGTTCCTATAATAACAATAATATAACCCAAATTTTGAATTGCTTACAAAAAGTTGAAGTTGCAGAGCTTAAGCCTATACCGCAGTATTTAATTTTAAAAAAAAGGTTTTAATATATCCGACTAAGCCTAATTCTAAAGAAGTTATATTATTTCCCAAATTTTGAAGTTTTTATCATGATGACCCATATCAAGTAATATTATCTTAAAGTTTAGATTAAAATAAAAGAATAATAAGACAAAACTTCTTACGTATTATATATGATTTCACTGTCAATATCAATGCTTATAACCACAAACTGAACCGTGATAACTACGGAATCTCAACGTCAGGATCCATTACAAAGACACTGAACTACCCTCCAGAGGCCGTTTCCGTTGATATACACACTTACTTATTTCATAAGCCTGTAAAAAAAATATATATATTTACAACAAAAGATTGTGAGCACAATAAAATGACAGTTTCTAATTTTGTTTCACGTTAGAATTAAAATAATACAATTAAATTATGTGTTTCAATCAAACTTTTAATAATTTAATAATAATTTTCATTGTGTTATTTCTTACTTTGGATATCTCCATAATGTATCTTCTTTCAAAGATTACCCCATGCAAAATGACGTCGTCGTGTTTAAATTTGCTGAAGAATCAATTTGATAATTTCTCACGGGTGTTCAGCTTCTCACTGTGCACCTATCCTTTGCAAAAATTTATATTAGGGCCTTGAAAAATCTCAAGTGAAATATTTTCCTAGTGCTATCATTTCTCCACTAGCGAGAGAGATTCTGTATTCCATTTCTAATCACTATAATTCTTAGTCCATGTTACCTGTTGCTATGAGGCAGAATGTCAGGTTTAATAGTGTTTACTTTCTACAAGGTTTTAATGGTCACCTAAGTTTTCGTTCGTAAATTATTTTTACCATTCACCAGGTATTACTTTCTATTTCAGGAACAGGTTTAACGTCTCCTTTTTTTTTTACTTCGTTCGTTTATTGTTTTCTTATCTTTTTATTCTTTTTCCCCTTAAAAACAATAACCAAACAATACTATTGCAATATTATTATTTTTAAAGATTATGACACCTTAGCATTCACTGTAAATTAATGAAAAGAGAAATATGTGTCTTATATTAATTCAAGTTTAAGACACAGTTAAGAATAAAACATTGATTAAATGCTTAAATCTATTACTGAAATTGATATCTGTAATCGAGGCATTATTATTATTTATTTCCGCCATGAAAGTGTTGGTCGCTTCGAAAGATGTCGGTAGATCCAGAGAACAACCAAAGTTATGCATTTTTTTAGAACAAAACTACACAGTGGATTTTCTGTGTTTTGTTTCAAACAGAAAATTTAAACTTTTATTTTAACATTGTAAGTCCAGAAACTTACCACTGAGTACCCAGAGACCATTAAAGAATTAAATATCAGAAAACACTGAAACATGTATGTATTGTATGCTACAACAAACTTCTATAAAAGCAATCGATAAAGCATTGCGAATATATGAGTGTGTGTAATTCATACTTTATTTTATGCAGAAATTTTCAAAAATTTTCGTTTAGTCTGAGCTTACATAGTTTTAACATAACTAAGTGATACAGAAACCGTTAAGTTTATTTTGTCCGAACTATCTTTGTTCCTTTGGTGTTCTGTATAGATAATACCTGCTTCACGTGTGAAAATATTCCTGTGATGTTGCATGTTGTTCAAGCAGTTGCTTTCATTGGCAGAGAAGATAACTTCTAGAGATTAGAGTCTCCCATATGTTGAATGAGCATAGTCTGGTGATAGATGGTTGGAGAGAGATGTCGAGTTTATGAAAAAGTCCTCTTCTGAACAGAGGGCTTCATCTGATGCTGCTGCGTTCCTGTTATAAATCTCCGTGAAACTGCAGGCTAGGGAGTATCAGGCAGTTTAGTGCACCTAGAATGGCAGATTGCACGTTGCCTCAGAGATTGATTCCTGTTGAACATTACATTTCTTTTTATAATTACAAAATTAAAATTATACGGGAAGAACTCAGAGTTGTTCTTTCTTTTTTCCTGCATTTAATAGATAATTAAGCATAATTCTTATTAAAACTTTAATTGTTTTGAGCAGAGCAGAAGTTTTGGTAGTCTGGATATTAACAGGCTGGGAGTTCTGTATAAACTTCTCCACGCAATCTCAGACTCGTTGGATGCTGTTCCATTCAAAACAATCAATGTGACGGTCATTCCCACTATTCGTTGGTAAAAGAGTAGCCCAGGAGTTGGCGGTAGATGGTGATGACTAGCTGCCTTCCCTTCAGTCTTACACTGCTAAATTAGGGACGGCTAGCGCAGATAGCCCTCGTGTAGCTTTGCGCAAAATTCCAAAATAAACAAACAAACAAAAGCTAATTATCAGTTTAGAGCCACATATGAAATAAATAGTAAGCAATTTTTACTTAAGTGGAAAATGCAGGTTTTGGAAATGTTGCGCAAAGAATGAAAAAACACGAGAATTACAAGTGATTAATTCAAACAACATCTCTAACTAATGTTAAGTTTTGGTTACTGGCTGGTTTCTGTTTTGTGTTACAACTATGATAGCTCAAAACAAAACGAGAATCGAAAATTAAACCTAGTATCGTATAGATATCTCAGTTTTAAGTCAGACTGGAGTCAATGGTTATTCCAAATACACATTAAAAATAAGATAATTCCGAAATCATACCAGCTTATATACGTTTCTCCACCACTTATTCTAATGATCTCTCTACAGGATATCATGATACCGAAAAAGAAACAAGCACATGTAAGCCTATATAACAGTACAGTACATAAACTTTACTTAATGTGGAGAAACTTGTACGAGCTCAAGGCAATTTTAGATCCGGCTTATATCAATTTTATTCATCTGCACAAAAATCTAGAAAACTGCCTGAATATATCCGAATAAAGATAGTAGTGGACAATATAGAAGTCGTGGCAGTTGTTGCATTGTATTTTATAGACAATGTTGGTGTTGTGTTAGTCAGTGTAATTTTTTCATAGTATGGCTACATTGGCATGTTGGAGAGAGCCACTTTACTGACTAAAGGCCCTCGCTTGTGTGGAATTGACTGATCTTTCAGCAGGACAACGCTGCAATCCACAATGCCCGCAGGACAAAGAACTTTTTCATAGCGAATAACGTGATTCTTTTGGGCCATCCAGCGTGTTCGCCCGAACTGAACCCCATTGAAAATGTTTGGGGGTGGATGGCAAGGGAAGTCTATATAAATGGACGTCAATTCCAAACAGTGCATGATCTTTGTAAAGCCATCTTCTCCACTTGGAATAACATTCCAGCCAGCCTTCCACAAACGCTTATATCGACCATGCCGAAACGAATGTTTGAAGTTATTCGCAATGACCTCTTATTGAGCATTTCCTGCCCTGTTTAGAACTTCTTTTTGGTATTGTCTTAAACTTTTGACCAGCTAGTATTTAGGCTATTTTCATAGTGCTAACATTTTCCCTATTAAATGCTAAAAAAGTTTATTCTTTTTATTTTCCATTTTTTTTATTTTCATCTTTCGAAGCTCTACTCAGATAAGTGGTTGAGTCTAACAACGCAAAATGCATATTTTTACTTTATGTTCATTGACCTTAAGATTTTGGCCAGCAGTGTATCTGTACCGGTATAGTGGTGGGTGTAAGGCTGAATTTCGCTTATGATCCAATTTGTGTCATGAAAATGTTGGCTAGAACTGGTGACACGGGATTGCCCATACTTAAGTCATTTATTTGTATATAGTTTTGGTTATTGAACATAAAGTTAGTTTTTGTGTTAGTGAATTCTATAAAGGTTGCTAACTGGTTGGTGGGTATGTGTATCAATAGGTTGGGGTCTTGGATATAAAGTTGTAAGCTATCTTGCAGACTTCGCTCGATGGAACTTCTGTGAAGAGGGAGATTACGTCAAATACTTTATAGTTAAGTTGATGAAGAATATATTTAAAGTTAAAAGAGAATTCGAAAAAGGAGCCGGCTGATGTTACATATTTAGAAAATGCCCACGCTATATATTTACCAAAGTTGTAGTTGGATGATTCATAGGTTGGCATTATGAGTAGTAGTGTATAATCGGGTTTGTGAGGTTTGGGAGTGTCTTATAGTTGTGGTGTGCGTGAGTCAGTTTTACGTAGGTAAGAATAAAGGGTTTCTGAGACTGTGTTTGTGTTTTATTTGTAGTAATATTTTGTTTAGTTGGTTTTCATGTGTTTTTGTTATATTTTTGTGTATTGGCTTAAAACAAACCCGATTGTCTACTACGGTCCATAATGTCGACTGTCTAGTAAACAGTCCAACCCCCTCACCTGAGATAATGGGTAGAACTGCTTGAATCTAAACTACTTACTTAACAGAAAACAAAGGGTTTACCAATAGAAACCAGCATTATCCACGTGAATTGTCGTTCTCATTCAACATAGAGATGGTCATAACCTCTGAACATGATCTGAGATGGTCATATCGTCTGGACATGATCTGAGATAGTCATAACCTCTGGACATGATCTGAGATGGTCATAACCTCTGGACGTGATCTGTTCTCCCAGTGAAGGAAGCCGCCGTTCTAGGCCTTCTTGCACAATTTACAGCATTACAGTAATAATTCAATAGCAAAGCAAGTATTATCTCTGGAGAACAGCAACAATAACAACAACAAAACAAAACAAAACAAAGACACCTACAACAAAAATCAATTTAATATTTTTTTCTGGATCACGTGGTTATGTGGAATCTGCACAGACTCTGAAAATGTTTCAACAGCTCCACAGCTGAATTTTTTTAAAACGTACTTATAGACTTTTTCATTACCTCTAGTGTAATATTTTATAAGCTCATTTTTTTATTCTTTATCATACTCAATGCAGTGTTTTAATAAACTCGTGTTTTAGTCTCTTTCATTCATTATACTCTGTGTAACACTTTATATATTCGTTGTTTGGAAGATTTACTTTCACCCAACGAAATATTCATATTTTATTCTTTGATCCAGCATAATGTTTTATACAGTCTTTCAGAATATTTGATTACAAATGTCGAGCGTAGCCCACTAGTCAGTGTGCCGAAACTGCATTATAAGAGTGATGGTGAAACACTATAATTCGGACTGTGAGTGCAGTCCAACTTTTAGCAGTGAGTAGTGGTATTTATTAACTGCATTGTTTCTAGTTCATCAGCTGAAAATTAGGGACGATTAGCGAAGACACCCTTGAGTTGCTTTGTATAAAATCCAACAAAACACTGCAAAGTAACTTATTTATACCATTCAGTAGGCCTAGCTTTTATGACCTGATCAAGTTAAGGTTTCTTGATTAAAGTATGAAACCATAATTAACAAATATAAATAAAAATTTATTGGACGTTATAAATACATATAATGTGAATCAAACCTCATATTCTGGTCACAGGTAAGTAAAGTCTGAGTTGGGTGCTGTTAAGACTAAAGAATGGGTTAAACAATCGTCAAGTTGTTGTATATTTTTATTCGAAGTTTAAATAACATTATGTAACAACTTATCGAATGTTTAACCTATTTAATGGTGACGTCTTTTTCTTGTATACAGTTAGTTATACATTTATTTTTATTTCAGTTGTTGATAAGCAGAAGTTATCTGTGCTTTGTTAACTGTGGGTATTGAAATTCGATTTTTAGCGTCGTAAGCCTTGAGATTTTCCGCTGAGCCATGGGGGTGAGCAGTAGGTAGAGTGACACATATTGCACCTCTGTTGACAGCTATCAAATCATGAGTTCTCCTTCTTCCCGTTGTAAAGTCCTATCAAAGCATTTTTCAGCGAGCAGTTTGAGTTTCATAGCATACACAATACATCAAATTCTCCAACTACACACAACAATAACTTTATACTTTATTATTATAAACTAAGCGATAAATTTGCAGGCTTAAGACTCTAAAAATCTGGTTTCGATACCCACGATTAGAAGAGCACAGATATTCCTCTGAGCAACTCTATTTTAATACCAGGTATCCATTGTAAAATTTACTATAATTTCTAACTCGTTGAGTGAGAAAACATTTACTGTAACTTCTAACTCGTTAAGTGAGAAAACATTTACTGTAACTTCTAACTCGTTAAGTGAGAAAACATTTACTGTAACTTCTAATTCGTTAAGTGAGAAAACAAGTAGCTTTTATTTCCAGTTTTTACATATATCAAGATTTTGGTGTAAACAAAAGTTTTACAGTGAGTGACGTGCAAAACATATATATATACAATGAGATACTGATCATTAATAAAGTAATTAAAACCTCTGTGTTAACTGAGTCAAGTGGACTGTTAACTGTTTATGTTGTTATTGATCACTATGTTTTTACGCGATATTTTGAATGTATCAAACGAAGTGTATAATTTATTTCATCCCAATACAAGCGTTGGAAATACATTCAGGGGTTTATAAGATGGTAAGTTATTACGCGGTTATCTGTGTTTGAACATAACATCATCTTCATTACATTATGTAACACAAATTTTGTTCCTGGATAGCATGTGTTACTTCTTAATTGCTTATGTTGTAAAAGTACAGAAAATGGTCATTATTCCCTTCAAACTTTGTTTTTGTGGCCTGGATAATGAAATTTAGAAATTAACCTGTCTTCTATGTGGGTTAAGGCGTTCTACTCATAATCTGAGGGTCGCGGGTCCGAATCCTCATTGCATCAAAGATGCTCGCCCTTTCAGTCGTGGGGGCGTTAAAATGTTACAGTAAATCCCACTATTCGTTGGTAAAAGAATTGCCCAAGAGTTGACGATGAGTGGTGATGACCAGCTGCCTTCCATCTAGTCTTACACTACTAAATTAGAGATGGCTAGCACAGATAACCCTCGAGTAGCTTTGCGCGAAATTCAAAAAACAAACATCTTTTATGTAAAAACGGGCAAATTTGCACATTTTCATTTACATAAGTTCTGAATAGAACAACATATGAATCAAGATTTACATGTATTTATAACTTTAGTATAAATAGTTTAAAAGTGAATAGCTTTTTGACTGTAATGTAAATCACTTGCACGTGTCAGCCCCCAAATACAGTCTCCCATCATGTTTTCATTATTCGCTCCTTGGTCACAAAAGCAAAGTTTGAAGAGTAAAATAGGTCTTTTCCATTTACTTTAGGCTTAAGCAATTGGGAAATAACACTTTCTGTCCAGCAACAAGAAAAAGTAAAAATTTTGTTACATAGTGTTATTATTTAGGGTTAATTAAGGCTCTAATTCTGTATTCAAGGGAGAAGAATCAGTCGTTGTCATGGTTACCAGTTGAGCTATCACCTCAGCTAATTATTAATTAGTTATATGTTATTTCTAGTAATTAATCAACAGCCATATTTTAGCAGTGGTGTAACTTTAAATTTTATAAATCCGGAGCTCTGCGAAAATTTGTATCATAAGCGCACGCGCGCAAATTAAACTGAAGAAGTCATATTCAAAACTTAATTTACATTTCTGGAATTCAGGATGTCTCCACGCCCCCGATGAGTTTAGGGAATTTAAACACCAAAATCCGGAGTTTGATTTCGTGCGCTAAAAATGACCACAACCACAAGGCTTCGGCAAATCTACGCCCCTGCACTAGGATATCTTACAGTCTAGTAACAATAACTACAATCAAACTGCAAATGTTTAATGAAAAGAAATATTCAAAAATCTAAAGGTCGAGTAAGAAAAGAGTTAGCTTTTGGTTTAAATAAATAAAATTAATAAATAATAAAAAGATACCATTTGTTGCTTTGACTTTAGTAGTTGGGAACCAACATTACCAATGAAAATACTCCATCTGTTACCGCATGCAGATATTATCATCAAAATACTCCACCTGTTATCACATACAGATATTATCATCAAAATACTCCACCTGTTATCACATACAGATATTATCATCAAAATACTCCACCTGTTATCACATACAGATATTATCATCAAAATACTCCATCTGTTATCACATACAGATATTATCATCAAAATACTCCACCTGTTATCACATACAGATATTATCATCAAAATACTCCATCTGTTATCACATACAGATATTATCATCAAAATACTCCATCTGTTATCACATACAGATATTATCATCAAAATACTCCATCTGTTATCACATACAGATATTATCATCAAAATACTCCATCTGTTATCACATACAGATATTATCATCAAAATACTCCATCTGTTATCACATACAGATATTATCATCAAAATACTCCACCTGTTATCACATACAGATATTATCATCAAAATACTCCATCTGTTATTACATACAGATATTATCATCAAAATACTCCACCTGTTATCACATACAGATATTATCATCAAAATACTCCACCTGTTATCACATACAGATATTATCATCAAAATACTCCACCTGTTACCGCATGCAGACATTACCATAAAGTTACTCCATATGTTACCATATGCAGCCATTATCATTAAAAATATTCCATCTTTTAGCACATGTGGACATTACCATAAAGTTACTCCATATGCTACCATATGCAGCCATTACCATCACAAATACTCCATCTATCACCACATTTAGATGTTACTATAAAAATACTCCATCTGTTACCATATGCAGGCAGTATAAAAATACTCCATATATTATCACATGTTGAGAAAGAAAAGTATCAGTTGGTAATTTCATGAACGCTTTGAGAAAATGTTATGAAAAGAGCTTCGACAGATAATTGTATTAATAAAAGTTACATTTCCTGTTATTATTATCAGTTTTAAGAGACAAATACAGATCCTGTTCACTAGGTGAGAAAATTGAGTTACAATTAAATAAACGGCAATGAAAAATTAATATTAATTAATCAAAACAGATTCTTACAGCACGAACGAACTTATTGTTCTAGCTTGTTTTTTAACAGAATATTATTGTGAGTTGTTTAATTTTCGGGTCAGCATTATCACATCCCTGGTGGTGAGAAATGGAACTCTTTCTCCAACTTTGCCTCCTATCCTGAGGGAAGCATCTTCAAAGTTCACAACAGCCTAAAGGAAAGTTGAAATAAAACTTTTACGTTTTAAAACGGTAAGTTACAAACAAATTCTATCAGTAAAACTGAATACCGTGAAAATAAATGTGATATATACCGTGTATAATTTTACTAATCGAAGAAAAAGAACACGGCAAACAGTAATTTCTTTACATTGTTATCTGCCAGCCTTTCTTTATGGCACATATTAACAATATTCTTATGAGACAGGTTCTAACAAGCAGTTTTATTGTACGTATGCATGCGTATCATAGGACAGCTTTTACTTTTCTATTTTCAGTAAATAGCGTTTTACCTGCAACGAATATATAATTTATTTTCCTAAATAACTATGAGCAGAAACTAAATTTCATTAGATGAAACTTCAAAAAGACTTTCAAGGTATCCAGAGGCTCTTATAGTATATGTAAACAGAACCACAGTATCCTGAGAGTCTTATAGCATATGTCAACAGAACCACACTATCCAGAAACGTTTATGGTATATGATGTCAACAGAACCACATTTTCCAAGTAATGTTTAATATTCCAAGGAACTTGAGTGATTTGAAAATTCACCTTTATTCGTGGTATTTTTCGTGTTTGTTTTGTACGAAGAATCTTCCTAAAGTTGGCCAATTAACAACAATCAAGCGTGTGCACATTTCCAGAACAGTGTTCATAATCAAACTGTGCGATGAATGAACAGTGAGAAGGTCTACATTCTGATCATAATGAGTCAAGAAAGTCCATGTGTCTGTGTCGGGGGGTAAATCATAAATAAACTAGTATTACAGCTCATCTACAACAAAGCCCATCGTTAGTCGTGATATTTTCATCTCTGCCAAGCAGACCTACACAACACTGTAGTACTGAACCTGACTCTATTCAGTATCGAGTTTCAAAATGGTTGTCACGTTAAGTATTAACACTTACCTGTGTTTTTCTAAGGAAATCTACACCAAGGCTAATGTCCGGGACCAGGTCATTCACTGTAAGGAAGAACAGAAAAGTATTGACATTTACACATTCCCAACCCTAAAAAAAAAGTGACACGTTTTAATAACTGATGTAAAATTTAAAAAAAATGTGTAATTGAACCCCGTTTGATAAGTTAGTTTATCCATCACACAGCGAGCACTTTCTTACAATGAGCAAAATATAACCTTTTATGTCATACAGAAAAGTATTTAAGCAAGATCAGCTGTTCATTAAAGAAATTTAATTTTACGACTAAGCATCACATGATAAGAATCCACAAAATTCTGATGAAGATCTTTTACTAACACAGGACAGAGACACCTGTTACCACCTTATTAGTGATAAATATAAATACTGAATACTTAATGGTTCTTACCTACACAGAACTGAGACACCTGCTGCCAGTTTCCTAGTGTAAGATCTACATACTTAATTTTCCCTATGACGTCAGGATATGGAAGGCCCATATAATTACACACAGAGGTTGTATCCGGGATTATTTGGTCTGCTAGTCTGTTGATGTGACAAGTACTGTTATTATTTGTATGTATATTTCTTCTCTAAGTATGATTTCTACATCAACAAGGAGGCTCATTTATCTTCAGTGAAAATTATTTTTGATCTGGACTACAAATATTCTTAAACCCAAGCAGACTTGTTGAAGATTTTTTTTGTTTCCTTAACCTTTAAAACAGTACATTATTTTATATTTGATGCAAACGTCTAAAGACATTTCCGTAATAATTTGGTTTCCAGGATAACTGTTTATAAAATGAGATTATTCCGTGTTCACTTTTATCAGTTAGGTTATGAAACAGTATTTAAAGAAGTTACCTTTTAGAGAAAGGATAACACACATAACTTTAATAAAAGTTAAGACACAACTATATAGTGACGGATAAAACAGAACTTTCATAGCAACTACTAATAAGTAAGAAGACACCAACCTCAGCTGCTTCACCATAATCATTGATATCAATGATACCATGGTTCCCGTGTTGATCAAGGCGTGCCCTTCCACTCCATTGCACTGAGAAAGATATACAAGGGTGTCAGCGTGTTTTCATTACCGTCGTCTTCTGGTTCTAAGATTTATTTTACTATACGTAACTTCAATATCTGTACTATTTCTGTTGTGTATACTCCATGTCCAACAGAACTACTTCTGATGTGCACAATCTATGTCTAACAGTACTTCTTCCGGTGTGTACATTACATGTCTAACTATATCACTTCTGTTATGACAGTCGATGTCTAACTATTGTACTTGTCTTGTGTACGCTCTAGGTCTAACTATACTAGTTCTGTTGTATACACTCCATGTCTAACAGTACTACTTCTGTTGTGTATACTCCATGTCTAACAGTACTACTTCTGTTGTGTATACTCCATGTCTAACAGTACTACTTCTGTTGTGTAAACTCTATCTAGCTATAGTACTTCTGTTGTGTATACTCCATGTCTAACAGTACTACTTCTGTTGTGTATACTCCATGTCTAACAGTACTACTTCTGTTGTGTATACTCCATGTCTAACAGTACTACTTCTGTTGTGTATACTCCATGTCTAACAGTACTACTTCTGTTGTGTATACTCCATGTCTAACAGTACTACTTCTGTTGTGTAAACTCTATCTAGCTATAGTACTTCTGTTGTTGTGTATACTCCATGTCTAACAGTACTACTCTGTTGTGTATACTCCATGTCTAACAGTACTACTTCTGTTGTGTATACTCCATGTCTAACAGTACTACTTCTGTTGTGTATACTCCATGTCTAACAGTACTACTTCTGTTGTGTATACTCCATGTCTAACAGTACTACTTCTGTTGTGTATACTCCATGTCTAACAGTACTACTTCTGTTGTGTATACTCCATGTCTAACAGTACTACTTCTGTTGTGTAAACTCTATCTAGCTATAGTACTTCTGTTGTGTATACTCCATGTCTAACAGTACTACTTCTGTTGTGTATACTCCATGTCTAACAGTACTACTTCTGTTGTGTAAACTCTATCTAGCTATAGTACTTCTGTTGTGTATACTCCATGTTTAACAGTACTACTTCTGTTGTGTATACTCTATCTAGCTATAGTACTTCTGTTGTGTACACTCCATGTCTAACAGTACTACTTCTGTTGTGTATACTCTATCTAGCTATAGTACTTCTGTTGTGTACACTCCATGTCTAACAGTACTACTTCTGTTGTGTAAACTCTATCTAGCTATAGTACTTCTGTTGTGTATACTCCATGTCTAACAGTACTACTTCTGTTGTGTAAACTCTATCTAGCTATAGTACTTCTGTTGTGTATACTCCATGTCTAACAGTACTACTTCTGTTGTGTAAACTCTATCTAGCTATAGTACTTCTGTTGTGTATACTCTATCTAGCTATAGTACTTCTGTTGTGTATACTCCATGTCTAACTATAATATATCTGTTGTGTACAGTCGATATCTAGCTATAGTACTTCTGTTGTGTATACTCCATGTCTGACTGTACTGCTTGTGTTGTGTATACTCTATCTAGCTATAGTACTTCTGTTGTGTACACTCCATGTCTAACAGTACTACTTCTGTTGTGTAAACTCTATCTAGCTATAGTACTTCTGTTGTGTATACTCCATGTCTAACAGTACTACTTCTGTTGTGTAAACTCTATCTAGCTATAGTACTTCTGTTGTGTATACTCCATGTCTAACAGTACTACTTCTGTTGTGTAAACTCTATCTAGCTATAGTACTTCTGTTGTGTATACTCTATCTAGCTATAGTACTTCTGTTGTGTATACTCCATGTCTGACTATAATATATCTGTTGTGTACAGTCGATATCTAACTATAGTACTTCTGTTGTGTATACTCCATGTCTGACTATAATATATCTGTTGTGTACAGTCGATATCTAACTATAGTACTTCTGTTGTGTATACTCCATGTCTGACTATAATATATCTGTTGTGTACAGTCGATATCTAGCTATAGTACTTCTGTTGTGTATACTCCATGTCTGACTATAATATATCTGTTGTGTACAGTCGATATCTAGCTATAGTACTTCTGTTGTGTATACTCCATGTCTGACTATAATATATCTGTTGTGTACAGTCGATATCTAGCTATAGTACTTCTGTTGTGTATACTCCATGTCTGACTATAATATATCTGTTGTGTACAGTCGATATCTAGCTATAGTACTTCTGTTGTGTATACTCCATGTCTGACTATAATATATCTGTTGTGTACAGTCGATATCTAACTATAGTACTTCTGTTGTGTATACTCCATGTCTGACTATAATATATCTGTTGTGTACAGTCGATATCTAACTATAGTACTTCTGTTGTGTATACTCCATGTCTGACTATAATATATCTGTTGTGTACAGTCGATATCTAACTATAGTACTTCTGTTGTGTATACTCCATGTCTGACTATAATATATCTGTTGTGTACAGTCGATATCTAGCTATAGTACTTCTGTTGTGTATACTCCATGTCTGACTATAATATATCTGTTGTGTACAGTCGATATCTAACTATAGTACTTCTGTTGTGTATACTCCATGTCTGACTATAATATATCTGTTGTGTACAGTCGATATCTAACTATAGTACTTCTGTTGTGTATACTCCATGTCTGACTATAATATATCTGTTGTGTACAGTCGATATCTAACTATAGTACTTCTGTTGTGTATACTCCATGTCTGACTATAATATATCTGTTGTGTACAGTCGATATCTAACTATAGTACTTCTGTTGTGTACACTCCATGTCTGACTGTACTGCTTGTGTTGTGTATACTCCATGTCTGACTGTACTGCTTGTGTTGAGTACACTTCATATCTAATAGCACTTCTTTTTCTGTTATGTGTATTTCTTACATAATACAGGGTGTCCCAAAATTACGTTTACACTCTTTGACTGTGTATAGCTAACAAACCGTTTCTTTTGTCTCAGATTTGACTTGTGTCCAAGGATGGCGGATAATCAGCTTACAATCGACCACAAAATATTCATTCTCAAAACTTTTGCAAAGTCGAAAACAAAGCTGAAGTGCAAAGACGTGTTACTAGAAAGTTCCATATGGATGCGCCATCTCGCCCCAGCATTTCACGCATCATCGCCAAGTTTGATGAACACGGAACTCTCCACCATTTGAGAAAGGGTCGCTCCGGTCGAAAAAGATCATCAATACGCCCAACAAGAGAACAAGAGGTCAATTGATAATGTTCTGAATTCTCCAAGAAAATCAGTGCGCCTACTGTCTCCTGAAATAGGTATCCCTAAATCCAGCGTTCATCGCATTTTGAAGCGTTTCCAATTCAAAAGTTTCATCCCATCGCTTGTTCACGCTCTGAATGAAGATGACCCTGATCGAAGGGTTGAGTTCTGTGAATGGTATCTTGCTAGATGTGCAGGCGATGATGAATTTCCACTCAAAATTGTTTGGAGTGACGAAGCAACGTTTAAGCTGAATGGCTCAATAAATCGACACAACTGCACCTACTGGGCAACAGAAAATCCACATGTTACAGAGGAACATCACTTGAATTTGCTTGGAGTGACTGTCTGGTGTGGTCTGTCCGCTAGGGGACTCATCGGACCATTCTTTTTCCAAGACACCGTAACAGGATTGAATTATCTCAACATGCTACAAGAGTTTGCCATGCCACGCATCCAAGAACAATTTGGAGAAGAAGAGTGTTTCTTCCAGCAGAATGGCACTCCTCCCCACTTCCATCGCAACGTGAGAGCTTATCTGGATGCATCTATGCCAGACAGATGGATTGGACGAAGTGGAAGTGTATAATTTCCTGCTAGATCACCAGATTTGACACCCATTTCTTTTTGTGGGGGTTTCTGAAAGACAAAGTTTACAGCACAAAAAGGGCAACAATTGACGAATTGAGAGTTGCAATTGTAAAACAATGTGCTTTAATACCAGTTGAAATGATGTTTGATGTGTGCACTTCCATTTCTTCCCGTTATGAGATGTGTCTGGAGCAGAACGGATTTCAGTTTGAACACCTGAAGTGAAGCAAGCAAATTGTGACATTTTACAATTTCAAACAAGGAGAGTTTTCCTTGGGAAGAATTTTATTTGTTATTTTTTCTCTTGATTTCAGTATTAAATCTTTAAATAAATCCCTTGGCTATCATATGTATCTTGTTTCATTGTTAAAATCAATAAACAAGGCAAGTTATGATGATCCAAAGAGAATAAACGTTATTTTGGGACACTCTGTATATTAATTTTAATGGTATAAACGTCCTATTAAACACTGAAACTCCTGCTAACATAAATATGTTTTTATAGTATTTATTTTCTACTTAATGTTTTCACTTTGGTATTTATAGAGATGAAATTCATAGCAGTTATCATTCAAAACTCAACTACCTAAAACAAATGTTTGTCAAAAGGATTCATTGATGATCAAAGTCACTTAAAGTGCAAATTGGTTGTGCTTCGCCAGATATGCTTAAACCTTTTATATTTTAAAATGTTAAAAATTGCTTATTTGTTGTTATATGCAAAGTTACACAATGTATTAACTGTACCTAACTATACCTCTCTCTGTATGGGTATTTAGGTATTGATGTTCATATACCCAGGAGGGTCAGGTTTCGTTAACCTCTTCCTCCTTCCTTCAAATGTTGGTTTTACAACTGTCAAGTGTATTTATACATGGTACATGAGGACCAGAATAACCCGCACTTACTCAGGCCCCTTTCAGGGCAATGTTCATTCACAATCTACACATACACTTGGTGCAAATAAAACATTTCTCTTATAGTTCCAAAATTATTTACACTTTCATTAGTTAGGTTTTAACTATAAAATGTTTACATAAAAAACCCTTTCAATGTTTTGTAATTAATCCCTAATCTAATGTGGAGTCTAGTTTATAGGTGGCCTTTTATTTATTTATTATTTATTTAGAAAATATATATTCACTGGGGAAAGGTGCTTAGGTCTATCATCATCATTTAAACAACACCTGTAAAGTTCGCTTACTAGTTCATTTTTCTCCAATTTTTGTCAAAATAGTTTATTGTACTTTGTAGGAGTCTATCTGCTATTGTTTCTATGCGTGCGTATTTATGCATAAAATCAGATGATGTTTTCTGGGTACTTTATAAGCTGTTGTGAGTAGTGTATTTTGTATTGTTTGCAGTTTTTGTTTACATTTATCCATGCAGGAGCTGAATAGTCAATGACGGCTCTATATAAACCTGATTTGTAATGTATTCAACCTTTAAATTTACCTCCGGGGGCAAACATTATGGTGCATCATACTCTAATGGAACTCTTGCTTATATGATACTGGAAAAACGTTTCTATCACGCGATATGCAATCCCAACTTCACGAAATTTTTATCCTGTGGGCATGCAAATTTGCAGCAGGGGTAACTATCTCCATTTCGCCTCTGTCACGGAGAACTTTATTTTTCTCTATTCTCAGGGTGCAGATATGACGTTATGAATACGTCATATGCAGATCTAATGCACTAGTACCACGGATAATCGGCCAGTATATATAATTAGTATTTCATAAAATCTTTTGTTTCTCATCGTCCAGCCCAACTGATGAGTTCTGGTATTAAACGAAACGTGTCTTTGGTACTGACTTGTTCAAGAAAAGAGATAAATATGAAATTGAATTTTAATTTGAATCTGAAACTGACAAATTAAGACGAATGTGAGAAAATCTTAAAGCTATCTGTGAATATGCTTAACGTTAACTTGCGTCGGGTTAATAAATGCTCAATAGCAGCATTGATTGTGGTCGAGGAGATTGTGAACCTCCAATAACATGCCTGTTGTTCCAAGCTGTCATCCTACAAAGTTTGGTTGAGATTGCTCTAGCAACTTAGGAGCAGTTAGATAACGGACAAACAGAGAGAAACAGATTTTTGTGTGTGCGTGGTTTATATACATGTACAGTCTGTCAGAGAATCGGATACAACAGCAACACCTTTCGACACTAATTATATGTTGTTACAGAGTAAACAAAAGCAACTTTGTTAAACGGAGTTCAGAAAATGTTAAAAAACAAATTATCTTGAAGTGCATAAAATAATGTGAATATTCATAACATTGAGTAATAGCGACCTTTATTATAGATTAAGACACGGATTATAGCATGCAGTAAACAGAATATTTATATTAAATCTAAAAAAAAAATTCTGACGTGACATTAATCTAAGGGGAGAATTCAAAATTTACAGTCAATACGTTACCTCACATTTGATAACGGGTGGCACGTGCATTCTTCCAAGTCTCGTGTCGTCCTCGAATAGCGTAACAGTCGTGGCACCAACAAACGATTTTTGTGTTCCGTTCTTCGAATCTACTCCGAAACTCTTGGTGTCGAAAGAGCTTGATCTCCTCTAAAAGCAATATTAAGAATACTGCATGTGCTTACAAATATCCCACAACAAGAGAGAATCCTCAATAACCGCGGCTGTAATTAGATCTCAAATCGGTCAAGATATTGGACTACGAGCTAAAGGTTTGTTCTCGAAAACAAACAAACTCGGAATCATTTTATGAGCCACTAACCTACGTTTAAAACACATACACGTAAATAAGGCCTAAGGGGGGTACTAATGGAGTATGCAGTTATTGTTGTTTAGGGTAGGGAATATACCCAGCAAATAAAGTACTTTTGCTGTCAATGGTGGATTAATAACAACAGTTATATAGCTAATAAGCAAGAGAGGCCTTTTGCTTTTCAACTTTTTGTAGTTAATCATAAAGCTACACCATGGTATCGAAACTTGATTTCTAGCGTTGTAAGTCTGAAGACATGCTGCTGTGTCACTGGCGGGCTTACTTGTAAAGTTATAGAAATGCGTGTTTCTTTTATTAACTTACTGGTTTTCGATAATATTTAATCAAAACCTCGTAAATGAATCTGGAATTATTAAAACAGTTTGTAGAATACATTAGGGACGGGGTGGGAGCCCGTCCGTGGCCCAGGGGCATGACTTACTGATGGATACATTCAGAAAATATGATTAACGTATAGAGGCGAAAGAATGTTGAAAAAAAAAACAACGGAGATAGCGAATCAAGGAATATATTAGGCCTTAATATCATCTTCCCTTACTGAAATTCACGTTTTGGCGAGTAAAAGAAATTTTCGAAATAAAATGTTTTAATACCGTTTATATTAATTAGGTTATCTGCGCTAGCCAACCCTAATTTATAAATTATAGACTAGATGGAAGGCAGCTAGTCAAACCACTCACCAAAGTTACCAACGAATAGTAGGATTAACTGTCACATAACGACGTTCCCATGTCTGTAAAGAGCGAGCACGTTCGGTGAAACGGATTCGAACCCGTTTACGTTAGTTAATGTTATTTATAACGTAGGCCTACAACAGCAGCGTTCAAGCTTGTAGACATGTAAAAAGAAGAAATTTCGTTGCGGTTGTTCACGTGGACTGGACTTTAAATACATTTCGCCGGATGATCTATACGAACACACCAACAAAACACAAATGTTACAGTTGAGTAAAAGGTTTTAGGAGAAAGTGGTCCAATCTAACCTGACCCTTCCTGGTCTATAAGGCCAAAACCCCGACAAGGAGAAAGAAAAGCAAGTAAACGCAACGGCAACATATAGGTTTTACAAAAACCACTAGACATAAGAATATTTCAAAACACTAGTTGTGAGAAGTGAAAATCCACTACACACTTTAAATAAATGTCCAGGTCAAGTGTACATTACTTATTTTTATTTTCGTTTAACTTTATTACAACATTTTGACCACTTATCAACAGATAACTATGGTATATTGTGTAATAGAGAACTGTTAGCTGATGATGGCCACATGATTGATCAAAACGTTAAACAAAAATAAAAATAAAACAGCCACACTAAAGCTGTTCGTCTGGAGTTTTATAAAACCGGGTGATTCCAATAAATTAATTATTTATTTGGCCATTAGTATCCCTAAAGTGAAGAACTTTATTTTTAGTTACGTGTACAATACTCTTATAGGGCGTCTTTTTTATTGTTTTAATCTACACAATCTTGAAATAAAATAGTTTATAGCCCCAAAAAATTAAGAAAGGTAAACACATTCTGTCTCAATGAAAATAACAAGTGTATGAAAGCTCCGATATGTTAATAATACTTCCTCCAAACACTTTAATAATTTGCATTTACTACACAGTATGAAGCAGTTCTTCTTGTCCTACCTGCCTTCTTACACTGCTAAATTAGGGATTATTTGTTTGGTTTGTTAAATTAGCGCAGATAGTCCTCGTATAACTTTGCACAAAATAAAAAAAAACAAACTTTTGTCCCTTTCAAAGGAGTAGGCCCGGCATGGCCAGGCGGTTAAGATACTCGACTCGTAATTTGAGGGTCGCAGGTTCGAATCCCCGTCACACCAAACATGATCGCCCTTTCAACTATAGGAGCGTTATAATGTGCGGTCAATCCCACTATTCGTTGGTAAAAGAGTAGCCCAAGAGTTGGCGGTAGATGGTGATGACTAGCTGCCTTCCCTCCAGTCTTACTCTGCTAAATTAGGGACGGCTAGCGCAGATAGCCCTCGAGTAGCTTTGCGCGAAATTCAAAACAAACCAAATCAAAGGAGTAAATTTTACTATTCATTACAAAAATCGTCAAAATAGTGAACGAAAACAGTTTTTTATTAAACACAGCAAAACATAAACTCGTGACGACTTAACAAAACAGACTCGTTTTTCAAATACCTTTCCAAACGAAGCTGCTTCTGTTTCTAGTAGTTCCTCGACAGACGCACGACTGTGTAACCGTCGCTGTTGTCTTCGCAGCGCAATCTGGCGAATGTCGAACTTATCTTCATCTTCCATCATTTTTCTTGTTATTACAGGAAAATCGAAGCATTATGAATTTGCAGTTAACTGTAAAGATATTAATCCATTTAAGAATAATGTTTTCGTACTGAAATCTCAACTCCCATCGATATATAACAAAACAGAAAAATTATGGGGCCTCCGTACGACATTTGCAATTTTAGGTAAATTAACAATATAATCGTGATTCTGCCAACATTAAAAAAGGTAAAGTAACCATTATTGTTTGTTTTGACTTTTCGCGCAAAGCCACAAGAGAGCTATCTGCGCTAGTCATCTTTAATTCAGCGATAGAACACTAGATTCAAATCCTCGTCACATCAAACATGCTCGCCCTTTCAGCCATGGGAGCGTTATAGTGTGAAAGTCAATCCCGCTATTCGTTGGCAAAAGAGTAGCCGAAGATCTGGCAGTAGGTGGTGATGACTAGCTGTCTTCCCTCTAGTCTTACAGTTAGCACAGATTGTTCTCATGTAGCTTTGCGCGACATTTAAAACAAACAAACAAAACAAGCAACACGAGGGAAAAAGTAACGAGACAACTCAAACCACTTATAGACCGGAAAAGGTCATGTTCGATTGGACCTCTTCCTCCTGAGGGTTAGATTCCCCTCGGTGGACTCAACAGATAACCTGATGTGGTTTTGCTATAAGAAACACACACATCTTCCTCCTTAATTTAATAATTACTGTTTGTTTGTTGTTGCTTTTTTTAATTTCTCGCAAAGCTACACGAGAACAATCTGTGCTAACCGTCCCTAAGTTAGCACTTTAAGACTAGGGAGAAAGCAATTAGGCATCACGACATACCGCCAACTTTTGGGCTACTATTTTACCAATGAATAGAGGGATTAAACATCACATTGTAATGTGAACACGGCTGAAACGGAGAGCATATATGGTGTAATTACAAGTCGAACACCCTTAACACCTGGCCATGCCGTGTGGTTAACCTCTATTCATTTAACCCTGCAGATGATTTGGGCTACAACAACTGTATGTATGAATGATAAAATAATGGATAATAGTATGTATATGCTAACAATTTATTTTTCTGTTTTTACCACTGTATAATACCGAATAACATTTTTTTTTTTAATTTTGGATTTCAGGCAAAGTGACACAAGGGCTATATGCGCTAGCCGTTTCTAATTTAGCAGTGTAAGACTAGAGGGAAGGCAGATAATCATCACCATCTACTGCCAGCATTTGAGCTACTCTTTTACCAACGAATAGTGGGATTGACAGTAACATTAAAATGCTCCCACGGCTGAAAAGACAACCATGTTTGGTGTGACGGGGATGCGAACCCGCGACCCTCAGATTACGAGTCGCACGTCTTAACCCACCTCGAATAACAAATTCGATTGTCATAACATTACTGACAAACCTAAATTAATTTCGGTTACTATATGGTGAAGTGAAACGGACTCAGAATGTTATGGGTGAAGGAATGGATGATTATAGTATATAGCAGAGACTTCACTAAGTGAAACGGACTCAGAATGTTATAGGTGAAGGAATGGATGATTATAGTATATAGCAGAGACTTCACTAAGTGAAACGGACTCAGAATGTTATGGATGAAGGAATGGATGATTATAGTATATAGCAGAGACTTCACCAAGTGAAACGGACTCAGAATGTTATGGGTGAAGGAATGGATGATTATAGTATATAGCAGAGACTTCACTAAGTGAAACGGACTCAGAATGTTATGGGTGAAGGAATGGATGATTATAGTATATAGCAGAGACTTCACTAAGTGAAACGGACTCAGAATGTTATGGGTGAAAGAATGGATGATTATAGTATATAACAGAGACTTCACTAAGTGAAACGAACTTAGAATGTTATGGGTGAAGGAATGGATGATTATACTATATAACACAGAGTTCACTAACGATTCAATGGGTCTAGGCCCTCTCTTATTTATAATTTTGCGTCCTCACGCTATAAAGTGTGCCTCTCCTAGCTATAGGCCAATAATTTATGATATTACATACTCTTCATAAAATGAAACGCAAAAGGGATATTTTTTATTTTAAAGAGAAATATATGTAATAACGTTACAAGCTTAGAGTATGTGATGTTACACGTGTTAAGGCACTGATTGTCAGACCAAAATGACAATAAAAGTTGTGCACTTTGAAAACGGAGGAAAACATCGGATTTTTCGCCAAAACGCATTCGTGTCCAATAAATTTGTTTGAGAGATCTGCAGGTTCTGCAAGTGCAAAATCCCTATAAAAGTGACGGGTTCTCGGTTTCCATAATTCAGTGTTGAGCCACCGACAGGCAATACAGTTACGCCAAGACTGACTGAAGCACAACGCAACAACGCCATTTGTCGTTGGAAGCAGGCGAATCTCGATCAGATGTTGCCAGAGCTGTGAATGTCCACCCAAGCACCATCACAAAGCTATGGAATCGTCACCAACAACATGGATCAACTTGTGACCGTCCACGATCTGGCAGACCTCGTGTGACCACGCCTGCACAAGATCGCTACATTCGGTTACGTCACCTTCGGGATAGGACCACCACTGCGACGTCTACTGCCTCAACCATACCAGGGCTACGTAGGATTTTTGATCAGACCGTACGCAACCGTCGACGAGATTCTTAGGCCCCATGTGCAACCCATCATAGTGAACGTCAACGACGTTTTTCAACATGACAACGCCCATCCTCACACAGCCCGACTCACCACTGTCTTCTTGAAACACCACAACATCAACGTTCTTCACTGGCCCTCCAGAACACCAGATTTAAACCCAATCGTACATCTTTGAAACGAGTTGGACCGACGTCTACGACGGCGACAACCTCAACCGCAGACTCTACCTCAGCTTGCAGCAGCTTTGCAGGCTGAGTGGACAGCCATTCCACAGGATGTGATTCGTCATCTCATCGCTTCCATGGGCAGGAGATGCCAAGCAGTTATTAATGCTCACGGGGGGCATACTCGTTATTGACGTTGAGTGACGTTAAACTTCAACTAGTGAGCGTGGACTTCGCCTTTGCAGACTTTGGATGTTCAGCAGTGAATGTGCAAAGTTTCACACATGTCATACAAAACTACCCGGAATAAACTTGTTAACAATATGTCTCAAATTTTGCCTTTTGCGTTTCTTTTTTGGAAGAGTATATTTAAACTTAGTGTATGATCCGCGTGGATCAATTTCAATTATGTTTGCTGAAATCGTATAGCGTCTATCAATTTGATTGCACCACCCTTTCCAAAATCCTAGATCCGCTGCTGATCACAACAAAACATATGAAGAAGGAACGTATGAATGAATGTATCACACAACACTGTTTTATGATAACATATATGTTGAAAATTTAACAAATACCTTTAGCTTCCAAACCAAGAACCTGCTGTTTACGAAAATGTACATCTTAACCCTGAACCTGAATTTTTTATACACTTGATATAATTTGTCAGTTAGACTATTCTTTCACATTAAAGCTCAAAATGTTCCAATAAAAACTAAAACTTTGAGGTACTTATTTAAAGTATGGAAAATAAACAAATGTTTTTGTTTTACCTTATAATTTCACCAAGAGATAGACCCTGCATTCGAACACAAACCCAATCCTAACAGGATTTTTAATTTTCGAGTTGTTTTTATTTATTTAACATTTTTAGAATTCAGTATGCATTACGTACGGTACCTGAATTTCTATATGCTTACACAATAATTATATAATTGTAAAATCAGAGCCAAATACTTTTTAAGACTCATAATGTAGGTAAAGTAATATTTGAAATTATACACGGAGTTTTATTTACATTAAAATGTATTAACACCACATGCTACATTTTAAACTCTGAATATAGTGCTTTTCTGTTAAGTATATTATTGTGAAATTAACACCAGCTGTTACATTTTAAAACACCGAATGTAGCGCTATACTGTTTACCATTTGCAATACAACGTGTGATTAATCTATAATAATAAAAGAGTGTGTCTGTATGTGGGTATAACCGCCATAATTCTAAGACGAAATAACCTAATAACCTAAAATTTTGCACACATACGAAGTTGAATCTCAGGTTGTGCATCGATGTATCACTACTTACCCACATGGGTGCATCGATGTATCACTACTCACCCACGTGGGTGCGCAAGCGCATGTTTTTAATAAGGAAAGCTGGTGAAAACCACATAGGAAATAATATGTGACTGTCATATCACCAAGAAGAAAGGATTTAGGAACCTGAAATTTTGCACTCATACTAAATGAGCACTGAGGATGTGCATCTGGGTATTATTACTTATTTTATTTACGCGCATGTCCGTCTTTTTAATGAGACAAGCTAGCGACAAACCACACAGAAAAGAAGTGGTTCATTATATTGTAAATAGAAATCACAGACAGATACGCACGTATGCTCTCACACACGTGCGTATCTTTGCAAATGTGGCTACCATAAACCAGGAGGAAAGAACCTAGAAACATGAAATTTTGTAACTATACTAAATAGACTCTGGGGATTTCACCTGGTTATTATTACTAGCCTACGTGCCTGCGCATAATTTTAATGAGGAAAGCTAGAGAAAAAATATATAGAAAAGAAATGTTTCCTTAAATATCAAAATCTAATATATAGAAAAGTCAGTGCATTTGTTTAACAATGCATTCCAACAATGGCTTTCATGTCATGTTGGAACGCATTATCAGCAAAAAAAAATTATCTAATATTGTTGTTAATCTAGTACTGAAAGTATAAAACTGAATGTATACTCTATAAAACGTTGAAAAATATTTGCTGAATTCGTAATTTAGAGTCTCTGTTGATTAAGGAGATTTGTTTTTATTAAAAACGTTGGTGATACGACAGAAAATACCTTAATTTGAAAATGATTTAAGTTAAAAAAATTCAAGCGTGACGTGACACACACTGGCTTTTATAAAGCTTTGATAATAGCGTGACGTATAGTGACATCTATGTTATTTATAAAATAGCTATATAGAATGAAATGAAATAACTTTCGTTAACTTAATGAAATGATATGTCCTCTTATACAACACCATTTAATATATAGAAAAGCTAAGATGTTTTGTTCCAAGAATGGCTTTTATGTCATGTCGTTTAGCAACATAAGTATATAGGTTATGCTAAAATGGCTCCGGAATATACGCGCACACTGACATAGTCATCTGGAATATATCAACCTCGTAACCTGAGTGAAACTGAGTACTTTCGCTAGTCTTTTATAATAATAAAAGGGCGTGTTTCTGGATCTGTATGTCTGTGTGTATAAAAGAGGAAGGAACTTAGAAACCTGAAATTGTGTACATATATTAAGTGGACCTTGAGGGCGTGCACTTGAGTATTATTACTTATCCACATGCATGTACATCTTTTTCATGAGGCAAGATAGCGAAATAACACATAGGAAATAAATGTTTTATGCTCCTGGGAAATAAAAAAAAATGTTTATAGTATTTTTATTGTTTTTCTATGCTAAAATAAGTTCAGAATACACACATTAACGTACATATTCAACCAGAATATATCAACTTAAGGAGACGAGCAAAGACGGGTACTTTCGCTTGTCCAATATAAAGGCAACACAGTAAAATGTGGACGTTCTAAGATGACTTACGTATTTACTGTTGAGCTTCTATCTAACCAAATAACGCCAACACAGCAAAATTTAGGATGTTGTAGATTACCTAAAATGACAAAGGTATTTACAGAATAGCTGTAGTTTAATCCACTGTAAAGGAGTATTCAGGCAAAAAGGAAGACATGAAATGTATTTTGAGGGCATTATAGGCTTCAAGCGTTCTTATTGCAACCACTAACACTGAACAATAAAAAAAACTGTTACTGAAAAAAAAATAAAGTGATTCAGGATAATTTGTTTATGTTGATTTCTAAAATGTGTTCAGAAGTTATTCAATATCTCTAGATTTTGAGTTATTTCAATATCTCAATATTTTATAAGCACCATGTTAAATACAATTCAATCAACTCAAAGCAATAGATTATGCTGTTAAATTATGTTTACTTGGACAGCGTAATGGGCAAAAGGCGTACACTTTTAATAACTTCAATCATTCACGCTAGGCCCGGCATGGCCAGGTGGGTTAAGGCGTTTTACTCGTAACCTGAGGGTCGCGGGTTTGAATCCCCGTCGCACCTAACATGATCGCCCTTTCAGCCGCGGGGGCGTTATAATTATACGGTCAATCCCACTATTCGTTGGTAAAAGAGTAGCCCAAAGGTTGGCAGTGGGTGGTGATGACTAGCTGCCTTCCCTCCAGTCTTACACTGCTAAATTACGGGCGGCTAGCTCAGATAGCCCTCGAGTACCTTTGCGCAAAATTCAAAACAAACAAATCAAACCATTCACTCTAATGTATTAGTGTAAAATTACAATTATATTGTTCATTTACACCATTTGTTCTTGATTTAATTGTTGTAAAGTGGACCAGTTTTCCTTCGTTGTGTCATAATAAAGTCCGGTCTTCTTCCTCACGTCATACCTATGATAAAATAAAATTTTGTTTTTAAAATTATTTCAACTTTAGTTCTGTAAGTACAAATTATTTTCTATTTATTTAGAAAATAATCTGAAATAATGGCTGCTTCAAGTAAAGTCCGAAATTGTAAAAAATGACCCAAACTGTTTCTGCTACATTTGTGGACAATATATTACAGCTTCACCAAGGAAAATCATCATACTTAAGGTAAAGGTAACTGACTACCACTCTTTTGAATGTAAAATAAATAACAAAGAGAAACATTGAGCTCTACATGTGTGTTATACAGCTTGCACATCTGATCTGACACAACGGCTAAATAAGAAAAGAGTAAATATACCACTTGGAGATACCATGGTATAGTGTAAACCCAAAGATTATCCAACCGACTTTTATTTTTACATTACTTATGTTTCTAGATATTCGTACAAAACTAAACAATACGCTAAATATCCATATATTACATCTAAAATGAAACCAACGCCTCATAAGAATGGTCTTCTAATCCCACATTCACCAGCGAATTGCGAAACAGAAGAGTTATCCTGTGAAGAAGACAAAGAGTCATCTTCATCTTGTAATTTTACTTCTGTGACGTCTCAACATAATCTGTCTCATTTGATCATACAAGATGAGTTAAATGATCTGATTCGTGATTTGTCTCTATTAAAGCATCATGGGAAATTTCCTGTCTCTAGATTACAGCAATGGAATTTATTAGCTCTGAGAACAAGAGTTTCAGTTCACCATCAAAGTCCTGCCTCTCATTACAACGTACACGTTACTTTATGTTTCTGTACAAATGTTGATGTATTAATAGAAGACTTTGGAACTGAACACCATCCTCAAGAACGAATACTTTTTATCAACTCATCTACACTTAGTCTGTACTTTTACACGTTGAGAACAACAAGCCCTCGATTTCTGTTACTCATGACGTGAACATGGAAGAAACGTATCAAAGCAAACATACTATATATTTTTTAATGAAATGTTCAATGAATAATTAAAGTATCAGCTAGTTAGTTAGTTATCACCATTAGATTCCATCTAGGAACATAAGGCCGCAATCGCTTGCGGATTCTTCAACAAGTATTTAAGTGAGTAGGTTGTTAGCCCACTGCACCGAGCCGTCCCTAATTTAGCAGTGTAAGACTAGAGGGAAGGCAGCTAGTCATCACCACCCACCGCCAACTCTTGGGCTACTCTTTTACCAACGAATAGTGGGATTGACCGTCACATTATGACGCCCACACGGCTGGGAGGGCGAGCATGTTTGGCGCGACGCGGGCGCGAACCGGCGACCCTCGAATTACGAGTCGCACGCCTTACGCGCTTGGCCATGCCAGGCCCAATTAAAGTATTATAGCAAATGTATTTTCACTATATGTAAGAATATTTTCAATAAATCTGTCACCACGTGAACACCAGTGGCGATCAATAATGTTCAACATGATTTTTAGAATCAGCATCGTCAGAAACAGTTGAGAGAGAATGTTTGTTGTTCAGTCATCGGTAAAATGAGACACGAAACATCTTTTTAAAATTAGCCTTATTTAAAAAAAATATCAAAATGTTCACGATCCGTGTAATGCATGTAAACATTCCCGTAAGTAGTTTTCTTTTTCATTGTTCTTTGCGATAATTCAGAATCCGTGCATGGTCAAGTAGCATTGGTTTGTCACGAAAGCTCACGTGAAGAGATTCATTTTTGTGCTTTATCAACCAATGAGAAAGCACGTGTGGTGGGCACTGTGTATTCCGGCCCCAAGAAAACACTAATATTTTAATTAGTGGACTGGATTCGCGCTGACTGAAAGATGTTTATTACTTACTTTATTTGGACCAATCTCCTGATACCCAAAATGGCGGACTACAGGAAGTAGATTTAGTGGTGTGTTGTCAGGAAGTACATAAAAACTGTTTTGTTTCTTTGTTGTTAAGCACAAAGTTACACAATGTGCCATTTGTGCTTGTTAACAAGGGCAACGAAACACATTTTTCTTTGCGTCATGTACAGCGGTATGTCTCCGGATTTAGAACGCTAAAATCAGGGGTTCAATTCCCCTCGGTGGGCTGAGCAGATAGCCCGATGTGGCTTTGCTATAAGAAAACACACACACACACACACACACTTTGCGTCATAAGCCCAGACACCTCCGTCTGTAGCTTGAACACATGAAAATAAAGTATGGTATTTATTATGCGTGTAAAATAACATGTAACCTAATTATAAACAAGGACAACATTCCAGTGTGGGGTGTCACTCCTCCAAGAATACAAGGAAAACCCAATAATAAAATACCAGTTTTACGCTTTTACTGTGTGTGTTGTAAATCTAAATAGAACTATCGAAAGCTGGGCCACATATATTGTTGAACTTTTATTTTTAAAAAATCTAAGAGCTTCGATCCCTGAACCTTGGTATGAATCCCCCTCCAACTTATATATTGAATGATGTTGTTACTAACATGAAAGGCTATTATTTGTTCACAACTGTGACAATAGTTTTATAATAAACTATATTTTTACTTTATGTAAAATACTGGCAGTAAATTTGGCATCAAACTCAACCTTCGAGGCAATTATACACTGCTTAAATGCTGTGTTTAATAGCCTGCAAGGTGTATTCGAATTCGTTTCAAAGTTATTTAATGTGTTTACAAACTAACGAGTTTGACAGTTATCTATACATATACTTTAGATTTACTTTCCTTTAAAAGTTAGTTCAGAAGCTTGCTGTACAGACACTTTAAATTTACATTTCTCGATATGCCAGCAAACATCTTAATGAATATATATCGAGCAAATTTAAAATTCTGAAAGATTCGTATTTTCACGTGTTATTTTGTTTGACATCTAAAACATACAGGGTTAATTTTCGATAAAAACGTTTCCTAAGTGTTTTGGCGCCACTTTAAATAGAGGTAAGAATACAGAAGTAATAGCAGTTGGGTATGTTTGTTTGCGTGTTTTCTTATAGCAAAGCCATATCATTGCTCTGCTGAGTCTACGAACCAGAATCGAACTCCTGATTTTAGCGTTGTAAATTCGTAGACTTACCGCTGCACCAGTGGGGACCGGTGGTTAAGTAACGTTAGTTGGAAATATAGATATAAATAACACTAGGCTAGTTAGTCATTACTATTTATTGTTGATGTGCACGTGTGAATGCAACCGCCATTACTGAGTGTTGAAGTTCGAACTAGCAAATGGTGTAAAAATGTTGAAAGTAACAGTCGCCCGTTTAAGTCAAGACCAGAAAGAACGAAAGAAGCACAATGCTATGCCATTAACTGTTACACCTACCGTACCCATTCCACAAATAAATAAAACCTTGTTGTATAATATATTAAGTTACAGTGGGCGACATCGAACTATTGTTGACGTTTATATTTAGTTTCAAGTTATATATGCAAGTTTTTTGGAAGGCATTTCACTTATACATGTCTGCATCACAGTTTGATAGCTTTTAATTTGAAACGCTGACAGTATTAAGTACTCACATAAGTTGAAATAATTATTCACGACATTCTAATGTCACTTACTGGTCAGTCAGCTATACTGTACATAGAGATGTCGTCAAAACAAACACTGTCTACAGATACATGTTCTAAATTAATTCATTTTTGATGCTATCACTGAGTATGAAGATAGAAGTTTATTTATTACTAACTGGTGCAACCGTCCCCTAATTTGAAGTTATGTAGATTCGTGATTTATGAATGTTTTTTATTGGAACATGAACATTTGCTTCTCTTATATACAGTTGTGAAAAACTGCACAAACGCCCATAAAAATTATAAAACACAAAATGTTAAACCTCACTTTTTCATGTATCTCCGTGTGGATTAGAAAATCTTTCATGCCAAATTTTAGTGGAAATCCATCAACAGGGGGCGAAGTAGTGGCAAAACACGCACATCAAAACAGCAAAAAGCAAAACTAAAAATGTGTATGAGCATCCGCAAGAAACTGATGAACCTCCATACCAGTTTCTGTGAATATGAGTCCTCATCCTGGAAAGTAGTAACACAGTTTCTCAAATAAATGTGATTCAATTTTATTATACTCATAAAATAAATGTGCTCAATTATTTTCGCCCTCTTCAATTAAGAACATTGAATATTTGAAGGTAGATATATATAAATAACATTATCTACTGCCACCCACCACCCTAAAAAAAAAGACATGATGCGTCACCTATAGTTCATTAGTAACAATACTTGAGATGTATATTTTTCTGTGACACACAACATACATTGAGAAAAAATAACATATTTTAATTTTAAGATTTTCATCTGGATTTACATCCAATCCATTCTTCATATCACTGATCAGATATGTGTGTTTTGGGAAAGAATTTTGCAACAATTTCTAAGTTAAAATCAAGTTTAGACAATCTTGGCTTGACAGATTTATTAAAATCAAATTTTCCACTTTCGATGGAAAATGGCCAAGAATTGTCAGGTGAAATCGTCTTTCTATTGTAAATTCATAGTTATGTGTTTTCTTAGAACAAAGTCACATGCAAAAAATATATATGCCACATGCAGTTATATACTATGCCCAGCGAGGCGAATCGAACCCCTGATTTTTGAATTGTAAATCCGAAGACTTACCGCTGTCCTCTCGGATGACTTCTAAATTCACCTGGTGGACTTTGAAAGTTCAACACATAGGAATGGTAGCCGCTTGCTCATGCCAAAAGTCACGTGATTTTCAATATAATTTAATTGTATCTTTGACAACAATTATGAGTAAGAATTACGAAAACGAAAAAAAAAGTATAAAAAAAGATATTTTATTAAATTACTAAAGAATATGGAAATAATCTGTTTTGATAAAATAACAAGGTAAATATAATTTAAAATAACTTTTGAATAAACAATTGATAAATGAATAGAAAAGAATTAAAAGCATATTTATTACGCTTAAACTAATTGTTTTTAAACATATTTTGACGTATTTTATTCATGTAATGGCTGCACTTTATATTTTGGAAAATATATATTTAATTCATATTAAGTTGAAAACTGGTTTGTTTGTTTGTTTGTTTTTTAATTTCGCACAAAGCTACCGGAGGGCTATCTGTGCTAGCCGTCCCTAATTTAGCAGTGTAAGACTAGAGAGAAGGCAGTTAGTCATCACCATCCACCGCCAACTCTTGGTCCGCTCTTTACCAACAAATAGTGGGATTGACCGTCACATTATAACGCCCCCACAGCTGAAAGCATATTTGGTGCGACGGAGATTCGAACCCACGACCCTCAGATTACGAGTTGCACGCTTTAACACGCTTGGCGATGCCGGGCCTTGAAAACTGCTAATTGAAAGTTTTTACTGTAGCTCATCTGTAAAATTATGTCCTGTAGAGTAACTTTTGAAGTCACGACACCGGTAGAAAATGACGTAGAGTCCAAGAATTCTAGTGATTAATTTGATTTGTTTTTGAATTTCACGCAAAGCCGTCCTTAATTTAGCAGTGTAAGACTAGAGAGAAGGCAGTTAGTCATCACCACCCACAGCCAACTCTTGGCCTACTCTTTACCGACAAATAGTGGGATTGACCGTCACTTATAACGCCCCCCACGGCTGAAAGCATGTTTGGTGCGACGGGGATTCGAACCCACGACCCTCAGATCATGAGTCGAGCGCCTTAACCACCTGGCCATGCCGGGCCTCGATATGAAATAGCGTAGAGTTCAGGAGTTCTAGTGTTATTTGTATGTACAGATAGAAAACTTTATTCATGTTTTGGCTATATATACATATAGAGGCGTCCGTGCGGGAGGGGCAAGAGGGGACACTGATCCCCTAGAAAGTAAGAAACATAATTATTTCTTTATTTATTCAACATATGTATATGATTTTTTTTATTCATTTTACAATTTTACACTACTTTGTTCCTCCCTGGAAAGATACCTGTAGACGCCTATGTATAATACATATAAACATGGTGGTATCGATGCAGCATCTGTCATGTTGAATGAGGTCACTGCCCTGTGTTTTTGAAAGCAATATGATATACGACATGATTTCGTTGTTGGGCCGTACCGCGATCAATGATCCAATGAGTTAGGCTCTTTGTCTAGTACAGATATTTTAAAACATTTTTAGTTTAGTGATTTCTAAGGTGAACAAAAACAGTTCGCAGCTTAAGAAAAAACAGGAAAAGCGCACGGAAATTTCAACATACGAAATTTTTCTACTTATGACTTACTAAGTTATATCACGAAAATTACGTGTAGGACTAGCAATAATCTGTTCGAACACGCGCCTTTCGCAACGGGCTAGGTGTAATATTCACTAACTCGTCTACACAATTGCACATGTTAAGTATTTACATATTTAAAAGTTGGCACACTTTCAGTACAGGTTACAATTTTTTTGTACATAAAAAATTGTGTTTCAATGAAACATTTTTACAAAAGATTTGTTTATTAAAATGAAGTCTATTTCGTTACTAGTCTGAGTGCAAAGTGGTTTCATGTTACGATTAAAAATTATTCTTCGTTCCAGTAATCTCAGGTATTATTTGTGTAATCTCTATTATCTCCTAAACACATTTCAAACGTTTGTTTTCACAAGACTTTATATTTTGTTATTTTCTGTACTCTGACTACGTGGGATCTGTTACATGACCAACCTCGTAACCATCATAAACAGAATCTATTTGAAACAAATTTAGTCTCACAGACTGAAAAAAAAAAACGTTTCTGGTTTTATTATTAATAAAAACTTTATTTTTACAGGTGCGTAACCTTTTATTTGTTGTATATAAGTTTTTAAAGTTTAATATTCCCTACATGAAACTTCAATTTACATGTAAACCCCGATTGAAGAATAAATTTAAATTAAAAATGTTCCAAATCCAAGCTGGTGGCTAACGATGTTAAAACTGATTACAAAGAAGCTCGAATAAGAATGGATGAAATGGAGATGTGGCAGTTGTACAGTACGTTTTACAACAGTAATAGTACTAAAGACTGGATCTAATAAACACAGACCTGACTTAATATAGATATGCTGACGAATTAGTAAGCTGTAATCATATGAATAAACGATCTTTAAAATATGGTTTGGTTGTTGTTAAGCGCAAAACTACACAATGAGCTATTTGTATTTTGCCCACCACAGGTTTCAAAGCTCAGTTTTTAGCGTTATGTGCTCTCAGACATACCGTTGAGGTGCTCTAGAGCTTTTACTGCCTTGCATGCATATATGCATCTCTACCGTGTTTATATGACATATATACGTCCACATCTACCCATCCATACACATACACACATATATATTTATATACAGGGTATCTTAGAAGTATGGAACCATAAATAAAATAGACATTATATTACTAAAGTTCAACAAACACGTTTATAATTATTGTTGTACGTATTTCATGACATAGTATACCAATAGTTGATACATGTGTAGTTCTTAAAGCATGCAATTTTAATCTATATAAATATAACAATACTGTCTGCTGTATGTCCATGTAACTACTTATCTATATAAATATAATAGTACTGTCTGTTGTATGTTAATGTAATTACTTATATATATAAGTATAGCAATACTGTATGCTGTATGTCTATGTAACTACTTCACATGGTGTGGGTTGACCTTCACGTTGGTATGATGATTCCTTGGAGAGATACATATAATTCTTCAGTTTCACATTTTGTGATTGTTATTCACGTTTTTTTACCACTTGTTGATGGACATTCCATAAATCTGGCATGGAGGTTCATGGAGAAAACACAAATCTTCAGTCATGTTTTTTGCATTCTTCGGTTTTTGAGGGCGCTTTTTACTGCTATTTTGGCCTCAGTTGAGGAACTAATTATATGTATGGATTCAAACTATTAGAACACCCTGCATAAACGATAAACTTTCGATAAAAGATAAATTATAGGTCAATATAGCGTTTCAAGAACGTAATAAATGTCAAAGACATAACACCTACATAAAAATGTGATGTCTCTTTTCAATGCTATTTTTTTATTTAAAAAAATGCCGTTGTAATAAATTTACTGTTATTTACTTGAGTTATTTTAATATTTTCAACTTTATGCCTATTTCAACTTTAGGAAATAAGTCCTCAATTGTATATGTCATTTATCAAATTGATTGTTAATAAGCAGATCATTTATATCTCACAAGAAAATGGACATCAACATAAGTTAATGAATAACTTTCATAAAAATGCTATATATATATATATAATATACCATATTTTTAAACTTACCGTTAGTTCGTTCATGATGATTTTTTGCAAACAAACAAAAAAATTCCACTAGTAGAACTAGACTTAATCAGTATTCCTTCTGTTTGATGTAGCACACCGTTCGACAACGGTAACATTAACTGTTGGCGAATCAAATATATGCAAAACGACGTGAAGTATTCTGATGGAGGGTATGTTCAAAACATTTCGTGGCTCACATGTCGCCTAGCAACGGCGTTGCGTTTGCCAAGCACTGTTGGCGGTATTAGGGCAATCGACAGTCTTGCCACATCCGGGTATTTTGCGAATGATGTGGAAAAAAAAGAAAGAGACATTAAGTTTGTATTTAATTAAATACTGTTTCCTGTTGTCGTAACGGAACTTTTTGTAAAACGATGCACGCATTGACAAACATTATCTGTTTCTATATCTAGGATTAGTTTTTAAATTCTTCCTTGTTAAGGAATTGCTCTCAAAATAAAAAAAAAATTAATAGAGAACAATCTTGGAGGAGACGTATCAAAATACGCTTGTAGAGATTTCCGTATTAAAACGTATTTATAGTCGAAGCGCTGAATTTTCAACATAAATACTCTTATCAAACGTGGAAAAAAAATCATAATTTTGAAGTGATGGGCTTAGATCTCGTCTGAGGGCCTGACACGGTTAAATGAGTGGTAAGACCGTTCTGCTCGCAATCTGCAGGTTCGAATCGAGCACGTCCCACCAAACATATTTGCCATTTTAGCCGTGGAGGCGAAATTATTTTTGGTCAACTCCACTTGGCTTTAACTGCTAAATTAAGGACTGTTAGTGCAGAAAGCCCTCTTGTAGCCTTGAGTGAAATTCCAAATAAACTAAAGCAGCTAATCAACAGTTGTATCGCCTAAATAGTGGAATTTGACCGTCACTCTTATGACGCATACACGGTCCCAAACTGCTAAGAACGATTTTAAAACAACAGATTCAGAATCATGATCATCGAATTCACAGTCTAGACACATAAGGTATACTATAACTATCAAAGTATACGTTTTTGTTAACCTTCTTCGGGACATCAGGTGGACAATGGGTCCCAAAGATATCAATTATCCCTAACAGACAGCAATGATACCGGTTTCACTTCTTTATGTGTTTATTATCAGAATAAGTGGAAAAGTTTTCATGTGGTTTTGATTAAATTTGGAAAGAACTTCGAATGTCCTCCACAAAGCAATTTATTTTTATTTACCCTTTGGTGAATGCAGCTAAGAGGCCAGCAACATTTTTTTTGTTGAGCAAATCCATTACGGAAAATGAAAACCCGTATTTTATCGTTGTAAGTACTTAGACTTACCGCCGTTTCACTTTCAGGGAACACAACTTTAATTTTGGTAAATGTAGCTCATCACTTCCTTTCCTTGTAATGGTAAAGGTATTAAATCTAAATTTTGAAAAAAGATCGAAATTCGAGAACCAAATAACGGAATTGACTGTAATTTTTATAACGCAGCTAAAAACGCAAGACATGCACAGGGTTAGTGTTCCTGTACAACACTTGCTTCTTTTTTGTCAATAAGAAAAGTGTGCTATCAACTGGATGGGTCCCAACTCTTGCCAACAAATAGTCTCTCTCAGTACTCTCGTAAAGAGTAGCAGCCATTTTCAGTAACATCAAATAATAAAAAAGAACTGTAAATAATTGGTGGGTGTAAAGACCATGAAGTGTATCTGAAAGTTCACCATGACAACTAAGAGTACCTAAAATTCACTACTCGTGCTCATGCAATGAAGATTTCGGACTCTTTGTGTGAAAAGTTTCGCAAGCTTAAATCTCCTTTAGTAGCTGTAAGCAGTCTGAGCTGCGTATATATAACAATTAAATATTCAACTAAATGTTATTTATTGCTTAAGAACAAAGATGCATCAGTTGGTTAATTATAAGAACTTCGGCCAATGCAGAAATCAAACAAAAAACTTTACCGTATGGAGGACTAAGCTTACTGATGAGACACTGGAAAGAAGGACTGTATATTGTTTGAGTAATATTCATACAGACGTTACAAGTCTTGTGTAATCTTTTTGAAGGCTTTCTTTTCCCATCTAAAAGTCATTATTTTTTAAACACTCTTTAAAATAAAAATAAGTTTATGTTTCACTATACTTTATTCCGGAACCCAATCTGTACATTTTAACGAACAACTAATGTTGACAAAACACTTTTGATTTGGTTCGTTTGGAATATTGCACAAAGCTACACGAAGGCTATTTTCGCTAGCCGTCCATAATTTAGCAGTGTAAGACTAAAGGGAAGGCAGCTAGTCATCACCACCTAACGCCAACTCTTGGGCTACTCTTTTACCAACGAATAGTGGGATTGACCGTAACATTATAACGCCCCCACGGCTGAAAGGGCAAACATGTTTGGTGTGACGGGGATTCGAACCCACTACCCTCAGATTACGAGTCGAGTGCCTTTACCACCTGGCCATGCCGGGCCTAAATAAAAACTTAACCCTGCATTGGTCTTCTATAAAAATTTTCCGTAGTTACCCCATCATAACAAATGTAATTTCAAGATAAACAAAAAACAACAAACCATTATTTTGAAAAAAAACACACACACACATACACATACTGAGAGCAAAACATGTATGAGCTACCATCTATCGGTGCAAAGGTTTACACAATATTTAATGTCCAAGAAGACCCCATAAGACTAACGCAAGGTTTAAACAATTCTAAAATCTTTCGAAAGTCATTTTTAAACTAAAGTATTTTTTATATTTCTTTTTTTTTAATTCTCAAAAAAACCTGACTGATCATTGTTCTAAATATAAAAGATGACACCATTTTTAGCTTAGATCTTCTGTAAGCTCTAAGTAGTGGACACCACCTTGAAACATATAATTATTATAAATAATACGAGAATCTTATTACATTATTTTATTACTTTATTACATTATTTGAGGTCCTAACTATTGTTCTGACTTCCATATACATCAGTTCACGTGTAAGTATTTATCTTCTCAGAAACAAAAAACAGTTAAAACCCAACAAGGGTCGAGGGTTCGAATTCCCGTCACACCAAACATGTTCGCCCTTTCAGCCGTGAGGGCGTTATAATGTGTCGGTCAATCCGTTGGTAAAAGGGTAGCCCAGAGTTGGTGGTTGGTGGTGATGACTAGCTGCCTTTCCTCTTGTCTTACATTGCAAAATTAGGGATGGCTAGCGCAGAAAGCCCTTGTGTAGCTTTGCGCGAAATTCACAAACCAAATAAAATAATAATAATAAAGTTTTTTATTGTTCAAATTATAGTAAATCTTAAAACTTAGGCCAAGAAGCCCTTCTAATCCCTTGTGAAAAAAAAAAGAGAGACATTTGCCCTAAAGGTTTCCCGGATAAGTAATGCATAATTAGAAGTTGAAGTACAGAATCTGACTGTGATGGTGACTGTGCAACAAAGTTGTCCATATGTGGTTGTTCTCTAATAATCTGTTGTTTTTTCATTTTTATTTATTTCTTCATTAACGGGGGTATCCATAATAAAGACAATACATTTCAGTGTCCACTGATCCCACCTGCCATTGAGTCCTATGAAAGGACGCAGTGAAATACCAAACAAGAGCACTGCAGCAATACCAGGGTCTCGTGGGCACGATACCCAAACATCAGCGTCAAACACAATGTCCACAACACCTATTTAGAACGTCCAGCACTGTTACTTGGTTAACCCTAGCCAGAGTGGGCCAACCAACTGACCCTGGGGGCCATTTCAAAGCTATACGTCAGCAGGAATTCAAGGCCAAAGTGGTTTGTTGGAGTTGGACCCTCAATCACCAGGATCCTCTCCTCCTCTTCACGAGTCGCCACACACAGTAATCACGTTGGTGGATGTTTAGTTCCTAAAAGAGGTAAACTGAAGTTACAAAATCTTTTGTAGGAGGTCCCCTCACCATACACAGGAATCCATATGTAGCTGTCATGTAGTGTGGGCATAATGAAAATCAGGTTCAGACAAGATACAATTATATTAGATGTTTAAAGAAGCCTATGCTACATATAAACATGTAAATTAGGTTGTATATATCAAATGAAATTGAGTGTCAGAAACTGAATATTATAAATTATTTTGGTTATCAGCGTCTACCTGAAGAAGATAGAATAAATAAAGTCGGGTACCACGGATAATCTGGATTTATATTAATGTTATTCTGTGTGTAGATATAATTCTCAAAAAAGTTTTCTGTTTTCACAATTATAAAACTGTTTCGCAAGTGAACTTAAATCTTCGTAATATATTACACACATTTTGTAAAAATTCTATTTTTATGGTAACACAAAGGAAAGAAAGTTTTAATTAATATACACAGATCAGAGGAAATATAGACCAAGATACAGGACAAAGAAGATAGAAATGAGTAGGTGGACCCTATTTGTAACGGGAAGATAAACAGGGAATACAAGAGATGATTGTACATACCCCAGAGAGTAGCTATACATGCAATATAACAAAGTAGGACTCTAACCGGACACAGAAGTTAATCTGTAGGGTGCAATAAGGAGAATCCAACAAGAGAAATCACCCAATGAAGCAATCAGATGAAAGAGTACACAAAGGTATCTGTGAGACCAACCCTGGCTGAAGACATTGGCAACCAGAGTCTGCAGATGAGGTACAGATAAATAAAGGAGGAACAACTTGGTATTGCGGTACACGGCAAATGCATCCAAATGAAGAGAACCCCCCTAGACGGCAAAGAACCCTGAAAACGGGTGGGTCTAGGGGTCATTCCGTTGGATAGGCTCGGTGCGGGTGTTAAACATAATCTGCAAATAGATTGAAACATTTGGCTCATGAAATGTGATGTGCAAGTGTCCAGTACAGATGATCCAAAGTCCGAAACGAAAACAGAAACATCTTGACCACGTTCTCCCTAGTGGTTGATATCAGTCACTACTTTAGAGCTGTCTGGTTGAACCATCATCAGTGATAAACAACAGAAAGAGATATAATGCCTGTCAAACTGCTAGAAGTTGGAGATAATTGATATGTAAGATGCTTTTGTCTGTAAACAAATTGCTAGAAGCTTTCTGATGATTGAACCAATCTTCCATCCCTGAAAGGAAACGTCCATGAAAAGAAGTATATCTGGATGAAGGAATGGAAGTGGCACGCCAACTGACATATGGGCGTTGTTTAGCTATCCCTGCAAATCGTCTTTTAGAAAATGAAAAAGCAAAATAGTAGCAGAAAAAAGGATCCCATGCAGAGAATATAGTCATGAAGGACTACATTTCTAAAAGCAACAAAATCTCGCAAGAAGTAGGTGACTGAGCTGAGAGGGTACAGTGAAATAAAAGTTTCATGGTACGTAGATGCAAAGGAAAAATGTCGCTGATGTTAGTGTCCAAGAAAACCCCCAAATGCACTATATATTGGGTGGATCAAAGGACTCTCTTCTCTGATCAACCAGCCTAGTTGAGTTGGCACAGAAAAGAAGTTAATGAGTGTAAGTGGTCAACTCCTACTCAGAATGAGTGAGGGGCCAGTCACCCATGTAATGATGAAATTGCATCCACAGAGTACGAATATAATGATCAAAAGGCTGAACGATGTGATAAAACGCGTACGGAACCATGTCATATCTAAAGAGCAGTGCCTGAAATTGGTAACCCATCTCGAGGTGAACAAACCAAATATAAGATTGAGATTTAAATGCAATTAGAATGTGGTAGTAGGCATCAGATACATCCATTTTTGTCATCCATAACCCTGGGGAAATTGCCCATCTTAGAGTGAGAAAGGACTCCATAGTGAATTTGGGGAGTGCAATGAAGTGGTTAAGGTGTGATAATTGATAAGGTGATAAGGTCCCAACAACAAAGAACCAATGTATGTAATGCCAGAGCCGAGAACGATACGAAGGCTAATGTGGAAGAGGCAATATAAAGAGTATGAGTAGAAAATCCTCCAGGATTTCTGTGGAGAGCCTTCGAGAGTAGATGTATGGAAGAATAGCAAGGGTAAAACGAAGGCGGGAATATTGGGGATATGTGAGACTAACATTAGATTTGGGAACCACTCCTATAAGATGTAATAAGAAACCCAACAGATGTTAATCCAAAAACAGATATCCCACCCAGGGGACATGCTGAACCCCACATTTAATTGAGAGAGAAAATGATTCGTATGTACTTAAATATCAGGAGAGTAGGAATGAGGTAAGAGATAGGAGAAAAAGGCAAAAAGTCATAAACCTGAGATGTACATTCTGTGAAAACTGGCGAATCTTCAGGCTGGAATTGAGAAGAAATGACAAATTCAGGAGAAAAAAAAAAGGTTATGAATCCTCATAATTCTGTTTAGCTTCAGCATAACCATGAGGAACCTGGACGATGCCAGGGGATAAAGGTTGACCCATGTTACGTTCAATCTCCTAATATACAAAAGCAGAAAGTTCCACTGTCGGGCATCCCGCACCTGAAGCCCAAGATTAAACATCAGTCGTTGGTATGACTCACGAAGTAGTAACGTTGACATCGGAATTCACTACTCATGAAATCTGCACAAAATTGTCAAGTGAAGAAATATACTTACAATAATAAACTGGGAGAAAATATTTAAAAGTATGAATTTAAAAAATATCTTCAAGCGGAAAATAAATAGTCACGCAGGAAGCACAAAAATCGTCAGCATTCGAAAGCTGCCAAACGAGAAATGGTCAGTAGAAAATAGTACTGTAGAGAGCCACATGCGCATGCCATTCTGTTGGTTTTCAGATGATGCATCATGATTTACACGAGGGAGAGGGCAGATCGGTAGGTTTGTGGAAAGAGTTGAGTAAAAGTTCCCGTATAGAGTGCAACACTTAATGAAAATAGTTAATAGTGTGTAAAGAGGTAAGTAACCTATCGGGCAACGAAGCAGCAACTCCATTTAATCACAATTACACAAAGAAAAGACACTGTACATGTATAACCAACTACATTTTTTATTTTTTCATACAACTATTTAATACTAACACAAGCATTTTCTCTCATTTTATAGTAGCTGTATGACTTGTGTTTATTGCAATAACAAAACCTGATCAATATTTAAACTAAGTTCAGTAGCTAATAACTTTTCATTTACAACAATCTAGTTTTCTTTGTGGTTTCCTGTCATTTAAATCCGCTACAGTTGATCATTAAGCTAATGCTACAATATCATGTTCTTCAAACTGGAACACCTTACATATAGCAGTTAAACTGGGATTTTGAAAGACGTGGAAGCTTCCTCTTGTGATCCACTTTGACATTTCAACCAGAAGAACGGAAACACCAATGGCCTTAATCTTCAAGAGGCAGAACGCCATTACGTCCTGTTCTGCCTCATCTTAACCTACTTACCAAACAATTTCCAAATGTTCCATTCCAACCTCTTCCAACGTAACCCTCTCAAACAATATATACTAGAAACGCACAAACACTCCTTACAGACCACTAAGTAGTGTAGTGCTGAAGTAATAGTTGGTATCATGATGGAACTGTTAACAGCTATTACCATTTTCTTGGAAGAGGATGGAGAAAAGGTAGTTAGTATAAAACTTTGCAATTCCAGATATAAATGTTACTACCAGTAGTTGAAATAAAAAAGGTTTATGTAGGATTCTTCGAGATCTTCGAAGCTATTTTAAGCTGACACTGTCTGAACGGAACAATATTGTGCACAGTATCTTAGCCTTTATATTTGATGCCTTAAATTGTATGAAATAAAGGCACATGTTACTTCTTTTACGTCTTTAATAATATGAACATCTTTAATACTTGTTTCATCCAATCGAATCTGACTCTTTTGTCTACTTGCAACTATATATTACGACATTTGTCAAATAGTTACAAACATCAGGTGTTTTGAACTTCGTGCAAAGCTACACAAGGACTATCTGCGCTAGCCATCTCTAAAGAGCAATGTTAGGCCAGAAGGAAAGCAACTAGTAATCACTACCCACCACCAACTCTTGGGCTACTCTTTCATCAACGAATAGTTAGATTGACCACCACACTCTAACGCCCCAATGGCTGAAAGGGCAAACACGTTTGGTGCGACAGGTATTTGAACCCACGACCCTAGAATTACGAGTCGAGTGCTTTTACCACCCGGCCCAGGTGTTTGAGAGAACTCGTATTTCAGAGCAACAAGTATCTATGTAGGTAAATTATGCTTCGATTTTCCTAAATTTCACTTTAATACTATGGTAAATGTTTCTGAAATATTTAAATTATTATAATGGGAAAGTCTTAAGATTCATGTAGGTGTTTTGTACAGAATTCCATTACTTCTTCCACTCATCTTCGTGTTTTAAACAATTTAATCCTGTTTGCTTTATTCGAATTAAGCCTATTTATAATCCTGCACTTTTTAATATCGATTACTACTTTGGGGCAATATATCTCAAAAAATGTAAGAACACTGTCTTATTTGTTGTTGCTTAGATAAAGCCACGTTGTGCTGTCTGCTGCATTCACCATTCGGAATCAAATCCTGGATTATAACACTTTAAATCCTTGGACTGTTGAGATAATATTTATTATTGATAATTTTTCAGGAACTCTGGAACTGGATAAACAAATTGAAATATCTTTGAGAAACCAATATTACACTCCTTACGTATTTTTACTGTAATCTTATTTAAAAATAACTTAGCCTCTTCCAATTCGATTTTTCTTAATTTGGACTTTTCCATTGGTCAAAAAGAAAGCATTTCCCACACTGCTGTAACGTTTGGGGTTGCACAAAGTGATTCAAGGTGTGAAGGTGACTAGAATCAGTCAGTGCATCACGAGGTTTACGGTCACGCACAAAACACCATGGAAATCTCCAAATGGCTTATGGCACCGTTTCGAACCATTTTGGTAGATACTGTGTGTAGCAAGTCGTGTACAATATTATATCTGCAGCTGCTTTCAAAGTGTTCCTGTTTACTAATCCTACTTCTGAGTATCGTAATACTTCGACCTTCCCTACATAATCATAGGTGAAATCGTTCTTATCTCATTCAAAAGCTAAACAAGTAATAGCAGAAGCATAAGATTGACAACTGCTTAATTAATGGTTTACCGATATCTCCTGAATTTACTCCAAAGAGGTAGAACTTGGTACTGGCTAGTATGGAGACTTGGGGTTGCTGCACTTCACTTTAAGATTTATCATTTAACAAACGAAAACTTCTTGTAAAAATACGTTCACAACAACCCTCTTTGGGACTTCACTCAACAAATAAAGACACCCGTCAGCTCCTGAGGAATGTGTTAAAGAAAAACAAACTCGTTTTGAATAGGTTTTTATTGGACTCCTATAGTTCATTTCTGGAATGAAGTACATGCAATTTATGTTAATACCTGAATGTTTAATTTCCTTTTTAGTAATAGTACCAATGATAGTTATGAACTTTCCATGTAGCACAAAAATTATGAAAATATTACTTCTTAGAAGTCTTTGTATCATAACATCCTGGTTCCAACTTTATGACCCTTATACAGACCACCAATTGACGGCTTTTCTATTACTAGTAAAATATTTTAAAGTGCTTAAAAATTGAGAAATATTACCTATTAAATAATTACAATCATTGATGGTTTGCAAATCTTTTTGAGTAAGCTGTGATATTTGAGTTAAAAGCAATGTCCTGTAAAGGAGATTTGCCTATTGACAGCTGTCCAAGCTAAGTTGTCCTTGTCAGAGAACTTTCACACCAGTGGAAGTTAAGCCTTCCCCAGCCTCTTAGCTCACCACCACTAATTATCACAAAAGATTCAAGATATCCAAGGGATGTTTCCCAATAAAGTAAAAAAAGAAAATGTGTGAGGTATACTTATGGGAAAATTATACTTGCATGCCATGAGACAAGCATTTTAGGATTCTAAAGGGCAATTTTGTCTCCAACATACATATCCATTGTTGTTCAAGAAAATTACATTATGTTGTGTACTTTGTTGGGAATGTTATAGTTGTATTGTTTGCCATGAGTGTTAAATGACCTTTGATATATTTTACTTCTCAATTGGACACAGGGTAACTATTCTGTCACATAAGTCAGGTGCTTAGTTGTCATTAAAGGGTTATTTGTTCTCTTCTTACTATGGGTATCAAACTGCTTTCCAATATGTCTGGAGACATATTGCTGTGCTTCAGATGTTTAGATAAGTAATCTTGGATGTAAAAATAGATTTCTTAACACCATTTATACTACATTTAATCTGGAAAATATATCCTATTCCAGTAATGTTTAATATGAAAGATTGTTTTGAAACTCCAGTTTAATACAGTTACAATAGTTGAACAGTTTCAAACTGCAGTTTGACATGAAGCTAGAAATTAAAAAGCAACATTATTTACACAAAAACCTTGTTATTAGAAGTATTTTTTAGTTTTACAGAAGAGTAGATAACTGTTCCAGTACTAACTAAAGTTTAACACAGTACACAAGTCATTTGACATTGTTTCAATCTTCTGTTAAAATTTCTATAAAAGTTACTTGAGGGATATCTGTACTCAGTGCCCCTAATTTTGAAGTAATAAATTAGATGAAAGGAACCTATAAACACTTGTAATTCACACTTTTTACTTTAAGAATGTCATTCCACACATTGTTTTGTTTTGATGTCTAAACACTTATCTTAATTTTAAAAAAAGCATATTTAACTACTCTTTAAAGAAAATTATAGTTAAAAATATAATCCCCTAATCAACAGTATTTGGTATAAAACTACTGCATGATACTGTGGTTTTAACCAAGTTGAGAAAGTTACACTTTAGCTACAAAGCCTTAGTAATAACTTGAGGTAAGGTTTAGACTATATGATTATCATTTATTTAACCAATACTAACAAAATTTTCTTTTATCTTTATTTTTCACAAAGTACATTCCAAACATTGTGCCAAGCTAAACCTCTTACTTAGAGTGATAACATCAGATTTTGCTTTAACAGAAAATGTTTCCTGGAGTTGTATGTTCTAGAAAATTAGCCGATACTTTTAACAAAGAGAAATTAACACTAAGAGTTTTGTCAAATACCGATAGAAACATTTTGTCAAATATGGGACATGACTTATAATACAATGAAAAACATTAAGAATAAAAATCAACACCTGTCCTCCAAACTTCTCAATGACAGTCACTTCTGAAAAAAACAAAAATCTTATTGTAACAAATTTGAAGAGTAATAGGTTTACCTAACATACATTTCCAATTCTGTTTATATTGACAAGTTCTGTCAGACTCAAACATTACCTTACACATACTTTATGTGCACCATACAATACTTTCTTGGTAGCACTAGATACTAAATTAAAATCAACTTAATTATACAAACTGTGTTTCTTTAAATTTCACAATCCAAACTTTACTTACTAGTTCACTTTGGAAACAATATATTTACATAATAAAACTTGCTTTTAAACTAACTTACTGTAATGAATCAAACCTTTCAATACAGGCCAAGTACACAATACTGTATTACTTCAACTTTGAGACACCCCACTTTAAAATGGGATTTTCAGCAACAAAGATTTGGATGATAATTAGAAATGAATGTTGAAAGAGTTTCATGTATCAAAAATGTTAATGTATTTAAGATGAAATATAAAACACAGAAAATTTAAAATGTTCATTGCAATAATGTTTATTTAAATCAGAATGTTACTCTGATGTTTTTTCTGACTTACTTTTGTATTCTGAAATTCAAGTATTGTAATTGCTTGATTTACTATTTTCTTAAAGAAAATTTTGCATTCCGTCTTCCACATCTTCAAAATCTGATAACAATTTTTAACTAATTGTTGTCCTTTGCTATAATGAAACCTATTTTCCAATAAATTTCTTACACCAGCCACGGTTAGCTTTGAAAGAAACACCACTGTTTCTTCCACATTTTGTTAACATTAACTTCTCTCATTACAGACAGTTCTTTATTTTGTAATTTGTTGAAAACAGTGACAGTTTCAGAATGTCTTCCTTTTCTTGTAAAAACTTAATTTTCATGTCACACCAATGACGTACATTTGCCTCACTCACTGTATTCTTATCAGATACATGATACCCAATCTGTTTGGTGCACAAAATAACTTCTTAAATTCAGCATCACATGCAAGTTGCTTTTCCACAAGTAAAAAATGCAATAACAATAAAAACAAAAATAGTATTTGAACAACAGGAAAGTCAGAAAGACTGAGGGTTGAGATATCCATCTACACCACTAGATGGCACTGACATCAGTAAATTTGATGCTTGGTAGGTGTTTGTTTTGTCTGAGTTCTTTTTAAAATTAATCCAATCTGTTTCTTAATACAGAATATTTTTGAAAATCTTTGTTCAAGGAGTTTGAGACTTGAGTGAAAAAATAAGTCTTAAATTTGAAGTAATATGGTATTAAAGATTTGACACTTATGTGATTACAGTTCTCTGATGATACAAGACAGTATGCACATGTGAGAGTTCAACTTACTTCATGATAGCTTAAGCACATACTAAAACAACTGCTTATAAATAGTATTTTTAACTTTTAAAGTAGCATTCAAACTGTCTCGGATGTTTTGCATTTCCAGAAACCAGTGAAATAGGAAAATTTTATTTGTGTTTGTTTATTGTACATTTCATTAAAAAAGGCCATACAAACTATATATACCACTGGATTTATTGTTAAAAGCCTTCATCAAGGTATGCCTGTATGATCAAAACAGAAGTACAAAGCACATCTGTGATGAACCAGCAATTAATAGTAGTATAACAAAACTTCCAGTAATGACTATTCTTGGGTTCCTAGATTAGTTACACTAGAAAAAAATATCAACTAATTACAGAATACACAGATGTGTGACTGTCATTTATCAACTATCCTACAAAGTTTAGACTAATATGTGAGAGCATCAGAATTTAATAAAAAACTTGAAATTAAATGTTGAATAATTGTTGTGTTTAAACAGAATGCAGAACTGTGCGATATTATTAAATCAGTAGTATAATAAATAAAATGTACATTGAACACTAAATGTGACTTAAAAGGATATTTTAAAACTTTTCAAAATTCTTGGAGCCCTTTAACTTGCATTTAAATCTTAATATTTATGGTGGGATTTTGTTCCAATTCCACAAAAAGCACTTAAGAGGGCCACATTTAAAACTGAGTGATCCATCACACCAATAATATGCAAATACACACACAAAAAATTGAATAATTTCAGGTCATAGCAATTACAACTGGTCAAAGTATGGAATTTCTAATTTATTAATTTCCAAGACCCTTAAACAATAAATTCAGACAACTTTAATAGTTTAATTTTAGTTGGTTATTTACATGCTATTCAATAACTGAATCATAATTTTAATTATCTGATCATTTTATCTAACACCATTTAACATAACTGATAACTATGGGTAACCAATTATAGACCTAAATCATGCAATTCTTAACACATTACATCTTTTTGAAACTTAGCTTAGTGAAAAGTGCTAGAGATAATCCACTTAATTATACTATTACAAACAGATATTTTAAAGCATGTTTTTGCTTAATTTCTTGTGGTTACAGGACTTTGAAAACACGAGTCACAAAAACGTGTAGACAAATATCAGTAGTATGCAAAATTACTTTATAAATTTTACATAAAAATGAATGATTTCATATATATTTTGGCCAGTTCTTTATATTGAGTGTTATAATAGGAGGAAATTAAACAACTTAATGTACACATCACACCCCTACCATTAGTAGTAAAGAGAGAAATTGGATTTTAATTCTCAATAGATAAAAGTTACAATAAAACAGTATCTGCTAAACAAAGTGCTAACAATGACAATTTCAGCCATGATACAAATTTTACTTGTGAAACCACACACTTAAACGTGTCATTAGAGTAGTGTTGAGGAAAAATTTTAAATAACTATGGTTAAATGCAAGAACTGAAGTTCGTAGGTGCTCTAAATAAGATATTCTATTTTTATTTTTTTGTTGCTTTCCTTAATAATACTGATTACACTAGTAACAACATTGAATGTACATTATTATTATAAAGATGGTTTTGCATTTTTAGCTTAAAATGTTTATTCAGAATTAAAACTCCTAAGCTGGCCAAATCTTGCAAGGTAGCGAATCTATGGTCAAATATATAGCTTATAATAAGAGTACTCAACCGATAAATCATGATTTTAATACCTTTATAAGTAGGAATGCAAGTACACTTAGTTAGCTGGGTTGGATTTTACCTTCAAAGTAAACAGTTTACTTTGACAGAGTTATAATTAACTGTAGCAATTTCACAGACACCATATTTGTTTCATTAGGTATGGAAGAAATATTCCTTGATGTTCACTTACTGATTAACTTTATGACTGCATTCCAATCATATTTGGAAGTAATGACCTAAAGGCATTTTTGAACTCTAACATGCTAGAAGTACCCTTTCACAATGTTGGAGCTTTACTCCAAAACAATTATACATATAGTCAGGTAGCACTTCCAATTTCATAGCAATACACATTAAATTAATACATACCTTAAAACTTCAAAAGCCATTTGAACAATGTACCAAGTTTGTTTTTATCTTCTGACAGGTGATCGACTAATGCTGCGGCGTGGTGAACTGCGAGACCTACTTCGGCTTCTACTACGTGAATAGCGCCTCCTCGGTGAACGATACCTACAACATTACATATAATGAAGTTAATTTAACACAGATCAGTATTTCTAAGATAATCATCTTACCAAGCAATTTGGTTTGTTTTCTTTGAAGTTTGTGTACACAAAATGACTCCTGAATTTAAAAATCTTAATTTCCAGCCCAGAATATTTATAAAATCTTCAAAACAAACATATATATTGGCAACTATATACACAGTACAATTACCCAACCGAAATGAATTAATATACATAAAGGAAAAAAACAACCATATACTATAAAAACTATTCCGGTCTTAAATCTTTAACAATCTTACTTAAAGTTAATTCTTGTTAGAAGAAAAACATCTAATGTCCTTATTCTTAATTAAAGATGTATGTAACTAAAAAATGTTTTAAGAATAAAGCACTGAAATACAAACAGTACTAGAGTTATACACTTTACTGTTTTACTAAAAATATACAACTATACAGGAATTTGGGAAAGCTTTATTTAGAGCAAGGTCAACCAAGGTTGCAGAATTTTATGCAGACCAACATTTCAAATCAGACATGTTCTTCAAAAAACACCTAGAAGAAATAAAATTAAAGTTAACATTCAGACCTCCAGCTGAAATGATAAAAACAAAATAAAACCTTTAGTGTTCCAGCTCAACTACACTTACGTCTCTGAACTGAAGATCTTTCTGATAGAACACAAAAGCAGCAATACTAACATAAAACTTCAATTAAATTAGTAAGCTTTTTTTTTTTTTTTATCCATCTTCTTTCCACCAGCTTCAAAAAATAAGTTCTGAACCTGATATGAAACAGTACATATAAATTACAATTAAAAATATTAACAGACCTCAAACTGGATCTTCAAGCCATCGGATATACTGAAAAGAACTTTCATAAAGTTCTTGAAACTTTTGTAAATGATAAAGTATTTGCAATAAGTTGCAGAAAACATGCAATACTTTTTTAAAAATTAACAAACCTATTTCATTATTTTTTTTGTTGTTGTTTATGACCTACGGTTAAAACACTTAGCAAATACCAAAATAAAATTTGTAAAAAACTACTGATTGTGAAAACAAAAGAAGAAACAAGAAAATGTAGTGTATAATAAACAATTTTGATCATCAATTGAAACAATTGTGTCACATAACAATACAGGAAGAAAGACAATACCCGTACACTGAAGCCTTTGACAAAATGCATAATGGCGATTGATATGTGCTGATCACGGCCAGTAAGTTCTGAGGTAGGTGTAGGATAAGATTGGTAGATATGTTGTAAGCGATGCATCCAAGATGCACCCGAGATGAACGGTGTGGGTGAGATGTGGGATAGGTGATTACAAAGTGTCACGTTGGAATGCTGGTTGGTAGCAGACCAAGGAAGACCAATGATGCAAATGAAGATAGATTGAGATACAGTTGCAATGTTGTTTTTAGGAAGAAGTGGACATTTGATTGCCGAAACCTTGTGGTTTGTAGGCTAAGTGGTGAGCAGCATTAACTGATGTAATTGTAGAAATTGAAGAGTTAATTCAAACAGTATTCTGCGTTGGAGATACCCTGTTCAGGCTGCAGTCGAGACGAGTACCTTGCAAGGTTTTGACCAGGTCCATTACTGAAGCATTTTGAAGCAAAATCTAAAAGAAATATTGGGGGTTTTAAATACATGTTTATAACACATTCTGTAGCAGAACTTCATATGGGCAAGTTGTAATGTAACCAATCAACTCTGGCTGGTTACCTTCTATAATTACAGTAAGAGAAAGGTATGGACTTCTACTGTCTCAGTCACCTACTTCTGCACAGAATGGTGTAACGTAACGCATGCAGGCCAAAAGCAGTTACTTTATACAACTTCAAACTCAAATTATTGAAATGGAGAAATAAAAGCAAGTTAAGCCATATGAGGAACACTGTAACAAATTATAATCAAAATTATTATTAATAGATTATAAAATCAAGTATTAAAAACATTGAAAACTTTAATTTTCTGCATTTTCAAAAGAAACAAATAATCAACTTTATGTTATTATACCAAAAGGTGACAAGTTCTCCCCCACAAGATATACTGCTGCAGGTATAGACAACTGTAACATATACAATTTATTACTCTACCTTGGTGGTGGTGGTGGTGGAGGTGGACGCCGACCTCCTCCTCCACGCCCTCTTCTTGATCGGCCATGAGACATTTCCACTCTTATCCTACTACCACAAACTCTCCTTTATAAAAAAAAGGAATGAAAATTCAGTTAATTTTAATAAAACTAAATATTCTATAACTAAAAATATGTATATCAAATATTTTTATGTAAGAATTACTACTACATTATATCCAATCTTTGCTAACAACTGGCTGTCACTTAACCATCCTCCAGATGGCAAACACTAAAGAACTACAAGCTTAACTTTAACCTACTTCATGACTGCTACAACTTTCAAATGAAAGTGTTAATATATATGAAATTCTGTAACAGTAAAATGACACTATTGTTTATATAGTATGGATATACTGTATACCGTTTAGTAATAGTTCTATATAAATAAAAACTTGTTGCATGTGTAGTTAAAACACTACAGGCATTTGATAAGTTCCAAACCTTGACTTTGTTTTATAGCAACAGGTAACAAAATGAACCCTGAAACACAGCCAGTTTCATGTACAACAATCATCCAATATAAAACAACTTTCATAAAACTTGCTTTTATTTCCTGGTAAGCACAAGCAATTTCAGCAGCCACATTATACCAAACATTATGCACATCTAAAAACTGCCATATATTTTGCATTCCCAGAAACCACTGTTACAGTTTTAAAATATTATTCTCTCCACCTCAAAACTTAACAATAACAAAGCATGTATTTATATATAATACAAACACAAAGTAATTTAAAATGATGTATAAAACAGCTTAGAATTAAGAAGGCAGGAATTTTGGCTTGGTTAATTTCTTTTAAACACTGAAAGGTACTTAGTTAAATCCAATGACTGACAAGATTACTACGTAAGAGGCCTCGGTATCTTTTCTTTCGTGCAGTAGGGTTAATAATAAATATTGTAATGGTCAGACATAAATCTTACCATTTTTAATATTGAACTTAATACTTGATCAGAATTTAAGTTAAATAAGCCTAAGCACAACTGATATGATTGATTCTTACTGAATATTCCTGCAATCTATAAAATGCCAAAACTTTTCGAAATCAAAATTGGAGGTCAGCAAATTTTCCAGACGAAATGACATTCACGTGCCAAAACTTTTAGAGTTTAGAAGCCTCTAGAATTTTATGATATATATTTATCACTAAGAATACCATGATGTTAATACCTTCTACAGAGACCCAATTGTCATCAAGTTCAAGCTTTTAGAAAATTTGGAATTGTGTGCAATGGTTATATAAAGAAAAAAGCTGGAATTGTATTTGATGGTGAAATTGGACTTAAACATGTTGCATTAACAAATTCTTGATTCTAATCACACCAGTTAAGTTTAGAATTTTTACGATTGTGTCAACATTACTTCATAATCGTGTAAATACTGCCACTGTAAAATTATTTGTATTGTGAATTAATAAATTTGTAAATTGTTCATCTTGTTCTTTGTCACAATCAGCAATTTGTACTGTAGCAGACTCCCTGGAGTTTTATAGTGGTAGAAATAACATTATTTATATTGGGTACTTGCTATTAAAAGCATGATATACAGTGAAAACTAATACTAAGTAAATACACAAAAGTAAGTGAATGCCACTGGCTAGTTGCATCTGTGACTAGTGGTTTGGAATTGGAAATGGGCCACACTCTTGGACTGGACACTGACAACTTACCACGATTGGATATCAATGTTGAAGGGAGTGAAACCTGTGCATTTACTAGCACTGAGCTCTTCAATCATTGAACCTAATCTTTATAAAGGTCTGTATGTTGCAAGGATTATTTTTTAGCTCTGTTAATAAGTGCTCACCACATAATTACACATATAAAAAGATACCATGTATTTAGTTTAAGCATTTTGCAGTCACTATGGAAACTTAGTACAAATCATGTTTACTTTAATATTTACAGACCACTTAAATGGATAATGAAAACTTGTACACAAGTTTAACACAGTAACAAATACATAACATCTTACTAAGCCTCCCTCATCAGGTATCTGATTATGGAAGGGACAAAACAGAAAGCAATCATTAGGCTAAGGAGCTGTTTATTTTTCTCAATATTATTTAACAGACATATAGTATTACATAAAGAGAAAGTAAAACATCTGCACACTTCTGTTGTTTCCACAAAATGAGATGTATAGCCATAGATTATTTTCATGACAATTAAAAAATTAAATCATCTGTAACTGGATGTTAAGTTATAATGACAGTATTTCAACAGTGACACGTGTATTCCAATAACGTGTAAAAACATTCGAGAATCTTTACTAGCAAAGTCAGATACAGCCACACCTAGTACAACTTTAAAAGCAGAATTATACTAGCACATATGAGAATGTTTAATGGCTTACATTCCATCCATGGCCCGAACAGCATCTTCAGCATCTCTGCTGTCTTCAAACTCAACAAATGCAAATCCTGGTGGGTTTCGAGCAACCCAGACATTTCTAAGAGGACCAAACTTGTTGAAAGCTGCCTCTATTTCATGTTTGGCTGCTCCACTGTTTAGGTTCCCAACGTACACTTTGCAATCGAAACTCCAATCTCGACGAGACATTCTATAATAATAAAAGCAAGATTTAACTACACTTCAAAATTATTCATTTAATCTCATTTCTTGAGAAAGTGAAGAATATTTAGCTCCAATCCTTCTCTAGTTTTGAAACAAGCTGAATTAGATATTGTTCTTGCAGAGCTTACAAATTTGTGATGAATTTTTCCCCATACAACACTGAAAAAAACTATATAGAACAATAACAAAGTCACATTAATTCCCAACTATTTTCAACCCTTACTATTCAGGAGTCCCACTACTTTTGTAATTAAGTGTGGAAAAGGTGGCACATTAACACAATTCCTGTTACAATCTTAAACACCTCAAATCACCCTAACTCTTCTCTTAAGAGAAAACAATTTGAGAAATTATCTTCTTATATGACAACCCCTCCATACCAGTAACCATTCTAATGGCTCTTCTCTGAACCCTTTCCAACAATTCAATGGATTTCTAAGGAAACAAAGACTGAACACAGTATTCTAAATGTGACCTAATCAGTGAATTATACAGTGAATTTGTAAGCTCTTTAGGACTTTTATTCAATATTTCTCCAAGAACAAACAAATCTCATTTGACCTACCACTAGCAACATGACAGTGCTTGGATAGCTTTAGAGACCAATCGACTTTTACACCAAGATTTATTACCTTTATAACACTGTGATGGACTAACACTACCTGGACTTAGGTAGCTGGACCAATCAACAATCAGCTCACAGTGAACCAATCTGGCCATCACCGAGCACATTTCATTTACAATCAATGCTGAATTTTTTTTAAGATGGCTGAAATTTTTATGGTGTATGCCAAGTTATTTTGAATAGTAAGTGACAGTGAGAGAAAATTATTGAAAATTATACATTGAACATAAAGCAAATTTGGTAAAACAAACGATGTGAATGGTTATCAGTGAAATAAATCTTATTACAGCCTAATGCAAGTAATTGTGTTAACAGCTAGGCCTAATAGTGATATTTTTGAACTTAGAAAAAGAGTTCCATTTTGTATTGCTGGGTAGTTCATCAAGTATGGCTTCCAAATTATGCAAGAAAATTCCAATAAACAACTAAACCGTTCCAAACATCATATAATGCAGTTACTTAAGTATTATAATGCCAAATCAGAATTAACATCCTTTGACATAGCCAGATCATTACATTATGCTGATTGGAGTTTAACAAAAATTAAGAGAATTCAGCTGTTCACTAGGTATTTAAGAATGCTGCAAAGAGAATATTCTGAGTAGCAGCAAGAACTTTTACTGTGCAAAGAAAATAGCTTTTGATAAATTGTGCTTATTTATCCTTGGAACAATAATACAAGATGCTTTGGACAGTAAAGTCCAAACCTGAAATGTCCTGTTCCAACTGGCATGTACGTATTTGCCAAAGGGTTAATAACATAAACATACATGTATAATGGAATGGTATTTGTTTTGGTTTCTGAAATTTTCACAAAGCTACAAAATGACTATCTGTGCATGATAGTCATTTATTAGTGATAAAGTGATTTATTAGTGATAATCCATCACTAATTTAGCAGTGAAAGACTAGAGGAAAGGCAGCTGGTCATTACCACCCACCACCACTTCTTGAGCTACTCTTCCATCAACAAATAGTGTTGACCATGAAATAAATCTATGTCCAAAAGAGTAGGCATGTTTGGTGGGATGTGGATTCAAACCTATGACCAGACTGCAAGTATTCTAACAACTTAACCATTCTGGGCCCTAGCATTAAAATAACTTAATCCTAAGTTGCTGTATCATAATAAATGAAGGATAAGTGAAAAACATTTACAAACTAAACAAGCTGAAAAAACGTTGTGCAGAATATTTGATAATTCTACTAATTTCCAAAGCTCTAGTACCAACTGCATTAACCCTAGTACACACACTCAAAAAAATTACGTTGCCCACACTGGGGGCCATTTTTGGCCCCCACCAAAAATATTAAAAAAAAAAATTTATTTTCATATAAGCAAAGTATAAATTTGGACAAAATATTCTATACAATTTATGCATACACTCTGGGTAACTTTATGGTCATTGCAATCCATTTTACTACATTTGATACACTTTGAAGTTTTTTTCCTTGAATCACGTGCACACATTTGACACCATTTCCTAACGTTCTCTTCAGCAACTTTTTGTCTTTTTGGACGGATCATTTCATTAGTATCTTCTTCAGGCAGTAATTCATCAGTAAGCAACTTCAGAAATTCACGTCTTGCTCTTTTTTGGTACTTTGATGCGAATTCTGGATGGCGCTGGCGATAGAGAAGGTAAGCATTGTATGTGGCAGCATCAAGAATGTTATAAAATAGTGCCATTGGCCACCTTCTGGTCTTTCTTTTTGTGGAAAAGAATCTATTTGGTCTAGTGTATCGACTCCTCCTTTGGTGGAGTTATAGTATGATATTATTTCAGGTTTTCCTGATTCATCATTGATTGAGGGCTCTCTATGCAACGTAGATAAGAATATTCTAGAATGCTCGTGAACATTTATAGTGTTCTAGAATGTTCTAGAACACAAAATTTCATATCAATATATTAATTGATTGTTTACCAGAAATGTAATTAAGTTATTTTGAAATGGGGGTCAAAAATGACCCCCAGTATGGAAAACGTGAATTTCGACATTAGACAAGGGGTGTAATACCCCATTTGCATAAAATACATGTTAAACGTATTAGTATAGTATGTTATTAGTATAGATTAAAGTAGGTACATTTTTAGGTCCAAAAGTCACACCTTTGATATTTCTATAACAACTTAAACACAAGTGGGCCCATTTTTGACCCCCACCGTGTGTATGAGGGTTAAGTAACTCAGTGTAGGATTGGTCCCTGGGAGAGACCTTGTACCCATTTTGTGTTTGTTATAGTTTTCATGCTATAACTTAAATCAGTTAGCATATATTTGCAAAATATAAAAAAAACTTAACTTTAATCTTTACAAAAGTAACCAATCTTGGTTACATTTTAATGGGCTACTATTTTGGGGAAGACAGTCATTTAAATTGTTATACAAACATACTCAGATTATTATTTACAAGTTCTTAAACTTGATTTTCTTAAAAAACAAAACGATAAATAAAGAAGTAATGTAAATAATTACCTCTTCTAGTTACAACTTCTGCACTGGAGTTGCTGGTTGTCAAAACTTGCTAAGCCTTATGAAATTTCATATGGCAAGGAAGTGAAATATTTAAAAAATAATGTTGTACACATACATTTGAATAATCTAAAAATCATAAATTACTATATTGATACTACTGAAGTCCACTAATTTAGCAAGTTTACTAACTAAGCTATATTTGGGTCTAAAAAAGAAAGGAAAAAAACAGGCTAATGATCCAACTTACCAACACAAAGGCTGGTCTTGAAAGAAGGAGAAGATGCCTTTTTTTTTTATATATGAAAATGACTGAGATAAATCATTAATGGAACATTCTGAGCTTTCAACTGGTTATTCATATGTTATACACACAAGCAACTGTATATAAGAGACCATTTCCAAAAATAGAAAGAAGTGAGCTGGGCCACAATTTGACTCAATACACGAGAGATCTCAGCAAAAAAAAAATAGGACCTTATCCTATATTCTAGGTTGTTAATATCAGTAATTTGAGTTCCTAATTTGTACAAAACTATAGATTGTACTTGACATCACAAACAAAGTTTAAGCAATGCTGCATTCAACATAAACACACACACACACACAATGACATGACCTTTGATTCACCCAGAAAGAGTCAAGTCTCTGGATGGAAATTTAACAAATACAATTAAATTATACCAGAAACTGAGAAAATACAGACAGTGCAACAACATAACCAATCTCTTACTGATGCCAAAGATGGCCAAGTTAAATATTAAAATAAGAAACAGACTTCTTTTGTGAATTAATTTTATGCAAGATTAATTGACAATAGTTACAAGTTCATAAATTACCAAGTGTTGTGTGTGATAATAAATTCGAACCCTATTGTACACTCAAAATGTAAAAGTTCTTTGTGTCACTACTTCTTAGTAAAGACTATAAACAAAAAACTTACTACATGGCTATAAACATCACTAAAGCAATACTTGCTATTAAACTTCTAACAATTATTGTACAGGGTGTTTGGAAAATCACTGTGCACTTGTATATTTATTAACAGACAAAACTGCACAGTGACTTTCCAAACACCCTGTATTAAAACTATTTTATAAAAAGTCAACCTTATTTTACACATACAGTTGTGTGTGTGTGTGTGTGTGTGTGTGTGTGTGCGCGTGTGCGCGCTCACTAACCTTTCATGCAGTAATAACATTAAAACATAAGATCTGTTTAGCTTAAGATATTTCATAATAAACTTAGTATGTCTAAAGATTTAACAAGACCTGTTGACACAGTCTGGCAAAATTTGATTACTGCTAAAAGTAATTCAGTCTTAGTTCTACATCTAGAACTGTCTTTTGGTTCTAATTCTAATTTATTTTCATTTGTTACAGAATTAATGTTTTTCACATCTTATTGTTACAGCTGATGAGAAAGATACAAATTTTTTACTACAGAACATAAAGAAAAGCCAAATTTGAAGCTCATCTTCATTTAAAAACAGAAAGACTGGTACCAATTTGATGAAATAAAAATCAGTCTTGGTTGTTTTTTTTACACCTAACAATTATGCTGCTTTAGTGTTTTTTTTAAATTAATGTTTAGATTTTTCAAAGATACATTAACATCCAGCAGTGAAACAAAACTGCAAATCTAAAAAATATAAAATGGTTGCTGGCTAGATTTTATTACAAAGACTTTAGTTAAAATAAAATCATGATGAACAAATATGTTTTCACAACTTCATTTAAATTAACACTAACCAATGTGATCAAAATATAAAAAAATTATATAAACTACAATGGATGTTTAAATCTGTGTGTGCTGAAAAACCATTACCATTACACTTAATTTGAATTACATTTATATATTTTAAACATTTAAAAGATGGATTCATTAAACTTGCATTTAACACAGAAAATCAAAAGTTTATACAATCTCGCATTTTAGAGTTAAAATCTGAATAAACATTGAATCTAACCTAAAAAACAAAAATAAAAGAATATGCTTATTGTTTTCGCGCTTTGGACTTCACAACGAGAGTCCATATTATATTATTATTGCACTAAAACTATACTTTCTAAGCGTTCAGTTTACCTAAATTGTAAGACTAAATACAACGTCCTGAAACTATGACTCAATAGTCAATACACTACAATCAAGCCTAAGACTAGGAGGCTTCTGGCCAGAACTACTGCCATATTGTTTGTTACTGTTACGACTACACTATAACTTGTAGCGTTAGGCGTAAGCGTACTTAACTTTATCAAAGTACTTTCCACTATTTACAACTAGAAAAACTTATACTGACTTCCAATCTTTAAATAACAAAACTACACAATAATATACTTTTATATCACCTAAAAAAAACTTACTTTATTCAAATCCGTTTTAGTTGTGTAATATACACTCACTATTTTTCTTGAGAACGAAAACCGCTCGAACAGAAAGACACTTCTCCCTTCCACTACATATATATAGATGGAGTAGCCCCCTTTCTGTATATATCTATGGTTTGCTGGTTTGTTTGTTTTTTTAAATGTTGGTGTTGTACATAAAACAACTTAAGCAAAACCTCGAAAATCATATAGTTATACCAAAATAGGTCCTGAATTTTTCATATAAAGTGTTTTATCTGTTTTAGTTTTAGTAAAACCCAATTATTTAGTTTTTATCATCACATTAAAATATAATTATTTTAAAAAATGACAAAAATATCTGTTTGTTATTTTCGCGGGTATGGAAATCCGGCATCAAACAAGCTCACCCTTAAACTATGGATGCGTTTTAAATTATTGTCAATCCCACTGTTCGTTGATAAAGAGTAGCTCAAGAGTTGCTGGTAGGTGTTATTATGTAGTTGCATTCTGTTATATATTTAAAAACGGCTGATATGAGTAGAGAAAGCACTAGTAGAGGAGCAAACAACGTTTCGACTTTCTTCGGTCATTGTCAACCTGACGTTGTTCACTCCTCTACTATTGATTTCTCTACCAATACCAGCCGTTTTTAAATATATAATTTTCTCTACAAGTGGGTTTTCTCGTCATCAAGGACTAGTTGCATTCTCTGTATTTGGAAATTCAAAATTAGGGTGTAAAGGATGGTAGTAGATATTCTTAGTAACTTTACCTTCAATATAATTCACTACCGTTTCTTTTAAAATTATGTCGTACGTTAAGCAAAAGTGTTAAAGAAAGGAAGAGAAAGAAAGAAAGCTGTGATACTTGGATTATTTTGAAAGTGAAATACTTCCTATAAAACATTATATGTAATGTTATTCCCTTTACTTCCATTGTTTGTTAGACTAATTTATGGATCTACTCAAGAACATTTAATTTATTTATAGTAACAAGAAGGATCAAAACTTTTAATGGTAAATCAACATGTTTACTGTCTTCAGTTCACTGAAAAAGTACTAGTAGGTAAGGGTAAAGACGAAGACATGACAAGTAATAACATCAGTGTTAAAGTTGTTGGGAAACTCAAGCAGACTTTGAGTTTTTCACTCTTCATCAACTGACGAGTTTGAAAGTTCAATCTCTTTCATAAATCCGACTAAGTTTTTTGGTTCTACACTGTGAGCATTTTTGAGTCCACAGTTTGGAAATGTCCAAATAATTGATTCATTTAATCAGACGACCTATTTTATCTTACATATGACGTCTTTGTAGTTTCATTAAACTAATGAGTATATCCTGGTGATTTTTTTCATGGTTTATATTTGCATAATTTGTTTTCAAGTACTTCAGTGTTGATTCTGCTAAGATACCTAGATATGTTTGTCCAGAGTCAAATTATTACTTTGATTCCATTCATCAAAAGTGGCAGCAAATATTATGATTGGTCCTTCCATTTCTACTCGCAGCTTGAGAAAGAAAGTAATGCAATACTAACAATACTAAGAAATACTAACGCATTTCTTTAACGTACCAGTTATGTAACTATGAAAGAAGTATTTTTGTATGTGTAGCATTTTGAAAGACAAATGCTGGCCATGACTTGATGGTTATAGTACTGGACTTACAATCTGAAGGTCGCAGGTTCGAATATCCATTACACTAAACATGCTCGCTCCTTCAGCTGTGGGGACGTTATAATGGACGGCCAATCCTACTATCTGCTAGTAAAAGAGTAGCCTAAGAGAAGGTGGTGGGTGGTGATGCCTAGTTACCTTCTTTCTAGTCTTACACTGCTAATGTATAGCCGGCTAACTCAGATATTCCTCGTGCAATTTTGCGCAAAACTGAAACAAAAGAACAATTGGAAGGTAAATGATACGTTTTATAAATGTAATTCAACACATTATTCAGGTAGTTTATTTATCCTGAGCTAAACCGATAAAATTTGTTCTAACCTGGTTGCCAGAATCTTAAACATGTTACAAACCTAGAAAAAAAAAAAAGAAGTTGTGAAATATTGATGGTTTTAAATTTTTCACTACATTTTTTACTTTATAATTATCACTATATAAAAATTGTTATTTTCACTTTTTAGCATGTTACTTTCACATATTAATTCATAGATCGTTCTTGACTTAGCTAGGTAGTCAGACCCTCTCGATTCGCTATTTGTAGGCAGTGAGCTCAAATCTTATCATCAAATATGTTAATAACTTCATTAACAAAGGTATTACAATGTGAGGGCTATGATGCAACCAAAACTTTAAGTTCTTTCTCTATTTTTTATTGCAAAGGTTTTTAAGTATCCTATATATCTAACTGCTTGTAAAATTGCACGAAATTGATTTAGAATTACTTGTAATGTCTAGTTCTGTTTTAATCGTCTTTAGTGTTACATTGGGTGAAATTTAACAATCTATTAAAATTTATATCTTCTCACCTTCTTGGCTTTTCAAAAGGTTATAGTATCCTTCTTGTCGTATGCTGGTCCATTTGGTAATATCTTTAATATATATTAAGGAATGTCGCAAGAGAGTGATTAGTCATGTGATGATGCAACCCGAGGCAAAGAAACTGAGGTTTCTTGTGAGATTAAAAATATAATATTAGAAGACTTCTGTTTGGTTTATGAATGTTCGCGGTTCTCTGAACCTGCTTTTTGGAGAATAAGAAACTTGAAATGCTATACACTGAACCAGTAGAAGTGGCGACTGTAATAAATAGCACACACACCGGCTTGTATGTGGTTTAAGGGTTAAGTAATGAATGATAGTGTTCTTAGTGTATTACACTTTCCATTCAATCCAACTATTCTATTCCTATATATAAACTCAGCCAGTAAACGTTAAGCACTGTCCCACAATACCTTACCCTGTCGAATCTCACGTTATTACTGATGTATTCTATACTCACGAGTTAATTTAGTTCCCCTGAATATAACATAATTATTTCCTCACATGATTCTTTTTTATAAAGATGGTTATATTTCAAAGCTTTAGATAAACATTTTTCACTTACTGTAAATGGTAATGTTCCAGAGTTTAACTAAAGTGTAATTGAATGTGTAATACACTAATGCAATTTTTATATTACAAATATAATACTTCAGGATCAACTATGGCTTAAACATAACGAATAATTTGTATGAAATGGCCACTATATATTTAATTACCTTTAAGAACATGCATGTGTCTTAATGGAGATAACCAAATGAAATCACTGAATGAATTTCTCATGTATTTTTTAATGTGTTCGTTTTCTTGGCTAAACTTTATTTATTTAAGTTATAGTAAAACTGTTTTTGAAATCTGACGGTTATATTACGTAATCTCATTTATTGAATATTACGTACTATAGTTTGTATTTCTTTGCAAATAAGAACATTTCGTAACTTGCGAACAGAATGTCTGTCTTTAATATCTAAGTTATTAAAAAATATCATTATTTTTCAAACCGTAACCTTGAATCGTGGCTTTTTGCTTCTTGTTATTCGTACTAATCAAAGAGAGCCAAATATTAAGATTCCATTTTTCTCCAGAAATCAGTTAGAAAAATTAGAAATGCTAACAGTGGTAATATTACTTTAAAAAGTTTGTATTATCATAAAAACTAAGATAACCAAAAGCGGTAAATTTTACCTCAAATAACAAGGGTCATTTTTTGGAATTGAAAGTTCATTGCATCGTTTTATTATTTTTTGCTTTCAAGTTATTGTCGTTATTTCAACAGAACTTCTTTAAATTCAAAATTTCTCGAAAAATGCAAAATAATTCTAATCGCAGATACCAAAATCTCGAAGTCCACATTGCTTAGGCCTGACATTATTTAGGCTTTTATTATCTACGGCGTATATTCAATAAAGAGATAAATTAACTTCGTAACTTGTGTTTGTTTTTTTGCTTTAGTTTCGTTAGTGCTAAACTTTATCGTAGTTAATACTATCAGCAAATAAATTTATAATGCTATTATACAACTTCGGCCTGGCATTTCTAGGTGGTTAAAGCACTCGACTCGTAATTCGAGGGTTGCGGGTTCGAATTCCCCTCACACCACACGTGCATGCCCTCCCAGCCGTGGGGGCGTTATAATGTGACGGTCAATCCCACTATTCGTTGTTAAAGAGTAACCCAAGAGTTGCGCTGGGTGGTGATGACTAGCTGCCTTCCCTTTAGTCTTACACTGCTAAATTAGGGGCGGCTAGCGCAGATAGCCTTCGTGTAGCTTTGCACGAAATAAAAACAAACAAACAGCACAATAAAATAAAATAAAAAATAAGGAGAAGTAAAAGAAACTCCATGTATTGGATTTTGAACATTATTACACATAATAACATTAATCTATGGTATAATATTTCTGGCCTATTTCAGAGTTAGAAAAATTATCTTTTTTCCTTTTTTTGTGTTTACAATATATACTTTTTATTGTTTTCATTTTAATGCTATTCTTTCGCTTTAAAGATTTATTCAGATTAATTTTAATTCTTTATTTTGTTTAATTTATTTTTTCTGTCTTTTGGCATGTTTAAGCGTGTTATTTGAAACATATATGTTTCAGTTTCTATAACTCTCACCACCACTACTGGCTCCTCGCTAAGCCTAAAATATTTATAATGTTCAAAACCGGGTTTTAGAGGTCGTAGTAGGGACGGTGTGGCGTTGCCCTTAACAACAGATAAACTCACTAAAATTGTACTCTTCTACCTTGTGTTTCCTTCTTAGCTTCCATTTCCTGATTTTCTTTGTGTCACCACAGCACGCACCCTTGTCACGTGCCTTGACAATACACTTCGGCACCCTAACTCTTTCTGCTCTTAAAATAATTTATAATTTCATTTACAAATTTCTACTTTTATTTTGTTATTAACTCAATTTCCCTATAAATTATTTTTAAGTTTGATATAAATGTTTAAAACCAATTCTAGTTGATTTATGACATTGTTTGAATTTTTAATTAAAATATTAGCATATGACCTATAAGTATGTTTTTTCTTAACAAGCGGGAGGCCCGGCATGGCCAAGCGTGTTAAGGCGTGCGACTCGTAATCTGAGGGTCGCGGGTTCGCATCCCCGTCGCGCCAAACACGATCGCCCTTTCAGCCGTAGGGGCGTTATAAAGTACGGTCAATCCCACTATGTGTTGGTAAAAGAGTAGCCCAAGAGTTGGCGGTGGGTGGTGATGACTAGCTGCCTTCCCTCTAGTCTTACACTGCTAAATTAGGGACGGCTAGCACAGATAGCTCTCGAGTAGCTTTGTACAAAATTCCAAAACAAACACACAAACAAAATTAACAAGCGGGATACATTACTAAATTAGTATTTTAACATGTGACCTACAAGTATGTTTCGGGATACATTACTTACTTAATATTTTAATTATTTTTTAGGATGCTAATTAATTTGTTTAATACAGCTCCACGAATTGTTACCCGCATTTATTTGTCACTAATTTTGGATAGATAGACCAGAGGAAAGACAGCTAATATACACTATCCACAAACAGCTTTTGAGAGACCAGAGAAAAACAGCTAATATACACTATTCACAAACCGCTTATGAGAGACCAGGAGAAAGGTAGCTAATATACACTATCCACAAACAGCTTATGAGAGACCAGGAGAAAGACAGCTAACATACACTATCCACAAACAGCTTTGGATAGACCAGAGGAAAAGAAGCTAATATACATTATCCACAAACAGCTTTTGATAAACCAGAAGAAAGACAGCTAATATACACCATTCACAAACAGCTTTTGAGAGACCAGAGGGAAAAAAGCTAATATACACTATTCATAAACAGCTTTTGTAAAAATGAATTGTGAGTTTTAACAGTCAATCTTATAATGGTACAGCAAGTGTTTTTTGCGACATGAGGCCGTCATACCACGAGCCTTTACATTCATAGTTTGGACACAAGAACAACTATGCCACAAACTATTTTTATATGTAGTTCATATATTTTATCTCTTACCTGTAGAAATACTTCCTCTGAAACTGACGGAAAATATACGTATATATTTGTTTAAAGAATTCTAACTAAAATATCGAGTAAAATAAGAAGGATAGTTTATTTAATCCATTAACCTTCTGCGTGTGTTTTGTGTTTATCTTATAGCAAAACCACGTCGGGCTATCTACTGTACCCACCGAAGGAAATCGAATCCATGAATCCATGGGGGACTAATTCTCTACGACAATGGCCATTGATTAAATAACCATTGGTTTGTAGTTAAGCACAAAGGTACACAATGGATTACACTATGTAACACAAATTTTGTTCCTGGGTGGTATGTGTTATTATTTTTTAATTGTTTATGTTATAAAAGTACAGAAAATGACCATTATCCCTCTCAAACTTTGCTTTTGTGACCTGGATAATGTAATTTAGAAATTAACCTATTTTCAATGTAAAAACGGGCAAATTTGCACATTTTCATTTACATAAGGTTTGAATAAAGCAACATATAAATTAAGTAGTGCGCTGCGGTCTCCCTTCTGTCCCAAAGGCAAAGATAACAGGGAAACTTGGTAAAGCCTCCTTGGAGACCCATCAGGAATGTCACCATTTTGAAGTCTCCAATAACCTCCCAGCCATACTCATCATACTTCAAGGCTTCTAGCAAGGTCGTGACGTTGTTGTAATCCTCTTTGAGGTGCACCGAATGAGCTTGGGGAAGAGACAGATACTTATTTCCGTTATGGAACAGCAAAGCTTTGAGGCTTCTCGATGAGCTATCAATGAAGAGGCACCACTCGTTCGGATTACAGGCAATTCCAATTGCCTCGTACAGATCGAATACATTGTGGCAGAAGCAGAGCCCATCTTGTCGAGTGAAGAAGCTTGAGAAATGTCAGTGACGCTTCATCTGACTTGGGACCTGCATACTTTCATCTAACAAATCCCACTCCTTCACTAGATGTCAAAAGCTCGGCATTCCACTTTGTTAGACCAAGATATCTGATCAAGACATTGAGGTCTCTTTGGTTGGGGTAGTGTGGGTTTCTCTCACCAGCTGCACCTATAAAATTGTAATCTGAATCTTCAACGTCTACCTCCTCTTCTGATTTGCTGTTCTCTTCTAAGGACGGTTGCTTTCGCTCTGGCAGAGTAGGTACAGGAAGCTCAGGGCAGTGTGGCAATGGGACGATGTATGATGGAAGGTCCGGATACATGATGGCAGATGCATTCTTGCCAGCCTGACGTTAGGAAGGGTCCACCATGCAGAAGTAGTAATTGTTTGAGTGGTCAGTGGGTTCACGCCAAATTCTTGGAATAGCGAACTTCATAGTTTTCTTTCATGAAAAATATTTTATTTGTGATATTTTTTCTATATTATTGGATATTAAAGAAAATAAATTAATTGAAAGATATTCAAATTTTAAAAGGTCTAAAATTTGTATAATATAAAATCTTACTATTCAAGCAAGCAAATATTGTCCGTCTTACCTTCTAGAGTGTTTTTCTGCAGAGGTCGCAAGTAAAATGAGGTGCCCAGGGTTTGTTTTGATCCCTGATAGACATGCCGAAATATGCCTTTGTAGGCTTCACACATTATAGCAGATGCTGTCACAAAGTACTTTTTGTTTTTGTCTTGATAAATTGGCCACGTACATAGCAGAATGCGTCTGAAGAATGCTTGCAGCTTCGCCATCTCTGATAAATTCAAATAGGTCTATGTGTTCACTTAGGCAGCTGGAACTAAACTGAAGTGAGCCCCTGTATATATATTACTATGCAAAGTTCCAGAAAATTCTAAAAGGTTCTTAAAAATTCTTATAAGTTCTACAACATTCTAGAAAGTTCTTGAAAATTCTTGTCAGCTACTCAGCACTGAATTTTCCTGGAATATTCTGGAAAATGGGTAAATTCGAAAATTTCATTACCAAGGTGACAAAAGCAAAGTTTGAAGAGAAAAATAGGTCTTTTCCATTTACTTTAGGCATAAGCAATTGGGAAATAACACTTTCAGCCCAGGAACAAGAAAAAGTTTTGTTTGGAAATTTCGCACAAAGCTACTCGAGGGCTATCTGTGCTAGCCGTCCCTAATTTAGCAGTGCAAGACTAGAGGGAAGGCAGCTAGTCATCACCACCCACCGCCAACTCTTGGGCTACTCTTTTACCAACGAATAGTGGGATTGACCGTCACATTATACACCCCCACGGCTGGGAGGGCGAGCATGTTTAGCCCGACGCGTGCGCGAACCCGCGACCCTCGGATTACGAGTCGCACGCCTTACGCGCTAGGCCATGCCGGGCCGTACAAGAAAAAGTAAAAATTTTGTTACATAGTGTTATCTGCATTCTGTTCGACGATTATCGAAATGCGGTTTCTAGTGTAGTTAGTCAGCAGATACACTGCTGAGCTACTGAAGGTCATGCTGTTACGGATTATATGGTATGGTTGGAGGAATCTGGTGGGTGCTGGAAAAAGTATTTTAGAATATCTATAATCTGGCTTTACGCTCATACTAAGAAACAATTTCTGTTCTGTTCTGGTAACAACTTTATTTTCCGAGAATTTAGATTGAGCATGTTGTTTAGTTCAGAATTTAACGTACTTTTGTAGATTTGGAGGTTCATCTAAACATTTCCAGAAAAAAATACGTGTGTATGTTTTCTTATAGCAAAGCCACATCAGGGCTATCTGTCGAGTCCACCAAAGGGAATCGAACCTCTGATATTAACGTTGTAAATTCGCAGACCTACCGCTGTACTAGCGTTTAATCGTCTGTAGTGTTACATTGGGTGAAATTTAACAATCTATTAAAATTTATATCTTCTCGCCTTCTTGGCTTTTCAAAAGGTTGTAGTATCCTTCTTGTCGTATGCTGGTCCATTTGGTAATATCTTTAATATATATTAAGGAATGTCGCAAGAGAGTGATTAGTCATGTGATGATGCAACCCGAGGCAAAGAAACTGAGGTTTCTTGTGAGATTAAAAATATAATATTAGAAGACTTCTGTTTGGTTTATGAATGTTCGCGGTTCTCTGAACCTGCTTTTTGGAGAATAAGAAACTTGAAATGCTATACACTGAACCAGTAGAAGTGGCGACTGTAATAAATAGCACACACACTGGCTTGTATGTGGTTTAAGGGTTAAGTAATGAATGATAGTGTTCTTAGTGTATTACACTTTCCATTCAATCCAACTATTCTATTCCTATATATAAACTCAGCCAGTAAACGTTAAGCACTGTCCCACAATACCTTACCCTGTCGAATCTCCCGTTATTACTGATGTATTCTATACTCACGAGTTAATTTAGTTTCCCTGAATATAACATAATTATTTCCTCACATGATTCTTTTTTGTAAAGATGGTTATATTTCAAAGCTTTAGATAAACATTTTTCACTTACTGTAAATGGTAATGTTCCAGAGTTTAAATAAAGTGTAATTGAATGTGTAATACACTAATGCAATTTTTATATTACAAATATAATACTTCAGGATCAACTATGGCTTAAACATAACGTATAATTTGTATGAAATGGCCACTATATATTTAATTACCTTTAAGAACATACATGTGTCTTAATAGAGATAACCAAATGAAATCACTGAATGAATTTCTCATGTATTTTTTAATGTGTTCGTTTTCTTGGCTAAACTTTATTTATTTAAGTTATAGTAAAACTGTTTTTGAAATCTGACGGTTATATTACGTAATCTCATTTATTGAAGATTACGTACTATACTTTGTATTTCTTTGCAAATAAGAACATTTCGTAACTTGCGAACAGAATGTCTGTCTTTAATATCTAAGTTATTAAAAAATATCATTATTTTTCAAACCGTAACCTTGAATCGTGGCTTTTTGCTTCTTGTTATTCGTACTAATCAGAGAAAGCCAAAATATTAAGATTCCATTTTTCTCCAGAAATCAGTTAGAAAAATTAGAAATGCTAACAGTGGTAATATTACTTTAAAAAGTTTGTATTATCATAAAAACTAAGATAACCAAAAGCGGTAAATTTTACCTTAAATAACAAGGGTCATTTTTTGGAATTGAAAGTTCATTGCATCGTTTTATTATTTTTTGCTTTCAAGTTATTGTCGTTATTTCAACAGAACTTATTTAAATTCAAAATTTCTCGAAAAATGCAAAATAATTCTAATCGCAGATACCAAAATCTCGAAGTCCACATTTCTTAGGCCTGACATTATTTAGGCTTTTATTATCTACGGCGTATATTCAATAAAGAGATAAATTAACTTCGTAACTTGTGTTTGTTTTTTTGCTTTAGTTTCGTTAGTGCTAAACTTTACCGTAGTTAATACTATCAGCAAATAAATTTATAATGCTACTATACAACTTCGGCCTGGCATTTCTAGGTGGTTAAACACTCGACTCGTAATTCGAGGGTTGCGGGTTCGAATTCCCCTCACATCAAACGTGCATGCCCTTTCAGCCGTGGGGGTGTTATAATGTGACGGTCAATCCCACTATTCGTTGTTAAAGAGTAACCCAAGAGTTGCGCTGGGTAGTGATGACTAGCTGCCTTCCCTTTAGTCTTACACTGCTAAATTAGGGGCGGCTAGCGCAGATAGCCTTCGTGTAGCTTTGCACGAAATAAAAACAAACAAACAGCACAATAAAATAAAATAAAAAATAAGGAGAGAGAAGTAAAAGAAAGTCCATGTATAGGATTTTGAACATTATTACACATAATAACATTGATCTATAGTATAATATTTCTGGCCTATTCCATAGTTAGAATTAGATTTATCTTTTTTCTTTTTTTTGTGTTTACAATATATACTTTTTTATTGTTTTCCTTTTAATGCTATTCTTTCACTTTAAAGATTTATTCAGATTAATTTTAATTCTTTATTTTGTTTAATTTATTTTTTCTGTCTTTTTGCATGTTTAAGCGTGTTATTTGAAACATATATGTTTCAGTTTCTATAACTCTCACCACCACTAGTGGCTCCTCGCTAAGCCTAAAAGATTTATAATGTTCAAAACCGGGTTTTAGAGGTCGTAGTAGGGACGGTGTGGCGTTGCCCTTAACAACAGATAAACTCACTAAAATTGTACTCTTCTACCCTGTGTTTCCTTCTTAGTTTCCATTTCCTGATTTTCTTTGTGTCACCACAGCACGCACCCTTGTCACGTGCCTTGACAATACACTTCGTCACCCTAACTCTTTCTGCTCTTAAAATAATTTATAATTTCATTTACAAATTTCTACTTTTATTTTGTTGTTAATTCAATTTCCCTATAAATTATTTTTAAGTTTGATATAAATGTTTAAAACCAATTCTAGTTGATTTATGACATTGTTTGAATTTTTAATTAAAATATTAGCATGTGACCTATAAGTATGTTTTTTTCTTAACAAGCGGGAGGCCCGGCATGGCCAAGCGTGTTAAGGCGTGCGACTCGTAATCTGAGGGTCGCGGGTTCGCATCCCCGTCGCGCCAAACATGCTCGCCCTTTCAGCCGTAGGGGCGTTATAAAGTGACAGTCAATCCCACTATGCGTTGGTAAAAGAGTAGCCCAAGAGTTGGCGGTGGGTGGTGATGACTAGCTGCCTTCCCTCTAGTCTTACACTGCTAAATTAGGGACGGCTAGCACAGATAGCCCTCGAGTAGCTTTGTGCAAAATTCCAAAACAAACACACAAACAAAATTAACAAGCGGGATACATTACTAAATTAGTATTTTAACATGTGACCTACAAGTATGTTTCGGGATACATTACTTACTTAATATTTTAATTATTTTTAGGATGCTAATTAATTTGTTTAATACAGCTCCACGAATTGTTACCCGCATTTATTTGTCACTAATTTTGGACAGATAGACCAGAGGAAAGACAGCTAATATACACTATCCACAAACAGCTTTTGAGAGACCAAAGAAAAACAGCTAATATACACTATTCACAAACAGCTTATGAGAGACAAGAGGAAAGACAGCTAATATACACTATCCACAAACAGTTTATGAGAGACCAGGAGAAAGGCAGCTAATATACACTATCTACAAACAGCTTATGAGAGACCAGGAGAAAGACAGCTAATATACACTATCCACAAACAGCTTTTGAGAGACCAGAGGGAAAGAAGCTAATATACATTATCCACAAACAGCTTTTGATAAACCAGAAGAAAGACAGCTAATATACACTATCCACAAACAGCTTTTGAGAGACCAGAGGGAAAAAAGCTAATATACACTATCCACAAACAGCTTTTGTGAAAATGAATTGTGAGTTTTAACAGTCAATCTTATAATGGTACAGTAAGTGTTTTTGCGACATGAGGCCGTCATACCACGAGCCTTTACATTTATAGTTTGGACACAAGAACAACTATGCCACAAACTATTTTTATATGTAGTTCATATATTTTATCTCTTACCTGTAGAAATACTTCCTCTGAAACTGACGGAAAATATACGTATATATTTCTTTAAAGAATTCTAACTAAAATATCGAGTAAAATAAGAAGGATAGTTTATTTAATCTATTAACCTTCTGCGTGTGTTTTGTGTTTATCTTATAGCAAAACCACGTCGGGTTATCTACTGTACCCACCGAAGGAAATCGAATCCATGATTTTAGCATTGTAAGTCTGTAGACTTAGAGTGGGGGACTAATCCTCTACGACAATGGCCATTGATTAAATAACCATTGGTTTGTAGTTAAGCACAAAGCTACACAATGGATTACACTATGTAACACAAATTTTGTTCCTGGGTAGTATGTGTTATTATTTTTTAATTGTTTATGTTATAAAAGTACAGAAAATGACCATTATCCCTCTCAAACTTTGCTTTTGTGACCTGGATAATGAAATTTAGAAATTAACCTATTTCCAATGTAAAAACGGGCAAATTTGCACATTTTCATTTACATAAGGTTTGAATAAAGCAACATATAAATTAAGTAGTGCGCTGCGGTCTCCCTTCTGTCCCAAAGGCAAAGATAACAGGGAAACTTGGTAAAGCCTCCTTGGAGACCCATCAGGAATGTCACCATTTTGAAGTCTCCGACAACTTCCCAGCCATACTCATCATACTTCAAGGCTTCTAGCAAGGTCACGACGCTGTTGTATTCCTCTTTAAGGTGTACAGAATGAGCTAGGGGAAGAGACAGATACTTATTCCCGTTATGGAACAGCAAAGCTTTGAGGCTTCTCGATGAGCTATCAATGAAGAGGCATCATTCGTTCGGATAACAGGCAATTCCAATTGCCTCGTACAGACCGAATACGTTGTGGCAGAAGCAGAGCCCATCTTGTCGAGTGAAGTAGCTTGAGAAATGTCAGTGACGCTTCATCTGACTTGGGACCTGCATACTTTCATCTAACAAATCCCACTCCTTGACTAGATGTCAAAAGCTCGGCATTCCACTTTGTTAGACCAAGATATCTGATCAAGACATTGAGGTCTCTTTGGTTGGGGTAGTGTGGGTTTCTTTCACCAGCTGCACCTATAAATTGTAATCTGAATCTTCAACGTCTACCTCCTCTTCTGAGGATGGTTACTTTCGTTCTGGCAGAGTAGGTACAGGAAGCTCAGGGCAGTGTGGCAATGGGACGATGTATGATGGAAGGTCCGGATACATGATGGCAGATGCATTCTTGCCAGCCTGACGTTAGGAAGGGTCCACCATGCAGAAGTAGTAATTGTTTGAGTGGTCAGTGGGTTCACGCCAAATTCTTGGAATAGCGAACTTCATAGTTTTCTTTCATGAAAAATATTTTATTTGTGATATTTTTTCTATATTATTGGATATTAAAGAAAATAAATTAATTGAAAGATATTTAAATTTTAAAAGGTCTAAAATTTGTATAATATAAAATCTTACTATTCAAGCAAGCAAATATTGTCCGTCTTACCTTCTAGAGTGTTTTTCTGCAGAGGTCGCAAGTAAAATGAGGTGCCCAGGGTTTGTTTTGATCCCTGATAGACATGCCGAAATATGCCTTTGTAGGCTTCACACATTTTAGCAGATGCTGTCACAGAGTACTTTTTGTTTTTGTCTTGATAAATTGGCCACGTACATAGCAGAATGCGTCTGAAGAATGCTTGCAGCTTCGCCATCTCTGATAAATTCAGATAGGTCTATGTGTTCACTTAGGCAGCTGGAACTAAACTGAAGTAAGCCCCTGTATATATATTACTATGCAAAGTTCCAGAAAATTCTAAAAGGTTCTTAAAAATTCTTATAAGTTCTACAACATTCTAGAAAGTTCTTGAAAATTCTTGTCAGCTACTCAGCACTGAATTTACCTGTTCTGGAAAATGGGTAAGTTCGAAAATTTCATTACCAAGGTGACAAAAGCAAAGTTTGAAGAGAAAAATAGGTCTTTTCCATTTACTTTAGGCATAAGCAATTGGGAAATAACACTTTCAGCCCAGGAACAAGAAAAAGTTTTGTTTGGAAATTTCGCACAAAGCTACTCGAGGGCTATCTGTGCTAGCCGTCCCTAATTTAGCAGTGCAAGACTAGAGGGAAGGCAGCTAGTCATCACTACCCACCGCCAACTCTTGGGCTACTCTTTTACCAACGAATAGTGGGATTGACCGTCACATTATAACGCCCCCACGGCTGGGAGGGCGAGCATGTTTAGCCCGACGCGTGCGCGAACCCGCGACCCTCGGATTACGAGTCGCACGCCTTATGCGCTAGGCCATGCCGGGCCGTACAAGAAAAAGTAAAAATTTTGTTACATAGTGTTATCTGCATTCTGTTCGACGATTATCGAAATGCGGTTTCTAGTATAGTTAGTCAGCAGATACACTGCTGAGCTACTGAAGGGGGGAGGTCATGCTGTTACGGATTATATGGTATGGTTGGAGGAATCTGGTGGGTGCTGGAAAAAGTATTTTAGAATATCTATAATCTGGCTTTACGCTCATACTAAGAAACAATTTCTGTTCTGTTCTGGTAACAATTTTATTTTCCGAGAATTTAGATTGAGCATGTTGTTCAGTTCAGAATTTAACGTACGTTTGTAGATTTGGAGGTTCATCTAAACATTTCCAGAAAAAATACGTGTGTATGTTTTCTTATAGCAAAGCCACATGAGGGCTATCTGTCGAGTCCACCAAAGGGAATCGAACCTCTGATATTAACGTTGTAAATTCGCAGACCTACCGCTGTACTAGCGGGACACTCCGGAAGGAGTAACAACCTAATGTAGCTATTTCTTAGTTTTGAATTTTATACAAAGCTACACGAGGGCTATCTGCACTAGCCTTCCCTAAGTTAGCAGTGTAAAACTAGAGGAAAAGCAGCTAGTCATCACCATCCACCGTCAACTCTTTTACCAACGAACAGTGGGATTTACCGTCACATTAGAATACTCCCACGGCTGAAAGGGCGCCCATATATGGTGTTACAGGGATTCGAACCCGCGACTCTTAGTTTACGAGTTGAGCGCCCTAACTACCTGGCCATGTCGAGCCCCAGGTTTAAATAACTTTATATTTGTGTGACTAAAGGATTAAAAATAACCGAATTAACTCTGTTCCACAGTTTTGTTCAAAGCTACATTAAACTCGGTATGGTCAGGTAGTTAGGAAGTTCGACTCATAATATGAGGGTCACGGGTTCAAATCCCTGTCACACCAAGTATGCTCGCTCTTTCAGCCCTGGGTTTGTTATAATGTGTAGCCAATCCTACTATTCATTGGTAAAAGAGTAGTCCAAGAGTTGGCGGTAGGTGTTAATGACAAGCTGCCTTCCCTCTAGTCTTACACTGCTAAATCAGGAACGACTAGTGCGGATAGCCCTCAAGTAGTTTTGCGCGAATTTCAAAAAGACAAACATAAACTAGTTTCGAAAGTGAATTTTCACCCCTTTATTCATTTTGTATCCGAATCACTTTTCCCTTTAATTTGTGTTGCTCACAAGAGGAATGAGATAACGAAACGTGACGACATTTAAATTATCACAGTCGATGTGATTCAGGAAGATTTACCACGTGAAAAGAATGACGTGGTATTCTTTCCGTTTTTCATGATTTCCGTTATTAATTTTGCTCCACATCATGCATAACTTATTCTTTAAACTACCTACTACACATTTTGTGCACGTAGCAAAGACATTATGAAACTTTGTACTCCTTACTACATAGCTTCCTCAGAAAGATCTGGAATCATCTCTATTTGTTCATCGGTTCACGGAAAACAAAACAACACAAAGAAGGTAGAGAAAAAAAACCACAAACAGTGAAAATGTGTTGGGTTTTCGTGAGATTTAACATGTTAGTCAACAGTTTCGTGGGAAACTAAAACCGAAACTGTGGTTAGGAATTCGTGAGTTGATCACCTCTCCTTGTGAAAGAAAAGTAAATAGATCCATTTATTATAACTACTGGAGACAATCTGAACTATGATGCAAAATCATCTTTCTCATCATGTTTGCTAGCTATCAGTAAAGGTAAAATACGATGTGTTAAGGAAAACAGTGAGTTTAGTCTTCGGTTATACAACCAGCAGAAAATATGTGCGTTATATGCAAATAAGAATTACACGTTATGTGGTTAAGAAAAAACAACAAAAAAACTCGTGGTTTTAGAGTTCCTTTGGCAACACGAAATTCTGTGGGCGGAGTGATTCACGCTATTCAAACAAGGTTTTATATTTAAGCCAATTCAGAATCTTATGCATCAGCAACAGAATACAGTGATGGAAACCCTAAGATTTGTGTTACTCGTTGGTGTCTTTCTTATCGCAAGCTGCAGCTGCACACCTAGGCACGAGGCTGACTATCTGGTTATGTTCCAGAAACCTATCGATAACTTTTATATTATGGTAAGTAGTCTTCCTTCATGTTTGTTACTATGGTCATTAGAGCTACTTATGTTTTGTTTGTTTGTTTTGAATTTCGCGCAATGTCCCACGAGGACTATTTGTGCTAGCCGTTCTTAATTTAACAGTGTACTACCAGTCATCTGCACTCACCGCCAACTTTTGGACTACTCTTTCACCAATGGCCGTCACGTTGTGATAAATCCAATGCTGAAAAGGCGAGCATGTTTGGTGCTATGGGGATTCAAACCCACGATCCTCAGATTGCGAGTCGAGGGCCCTAATCACCTAAGTTCGATTAGTATTAGTCGCGAAGCTACACAATGGGCTTTGTGTGCTTTACAGGTATCAAGATCTAATTGTTAAAGTAGTAAGTCTAGAGGTCTACCGATGAGGTACTTGGAAGATGGATGAGTATATATTAGGTACTTGAAACCACTTAACCGTCAAGACTCATAATGACATTGTATAATATTATCTATTAGGTACTTCTAACCACTTAACCGCCATAACAACATTGTATAATTTGTTTTTATTTTGTTGCGTCTATATTGAATACCTGCCATATGGAATATTTTAACTTTGTAAATAGGATCTCCACTTACTATATTAAGCCTTGAACTACAGATACATTATCCTTATTAAATTATAATGTGGATTCCATTTAAATAATATTTTATGTCGTTAAAACTTAACTATTTAAGCAGTAGTCTCAATGCACAACATGATTTCAAATTTACTCGTAAGCCAGAAATTAACACTGTTTCCTAATGTGTTTAGAAGGACTTCCTGGACTTGGGTGTCATGTGCCAGTCCAGTAATCAGTGTAAGAGCAACTGTTGTCTCATGGACCATCGAACCAACAGACGAACTTGTCAAATGAGAGCATTGAAAGGTGAACGGTGTTCCAACAGCCAGGTCAAATTCGATTGCTATGCGGATTTCTGCCCTTGTGAAAGTGGAGATGGTAATTTTGTGATTATATACATATCTCTTTATGTCTGTATGTTTATTTGTTACCACATGTAAACTTTATCCACTATAATGGAGACATAATTATCCCCCCCTTTAACGTATAATAAAGTGCTTAGTTCTTACGCAAGTAACAGACAGACAAACCAGTAAATGTGACTTAATTATTAACTATCCCTCACCGCATAATATTATAGAAACTTCCGGTATTTTATAGTCACGAATAACATCATATCGAAAATAGACCCTGAAGTAAAATTTTAACCAACAAATCATACTTTACTATTTTGTACAGATAAATGTTTTTGAGGGCCCATTTCAATTATTATATTTTTTTAAATTGTTTTTTTTAGAGTTTTGCACGTATCCGGATTACCAATGTAAACGATGAAATTGAAGACATTTTGAGAAACGACGGATAAAACGAACTTGGAAGAAATAATGTAGTTATGCTTACGACAAAAACCAAGTTTGTATATATGCCACTTTTCCATTTTTAAATCTAGAATCATTGTCCTATTTTATATTATCACTTGTAAGTGTTCCCTTTTTTTTAATCTAAAGATATTTATCTTGTGTTATTTCAATACCTGTAAGTGTTCCCTTGTTTAACCTAGAGATTGTTCTGTCTTGTATCAACACTTATCATTGTTCACTTGTTTAACTTAAAGAATGTTGTCCTGTGTTATATCAACACTTGTCAGTGTTCCCTTGTTTAACCTAAAGATTGTCGTCCTATGTTATACTAACACAATGTTATGTAAACTTCATGGCTACGTTTTTTTTTCATGTAATTACATTTATTGTCAGTAATAAGAAGTAACAATAAAATATTTTACCTTGCTTAACGTAGCTTTCTGGTTTCGTTTGTTTTGAATTTCGCACAAAGCTACTCTAGAGCTATCTGCGCTAGCTATATCTAATTTAGCAGTGTAAGACTAGAGGGAAGGCAGCTAGTCATCACCACCCACCGCCTACTCTTGAGCTATTCTTTTACCAACGAATGGTGGGATTGACCGTCACAATATAGCGCTCCCCACAGTTGCAAGGGCGAGCATGTTTGATGTGACGGAGATTCAAACCAGCGACCCTCAGATTACGAATTAAGTGCCTTAACCACCTGGTTAATAATTACACTTCGATTTCCATGAAATGAATCTGTAATTGTCCATACGAAACTGTTTCATTTTCAAAACTTTTTAAATGCTCACATCAACGGTGTTTTACAACAATAATCGCATTTTATTAATGAATTTTCTACAAGTAAAAAACAAAATAACAACACTAAATCGCTGGTGTGTTTCGTTTAATTATAATATTTGAACTACCAGGGTGTACTTCCAGTCTACGTTCACACTCATATAAAATAAAGTAGAAACAAAGCCACAGTAAAGCAGAGTATAATAGAATAGCATTATAGATTTTTATAGGATTGGTTGTTTGTTTTTTGAATTTCGAGCAAAGCCAGACGATGGTTATCTGTGATAGCTGTCCCTAATTTAGCAGTGTAAGACTAGAGAGAAGGCAGCTAGTCATCACCACCCACCGCTTACTCTTGGGCTATTCTTTTACCAACGAATGGTGGGATTGACCGTCACATTATAACACACTCACGGCTGAAAGGGTGAACATGTTTGGTGCGACAGAGATTCAAACCCACGACTCTTGGACTACGAGTCGAACGCCTTAACCCACCTGGCCATGCCGGGTATTTTTATGTTTTTTTAGGAAATAGGCGAAAATCAGTTCTGTAGCGGATCAGGCTTGTGAGTGGTTAGACAGCTCGACTGGGAATTCATGTGTCAGTCTTTCGACAAATCCCTGGGAATATGGGTGAATTAAGATAAGAAACGATACTTTTGAAATGATTTCATTAGCTAGTCAGAGGGCGATTGTATGTGCCTGATAGAACTATTCGATTTAAAGGATTAAATTTATGTGTTTAATGGAAGATTATGTTGTACATTTTTAATAGAAATATCAACAAAACTAGAGATGATTTAGTTATTCATTTAATCAGGTTAAAACATTCCCTCCTTCCTCCATTTTATTACAATTCGTTTCAGTTATTTTCAAAATGAATTATTAAACAGACGTTTGTCCAATAAAGGGTTTGCTTCAGAATTTTGCTCAAAGCTACACAAAGATTATCCACGCAAAGGCATCGCTAATTTCGAATACATAAACTAGTATGAGAAAAGGCAACTAGTCAGCAGTACACCGCTAACTTTTGGGCTACTCTTGTTTGATCAAGTCGTGGAATTTCACCTTCAGTCTTAAGGACATCCAAGGCCTCAAACTGCGGATTGTGTTTTTTCGGCAACCACTCATGATCATTAATCTTACAAATCACAGTTAGAACATGCCACGTCCAGATTATGTCGAATGAAAACGATTTTACTAACCGTCAACATTTCTAAACTCAACGAGTCACACTTAAGTTATGGCTAAAATGTTTGAATATTTTGTTATAACTAAGATCATTATTATTAAGCTGGAATAGAAAGGTACTTAAAACTGTCAAAGAGAGAAATGTATGTTACGCTAAACATATATATATATATGTAATTTGTATAATGAGACAGGTTATATGAACGGATTACTACAGATTACTACAACAATTTTATGATGCACTTGTAAAAAAATGTTTAAGTCAGCATTTCACCGACCACAATGAAACATTTCCAAAACATATATAATGATAAAAATATAACATCAAATTATTATAAATAGCGTCTGTAACAATATATCAGTTCATATTAAACATTCAGCACTTTCTTGGTCGTTCTCGTACTATAATTACCCCCAAAAGACTACTTCTCATGTTGTCGACTATGTTATTGATGTAATACACCGATACTTCATCTCAATGTATCACTACAAAGCGCTACAATTTAACTATAATAGCTGTTTTAGGGTTGTTACTAACAATTTTGCCGGTTCATTTTGTACAACAGTTTTCAATTGGTTTACAACCTGGACACTTTGCTGGACATGGAAATCTTGTAACATCCTACAGGTCAAAATAATCTTGAACAATATGCTCACTGAGGGCAGTGATAGTGTCATCCTGAAAAAAAAGAAGTTATATACAAACATAAACCTAGCATAATGCAACATATCGACTCTATGAGCATGTGTCATTGACGTTTCTTTGGGAAATATGAAGAGAAGTTTACTACCATGATGAATAGCTGCCCAAACAGGTACTGCACAACCTTCTGAATGACAGTTTTCCCTCATTTATTATCCAAGCAAACGACGAACACGAATCCTGCTGTCAGTTTTAAGAAGCTAAAAGCAGGATTCATTAGAAAAGATGACATGCAGCCAGTGTTCTAACTAAAAGTTGACATACTGTCTTGCTCAAGAAACATAGTGACTCCAGCGAGTTTTGTTTCGGTTTTCAGATAGCCCTTCTTTCAAAATAACCTTGTTTAGTCAATCTCTTATTCACGGTTCTTCTTGATACCGATTAACGAATGTGTTCATGCCATTCCTGTCATAAGGTGTTGCAAGACTTCTTTCAACCTTGACCTCTTGACCTGATCCAAACAAGATCATTTCGAGCAGTAAGTTTTAGAAGTATACCAGCAGACTTTCCTGGAACATCGTTTCCCGTGGTCCGATGACGTTTTGGGATTCTGGATACCGTACACGGGGGCTGTTCTGGCAATATTTGTTTGTTTCACATCATCCCTAGACAGTCGAACAAGTTGAGGACGATAACATCTAACCCGTGACAAGGTATGGTTATACATCAAGAACGGAGAAGTTGGATGAACGAAACGTTAAGAAACCAAATAAACACAGCCACAAAACTATGCTCACCTGATAAAATTAATGATGAAATCAACAAAATAAAACAACACTTCATTAACATAAAAAATTTCCTCCAAAAACCGTAAAAAAATTGTACACACACAAACCTAGACCAACAACACGGTCAACAACAAACAAACAACAATAAATCCAAAGAAACAACAAACTACAATACTTTAAACTTTAATAACTTAATCAACTTTAAAATATCCAACATTTGAAAAAAAAACAACTTATAACAAAACACAACATTCCAGTAAATACCAAATTTATTCAAAAACCAGGTACAAAACTAAAGTCCATACTATGTAAAAAACTATACTGACAAACACAACACCAACACAATTTATAAAATACAATGTAACAACTGTCACTACTTCTGTATTGGAGAAACAAACATAAAAATGGAAACTAGATTCAAATAACACACACACAAAACACCTTCACACGTTTTTGAACACTGCAAATCAAATAAACACAATATAGCCATAGAAATCTCCGAGATACTAAGGAGGGAAGCAAATATAAACAAATGCAAAATCAAAGAAGCCCTAATTATAAAACAAATCAAACCAAAATTAAACCAATATAAAGGAACAACTTTATACCTCTACTAATTAATAACCTCACATGCAACTGCAACACGTCCTACAGTCTTGTACCTGTTAAAACTCTCGTCCCTAACACGTGCCCGGTAACGATCAGTTGCAAACTCTCTCTTTGTTAACTTGAAGATGACATAAGAAGGTCGAAATGTTGTTTTCTACTTTATTTTAATAAAAGTTTTAATACCCATACCAGCCGTCCTGAGATGTAAAACGTTAATCTGTTCTGAAAACAAAATTGTACTAAAATCACACCCTTCATACAAAACAGGTGTGTATACGTGTTTTGATGAACAAATGCTCAAAACACCCTGCACAGATCAGAATAACAACTTGTGCATGTATGTCAGCTCATACGCTACCTTCAGTGTTAATGCTCGATTATTCACTTATTAACTACTACATGTATGAAGACAATAACATGAATGTAAAACAGTATGTAAACATCTTGACCAACACTGTATGAGATGCTGAATTTTTTAAATTAACCTACAAGATGAGTTTCCAGGTTATGATTATATAACGATTACATTTTTAACGCAACTTAATTTGCATAAAATATGCAATGAAAATATCACACAATTTGTAAGAAATATATACTCCTTGAACCTACGTATTTTTAAAATCATGACTGTATATAACTTGTAATGGTTTTAGTGTATTTCCTCTTAAAAAATACATCAGTTTACACGACTATCAGGAGTGTCTAACACAAGTGAGATTTAAATGTGACTTTGCTCAGAAAGGGAAGACATTATCCACCACTATCTATACGTATCTATATAATATATTGTATCAATGTTTCGAAGCAAATATATGATTGACACGTAATAAATGTAAAATTAAAATTATTTTTTTTAATCTGGTCAGTGGTAAGTTTCCAACAGCTCTCATGTTCGTTTTATTAAACAATATATATTTCTATAGTGGACAGCCCAAACTGTTTCTTTTATTCAACAATACATATCACTTAAAGGTAACAAAGTATTTAAGTTTTGTATAAAGAATTTCAACTGTTTACTATATTTGTGTTAATTCATTGAAACTGTCTTTATTTTTCAGTGAGTAACTTTACAGCCTTGTTGTTTCAAAGTATGGCACATGGAGTACTCATGGGCCATTGTAATAAAATAACATCATCAGAAAGAAATAAAAGAAAAATGGAATTTAACCCTTTGAGCACTTTTGAAGTGTCTATTGAACAACTGCATATGTGAAATTTCTAAATTAAGAAAAGTAATACTTGAAATTGTTACCACAATTTTTACCGTAAATATTTCAGAATTGATGTTTTTCTGTTTTGTATGACTTAGTGTAATTTGTAAACAACTCTTAGACGTCTCACCTGATAATAATACTTTTAGTAATTTTAGTTTTATTATGATATCTATGCTCATTCCAGATCAGTGTATAAGTGTATCTTGCAAGTACATTTAAATTCTTCTGACTGTTCTTATAGTAGTGAGAGATTCAGTTACATCAGCTGTTATATTCTTATCTCCACCTAAGCTACACTTCAGTAAATTATTAAAAGGATTAAATCTTAAATGCTGGGCTTGATCTAGTGATTAGCTTACCATACTATGACTCAGAGTCCATGGTTTGCATCACTCTGTGTAAAATCATTCTTTGTGCTTTGGAATTGTGTGTGAATTATAAAAGTCGCAACTCTGATCTTATTTTCTGAGCAGAATTACTTGAGACATAATGGTGATTTCTGTCAGTTAGTTGAATCTCCTTTAGTTAAGGGTATGCAGCTCTTTATGTATCTTTTCACAAACCACCTAATCAACTACTTAAAAAGCTGGCTGTATCAGTTTTGTTCTTAACTGTTTATTTTGGCTTATTCCTCATAAAGATGTTTATCACATAGGAGATGAATTCATGTTTCTTGACCCAACCAACAACTGTCCTCAATACTAATTCTCCTGACATTGAGAGCTACCACTATTGTTATGCTAGTAGGATGAATTTCACTGAAGTGAATCCTTCCATTACATTGGTACGTTTTGTTTTTAAAGCATTCTATCTTATACTTTTTAAGTGAAACAAAGAAACAGTTTAAAAGCATCAGTTCTCTATATGTTGGTCTTGTCTTGCTGTTCACTGTTGATGAACCATAAACCTACTTTTTTATACTAATGATTGTACTACATTAAATAATTTATTTAATTAAATACTGTGCCCAAGAACACACAGTAATGACTTGCAAAAAGCAAACAATGCCATATAACTATTGTTATTTGTCTGGCTTTCTAACTGTGCAGTAGAAGCCATTAAAAATTCATCTAAACTCATTTGGGTGATTCTCATGAAAAGAAATTGAAACTGGTTGATGAAATAGACAATTCTCTGTTAAGAAAACAACATAATATAATATATTATTTAATAGATTAGAAGTTTGGTTTTTCTAGTGGTTATAGAGAATATACAATGTCAAAGAAAACTTGGCTATTTATGAAAGAGAGGATGTTTATGGTTCTCTAAACAAATAAGATTGAAGGCTATAAAAATTTCTTTACTTCAGTAATATTTATTGTGTGAATTCCATATTTCGTGGTAAATAAATTGGAAAAGATACTGACAGAACAAATGTCATAATTTCTTACTTGTGGAGATTGAGGTTTGTTTTCAATATTTCCTTTTAAAATTAAAACTTGTATTAAAAGTTGCTTTATTAACTACATTTTCATACCAAGGTTATGGTAGTGGTTCATAACAGGAAATGCATACAACTCTAAAAAGTTAACATTTCTTATAACTGTTATCACATTTAACCCTTATGTACTGTACACACCTTTTTGGCACAAGCTGAATGTGTTACCAATGACTCTAAATTATGATTTGCCAGTTCTAAAAGCTAACTTGTATTGGACATCCAGTTCATGTGACATCGACATTCCTGTCTATATATTTCATTACAGTCTTTAAACATAACATTTTATTCTCCTATAGAAGAAGAGTGAACTATTCAAACGTTTTCAGTTTTGAGTATTATTTAAAAATCATTGTGTCTACCTTGTTTGTGAAGGACTGATATCCTTACATTTACTTGTTTTTTTTGTAGTTTTCTTTACTTGTTTTAATGTTAGTTTCGTTAGTTATTACCTTTAGTTGTACGACTTGTGTTTCTTAATTTGTAAATTCTTTCTTGGACTTGTACAAATCCATTAAAGTAGTTTTTTCCTTTTTATTTAAACTGAGAAACAACTGAATAAATATCTATAGGTATGATGTAAAAATGATTGAGATGCTGATACCGATTTCAAAAATGAAACACCAACAACTTGAACATTTTCAAATAGTTGTCTTTTCTTTATTTTGTTTTGTTCTCACAGAAAATAATTGTCAAGTATCTGAAAGTGCTCGAGCTTTGATTACTTTTTTTATAATCTATTGCATCTTTTTCGTGTGATCCTGTGTTGCTAACTCTCTTATCTGAAGGTACCAATATGTATACACAATATTATTATTTCTTTTAAAGTATCCTGTTCTTGATTCTTTAATGAAATATTTTTTTGTATTCAGTTACATTTATCTAAAGATATTCTACTATAATTTTTATAAAAATAATCACCTAAAAGTCTAGTCTTACAGTATAATATTGTACAGTTTATTTTGTTCTGAATTTAGTGTTTCTACTTTTGAAATAAAGCAGAATTTGATATGTAGTGTAACTATGTTTATAAGGTAAGTACTGACTCCAACTTTGCCATTTTCTTTATCATAATTTTCTATGAATTTGATTTCTGTTTTCCTGTCGTTTTCAGAGTTAAATATTTAGCTATAAAAATACTAACACAAAAACCAATTTAAATACCATTTGAGTGACTGAAAAAAAATTAATATTGGATGTTACTCATTCTGTGACATACGTGTAATTATACAAATATTATTAGAGTACGTTCTAAAAAGAATATTTCAAAGGATTAATATATTTGGAATCAAAACTTGTGGAATAAAAACCTGTTTAAAAGTAGAGAATCTCCTAATAGAATTAATGTGATTAAAAGTTTAAGTTCTAATAGAATTGTACACCTCTGGTATTTTGTGTTTCACTTGACTGTTATCAGATAGTTATTGAATCAAGTTAGATGTGTAATCCAGCCACTCTCAGTGTTAAACGAGAACATATATAATAGATAGTAATATTTTAGATAAACTTTGATTATTTTTTCTAACTTACAATGCAACTAGCAGTTGATTCAACATATCAGGCTGTTGTATATGAAATGTCAGATTTTTAAAGGAAAATGTGTAATAAGTACATCTTATTGTCTTATAAATTATTTAATCAAAATAAGCTCATTTAGATCCAATACACTTCTGTCAGTGAGTTGCAAGTTTATAAATGCCACATTTAAAGAGTTGGAAGCCTTTTGATACAGTGAAGTCTTCGAAGGTACTTTAATTGACGTTTTTAAGGAGTGAGGAACAAATTTTAACTTGTTATTTGATGGTTTTCAATCAGTCCCCAAGGTACCCATTTATTGAGCTTTTTCACCTTACCGGCCTGGCATGGCCTAGCGCGTTAAGGCGCGCGCTTCGTAATCTGAGGGTCGCGGGTTCGCGCCCGAGTCGCGCAAATATGCTCGCCCTCCCAGCCGTGGGGGCGTTATAATGTTACAGTCAATCCCACTATTCGTTGGTAAAAGAGTAGCCCAAGAGTTGGCGGTGGGTGGTGATGACTAGCTGCCTTCCCTCTAGTCTTACACTGCTAAATTAGGGACGGCTAGCACAGATAGCCCTCGAGTAGCTTTGTGCGAATTTCCAAAAACCAAACCAAACTTCACCTTACCAGCTGCTCTATGATGTCAGGAAACTTTAATAATGAATGTTACATTTGTCAGCAAGTTGTCTTACAGTTTGGTGAGTACCTGATTAAACTAAGGCCTCAAATTCGTCCTTCTTAATAGTTGTCTGAGGGTGGCCTAGAGGCTTATTTAAAACACTTGTCACACCAGAGTGAAATCTTCTAAACCAATGCTGTGCTGTCACCAAATGCATTAATGATATTACACACTGCTGTCTCTGTATTATAACCAAGCTTAAACTCACACAAGAAAATCACAAGGATACTAATTTTATCCATGGTGACAAAAATCAGTATAAATATGATTTAGTTTACAAACTAGAATAAAGTATGACAATGTTTGGAAGGAAATCTGTTGTTGGTTTCTGATCAGTTTTTAGCACTTGGTTTAGGTTACATATTTTACAGACTGTATCTGTCTGTACCTGACAATGTTTTTACAGATAAAACTGTTGTACTCGTGAAATAAAACATAAGTGAAATATACATTTGGCTTTCTTTTCCTACAATTATTTTTATCAACTGCTCACGTTCTTAAGAATTGATTTATACATACTAATTCAATGGTATGCACTAATAAATGTCAGTCAGCTATGAGATCACTGGCAACACAGCACATTATTATCTGTATGTTTGGTTCAGGGTGAATTTCTTACCAATTGACAGTGAAAAGCTGCCACATATAAGACTTGTTGCTGGAGGAGTATATAAGGTCTTTAGGAAGATAAGAATTCATACAGTGAACTTTCCAAATAATGTAGAGACAAAGCACATGACATTTGAAAGGCTTAAACCTTCAGTGATCTCCTTGGAAAAACTTATCAGCCTTTAAGACACCAACGTGTTCCAAAAAATGTAATTCACAGCAGTGTCTTCATACATTAAATGAAGGTGATTGCTACAAAAGAGAATAGAGAATGCTTTGACATACAGAAAAAGCTATCATGACACATGCATTTCCTAGTACTGTTGACAAAATAATAATTAAGGATTTGAGGCTCATGAAGGCTTAAAAGCTACAAGTTAACATGTTTCCAGTTATGCCTTGAAATTGGTGCTGTTTCTTCAAGAAAAATGGCCAAAGAAATTGAAATTGCAGTAATACTCTTCAACACATTCTTATTACATCCTAAGGTGCAACTCCAATAGACCTTTGGGCCTTTGTTCTGCCTAAATATGGTCTTGGTAGCCAAAATTCATATGCGATATTGGAAAATACATCAAGATATTTGAGCTGTGATTGACCCCACCATTTATTACAAAATCTTAACATGTTATGGAAATAGTGTTGAATAATAGAACATAATCACGGCACTCGTTGACCTTTTGAACACTGTTTTTAATAAAGTACAGTTAACCTAAACAGCATAAAAACTATTTTTAATTTTTATGAACTTCAGTTTCTTTCCGTATATTCTTTTGCATTCCACGTGGTTACATAAATGAGCTGTAACTTATTACAAATACATGTATAAAGAATTAATCTACTTACAAACTTAAGTCACAAAAGAATCTATATATGTACTTTGAATACCATTCCAGAAAGACTGTTTTCATAATTCCTTTTCTGACAGTTTTTGATACCAGTGAGAAAGTACCTTTATTTGAACTAAGTAAAGACAGACCACTCCACTGACCAACTTGAATATGAAGAAGCTGTAGGTAAGGAAGTTTTGAAATTTATATTTTAAAGTATACCAATTTGTTTTAAATTATTTATCGTGTTAAATACTAAATATTTTGCATGCATAAATGATTTAAGCTTTTATTAAAATTTTCTCTAGCTGCAGTTCATCTGTGAAAAAACAACAACTCTGCAGCAATGAGATGCAAACCATGGATCCTCAGATTCATTGTCTAACCTGCTAACCATTATTATTTAGGCTAGACTAGACCTAGTGGTTATTATGCAAGATTGTGAAATTGAGAGTCCATGGTTTGCATTCCATTGTTGTAAAAAATAGTGCTGTGTGTTTTTGTCTGTGAGTGCATAGAACAGTGACAGCCAAATCCCACTATTCAAGAGTTGACAATGAATTCTGTTGATTACAGAAATTGTTTTCCTTGCTAATCTGTCATTTTAAAAATTAGTGATGTATATCATATATAGCTTTGAATGAATATCCAAAATAAACTATTATTCTTTGAACTTGAACAGTTGTTCCCTTCCTTTACAGAGTTTAATATCATCTTTGTTTTGTGTATTTTATTAACTGAACACTTTTTACTTTTGGTGTTCCTCATGCAGCAATCTGAAAAAAATAACAACAAAAAAACACTGTAATCTCCACAGACTGGTTTACTTTGTGATTTCCAAATACAAACTTACATACTCTTATCAATACTTATTCCACTTGTGTGAGTGTTTTTCATATAACAAAGCTACAAAGGGCTATCTGCTCAGCACACCGAGGGTAATCGAACCCCTGATTTTAGCGTTGTAAATCCAGAGACATACTGCTGTACTAGCGGGGGCGCTTGTTTGTTTGTTATTTCTTTCTAGAGTTACCACACTTCACATAAATATTCCAAGCTTAATAGATATAACTTAATTTTATCAGCCATTCAAAATCAGTTACCACTGTTGTAACAATCACACAATCTGTTCAACAAACAAAACATTTTTAACAGTAAATGTTGATGCATTGAGTTTTATTATCTATGTTAGATTGATATATGTGTTTTACTGAACATATTTAGATTTACATGACAAAAATAATCCCTTAATTTATTCTTTCAGACCTGTCTGCTCTTGAGATATAGCTTTTCATATTTTTTTTTCCCATATTTCCTTTCCACAATTGGAACTTTGTCTGTGTGGTTGTCTCATTTGTCAGCTTAATGAGGTGGCAGCGTATGAGCTTAGAATTAAGAACCTTTTTAAGGAATATAGCATCTGTAACTTTTTTAGGAAGTTTATCAAATTCTCATAATTCTATATTTGCACTCATAAATAATTACCACATATCATATGTCCTCAAATACATATAATATAATAAGTACTTAAAAGTTTCAGCTTCCTGGCCTTGCCTTCTCGGTAATACATATTTGTTTCTCATTGTCAGCCAAACATCGTCTTCTGTGTTAGAGTAATAAAAAAAAATAAGTTTGAGGATTGGATCATTGCTAACTGTCAACAAACAATACAAACAAGTGTGTGTATCTATATATATAAACGTATATATACACTTAAGTAGTATATTTAATGTAAGCAAATTAAAGATCTGAACAGTTGTTTTACAGTATTGTTTTATAATTAAATACTAGTAACAGAAAAATTTAAATGTTCTAATACAATGATTATAATAATAATGACTTTAGAAAGATATACATTTAATCACACAAGAATTAAAAACCTAATAGCTACATAAAAAAATGAAATTAGCTATAAATAAGCATAGGAATAATTCTGTTTTGTGTTTGTTTGCCACACAGCTAACATGGACATAATAGAGTGTAACAGGTGCCACATAAGTCTGGGAATAACTTGATGTAACAGGTTTAACACATCACATGTATTGCATTGAACTTTGGACATCACTTGTTGTTTGTACACATTTGTTTAAAATTAATTTGTTTTATTAAATAGCAAACACAAATTCAAAGGTAGAATATTAATACACAGTGTTCCATCTACAGATAACCTCTTCACACTTTCGCACGCAGTAAATAGTATTGATTGCACACTTTGTGAAGGAATATATGCTGATTTGAGTTTTCAGATACATTTTTACTTGTACATAAAGGATCTTTTTTCATTAAATGTACAGCGTCTGTAGTTTACCTGTCAAATCATGAGTGAAACTAGTTTAACTGTATTCCTGTACAAATGCATGGTTACACGACAGTATGTTCTGTTGGGTGAATGAAAATTTTCCTCACTTATTTAAAATCAAATAACTTAAATCATTTTGGTGTCTCTTTAATGGTTAATAAATGTATTCTAATATTAAAAATAACTTCTCTTAAAACTGCCAACTCTATTAAAATTCAAACCAACCTTTTATTTGACTAACCACATGTTAGGACAAGTGCTATGATATTAGTTTCTAACAGTTTGAAAATAATGTAGTTAAAGTGTTTGCTATACTACATTTAGTTGGGTTTAGTTTTGGGTTTTAGGTATTGTACAACCTAAAAAACAGGGAAGTACAAAAAAGTCATTGTAAAAACCTCATCCTAGTGGTTAATGTATATGGACTCTAACTTTAAAGATTCATAGTTTGTAACTAATTGTCACAAAAATACCCCTTACACTTTGAAGATGCATTATAAGAATGATGGTTAAAGTTCATTACTTGGTCAGACAAGAGAAACCCAAAAGTTGTCACTTCTTGTTTACCAGTTAACAATTAGGGATGGCTATCTGTACATAACCATTATGTAGCTTTGCACAACAGTTTAGGTTATTTCTAGTTAAATTTGAATTAAAACACAACCATTTATATTCTTTCTGTTTTGTTTGTTTGTTACTTTACAATTCTTTGTGTATGTTCCAATTTTATTCTTGTTTTTGTAAAAAAAATATTTTGATAAAATTACCGACTGGTTCTTCATACTTTGCTTCTTAAACAAATTATAAATTAAACAATTCATATTTAATAACAGCTAAACTAAATTTTAATATTATTTTATTTTAGTTAATATAAAGAATGTATTTCACACAACTGAATAAGAAATATTTCCACGGTATACTCTTTACAAACTAAACAAACACACCATAAAAAAAAACTGTTTTACTATGATGATTTATAGGAACCAGGTATTATTTTATCAGGTCTTAAATCATTTCTGATCGTCCATGAACACTTTTGAATGTCACATTATTGTTGATGGTTTGATTGATTTTATGATGACTTTCCTGCAACTTTGTTTCTGTTTTAAGGCACTAGTTTTTGGATTAATAATTTTTGTATCACCGTGACTTTGATATACTGTCAGCAAAACGTTTTGAAGCAATATACGAGGTTTGTTCAAAAAATACGCGGACTGACGTCATAAAACAAAATGTACTTTATTTAGAAGTTACAGGTCTGGGACCCCTTCAAAGTACTCTCCTCCCCCAACGCACACACTTATCCCAACGGTGTTTCCGCTTGTTGAAACAGTCCTGGTACGTTTCTTTTTTAATATCCTTCAGCTCCTTCGTCGCATTTACCTTAATCTCGGCAATCGTCTCAAATCTTCTTCCTTTCAAGGGTCTTTTGAGTTTGGGGAACAAGAAAAAATCGCAAGGAGCAAGGTCGGGTGAGTAGGGGGGGGGGAGAACAGTGATCGAGTGTTTGGCCAAAAACTCACGAGTTCTGAGGGCTGAATTTCGCAGCAACGGGGTGCATCTTCAATTTTTCGGTCAAAATCTCGTAAAAGATCCAACTGATATCCCACACTCTTCAGCAAGCTCCCTGACAGTCAGACGTCGATTTGCCCGCACCAGGGTGTTGATTTTGTCGACGTGTGGGTCGTCAGTTGACGTGGAAGAACGTCCAGGACGCTCATCATCTTCAATGGACTGTCGACCATCCTTAAAACGTTCATGCCACTTGAAACATGCCGTACGCTTCATAGCAACATCACCGTAAGCCGTGTTAAGCATAGCAAAAGTTTCAGTCGCAGATTTTCCAAGTTTAACACAAAATTTCACAGCAAGTCGTTGCTCCTTCAGGTCATTCATTCTGAAATCCGCCAAACGAAAAAATCGCACTTCACTTAAAACCGCGTAGCTAATACACAAATGAAGATATCTGCAATCGGGTAATGGCGTCGTAATCAGCTTATCTGTGCGAACCTAGCGACACCAAGCGGATTACCCTGGAACCAACTGGAGCCGCGCAATTCAAACAGTCCGCGTATTTTTTGAACAGCCCTCGTAACCATCTCATTGTATTCAATGTCACGCTGTTGTTGTGAATCTTACTTTTAACTTTTGTTTTTTATTTATGTTTTGTTTGTTTGTTTGGAATTTCGCACAAAGCTACTCGAGGGCTATCTGTGCTAGCCGTCCCTACTTTAGCAGTGTAAGACTAGAGGGAAGGCAGCTAGTCATCACCACCTACCGCCAACTCTTGGGCTACTCTTTTACCAACGAAAAGTGGGATTGACCGTCACATTATAACGCTCCCACGGCTGGGAGGGCGAGCATGTTTGGCGCGACTCGAGCACGAACCCCGATTACGAAGCGCACGCCTAAATGGGCTAGGCCATGCCAGGCCGTTTTATTTATGTAGCTTATAAAGTTTTGGAACAGAAGACAATAGTTTATACAGTTCATAATGGATTCCAACTGATGTAATAACTTCAAAGTAAATTTTTGAAGAACAAGAACTTAGTTGTCACGAAATATTGAAACTTGAAGTATTCTGGATTTTAAATCATATTCTTTGGTTTTGGAATACAGTGTATGTATGTGTTAGGTAACCTTGATAAGCCATCATCATGTTTTTTTACTGTTATTTGACTTACATAAGTAAAGTTGTTTCTCTGGTGTTAGGTAACTACAACTTTTCTAAAGTAGTTATCATTTTTTTAAGTCAACCATTGTTAAGGTGATGTATGGTTCACTCTAATGTCTAACATCTAGACAATTTAAGATAACCTTCCAGTACATATTTAAATTTTTCTAAATACATGTAACAAAAGTTTACATTTTTCACGTTTCTTGTATTTACTTCTTTGCCAACAGCCACAAATTGTTAAAAGTGTACGTCTGTATAGGTTTTAAAAATGTATATGCATAAAATTTTAATCATTTGAAATAATATTTTTGACTGATGAATGAAAAAGTGACAAAACTGTATAAAAGTTTGTAGTTGTGTCTGAGTTAGACTCAGTTTTATAATTGTGGGTTGATTCACGTATAAAGTGTACATACTAGACACCTAATTCTTTTTGTTGAGCAAAGTTGTTGTGTAATTCAAAAGGAGCATACTAGATGTTCTTTGGATCTCAAAGTTATGTATTATTCATGATTGAATGTTGTGTCTGATCAGAAATCTGTGATTTTAATCATATTAATGTAAGTTGCAAGAAATTTTGTTTTCTAGTAACTATTTGAAGTCACAGTTGTACAATAAATAAAGTTGTCTTAATGAAATGCTTGTACCAAATTATCTTACCAATACCTTGTTCAGAAAGCTAAGTATTCTTCAAATTCCTTATTTAAATTAATACTTTTGTGAATTATATAAGAACTTTTCAAGATTTTTTTGAAGTATTAGGTCTAACAACAAATACACCATTTTTTAGTGTTAATTAGCACATATTTTTATCATAAGCCATTTAACTGGGATGAAACCACTTATTCAAGTTTCATGTGTAGATGTCACAATAAAGTTGTGGAAGAATTGGATTTTTAATCTTTTGTGTTATGTATAAAACTTGCTACTGCTTTAGGAGCTTTCATTCAGTTGAAATCTTGCCTTTCTGTATTTTGTTACAATGATTTTGATCTGTTACATTGGCCCCAAGACTTAGCATCTCTTCTAAAATGTGAAAGTAACTCTAAGTTCATTTTGCATAGGTTTAATAAGTAATGAAAAATCAAATGTTTAAGATTTTTTTCAGAACTCTAAGCCTAAAGTTGGAAAAATAATTATAATTGATGAATAACTTAAAAATATATTTATATAAGAAGTAACTTTGTATTTCTGATTTGTGGTTAATATTTTATTGTGGATTACTCTTACTATTTTCTTGACATAATCTTTGTCAGAGACTGAATTTTGTTTATTATACTGAATGTTAAAGTAAATGACCAAACTTTTTAAAGACATAATTAAAAATTAGCTTGAAGTGTTTTATTGTCGAGATTTAGTAAAAAAAATTCTGGTGTAAGAGAACATTAACTTGTTAATGTTGTTTATTCAAATACTTGTAATGAAATCAAGTTATTCAAGTTACAATAATTCTGACAATATCAGTGATGACGAGAAACCCACTTGTTGAGAAATTTATATGCAAAAACGGCTCGTTTGGGCTTTACTTTACATAGAAGAGCGAACAACGTTTCGACCTTCTTCGGTCATCGTCAGGTTTTTTTTTGTGTGAACCTGACGATGACCGAAGAAGGTCGAAACGTTTTCTATGTAAAGTGTTTTCTTTCAAACATTTTTATAAAATTCTGACAATATGTTTATTTTTAAAATATGTTTTTAACCATTAAAGTTGTCATCAGCAAATAATTTGAATTTTACATGCACTTTGATGTTTTGACTTTTAATGACTAATTTCACACTTATTGTTAACACTCCTACGAAAAGTGGGGCCTAATAGGCCCCAGAGCAACTTGAAAGGTTATTAATATTAGGCTAATAATTTTGTATTTAAATGAAATTGCCATTTAAATCCATTAATGAATGGATTAACGAGATTCCCACTGTCCCTATCTACTATCTAGCGAAACCACAGCCAGGGGAACGGGCTTGGAGAAATCAGGACTAGAAACGTCTTTTCGTAGGAGTGTTAAAGATCTTCTTAGGTAACTTTCTTATTCCAAAAGTAAACAAAAATTGTTCAAATGTCTATTTTTATTGTGAAGAGAAATAAGAATTTAAGTGGTATTTACAGACCCTGGTGTTTGATATTTATAGTAGTTAATAAATTTGTGGCTGTGAAAAAAGTTTATTAAAAATAAATTTAGATATATTGGTAAATTGTAATTGTTCATGTATAACACATTCTTGTAGATTATATAGTAAAATTAAATCTGTGTGATATTCTTCACCAAGTTTTGAATTTTGTTACTGATAATTCTTTTTAAGCATTAACATTCACTTCACACATCTTTATAAAGTCTTTCCTTAAGTGTTGTCAAAAGTTTTGGAAGAGTAGTTTATAGTAATTGTGAAAAATGTACATTTTATATCATGGTTGGTCTCTTTTAACTGAAGATTTAGTGCTATGCAACTTTAATACCAAAACACCACCAAAAGGCTTAGAAAACATTTCACTAAACACTGTTTCTTTTTGCTTTTCAACTGTATAAATTTTAGCATTCCTCATAAGTTCCTATTATTTACAAGCCTAGAGATATTACTAACAGAAACTTCTGATGTTTATGTGTAGGTTGAAGGGTAAAATGTAGTCGTGTGTTAATGTGTAGCTTAATTGGGAAATGGAATTGTTGGAATATTTTTGACATAAATTCTGCATGTAACTTAGTACTAACTGTTTCCAAAAGATACCTTTATGTGTATATTCCACATAGGAGAAGAAAGAAAAATATTTTGTAGTACTTTGTGAACATTAACACTAAACTAATACTACTAACATTCATAATTATACTAAAATTAACAGATTCTGGATACTCAGATTAGTAAGTTATGACTCGCAAAAACGGCACCATTTTTAAAAAAATGTTTTGTCCCAAGGTTTATTCATAATGTCAGACAGTGTTATTGGTGATTGTGACACTGTCCACCCTGGAAATGTTTTTAGTTTTTTAAAGGCAATTAAACTTTTTAGTGCAATTTAAGTTATTTTAATTTATACATTTTTAAATGTGATTCCCTTTTAAGAATCACAGTTCATCTAGCTTGGTTTGAAATTAGAAAATGGCCGTAACGTCAAATAACTCACAACCAGGAAAGGAAAGGCCAACTTCAGGTGACTGACGCTGCTATTTGAACTACCCATTTGTCATCCTAGTGAGTTATTAATAAAATTTTGCTACAACTCTTTTAAAACTTTCCTTTTTGAAAATGGCCATAACGTCAAACAACTCAGAACCAGGACTGGAAAGGCAAACTTCAGGTGACTGATGGTGGTTTTTGTACTTACCTGTTAATCTTTCTGGCGAGTTATGATACATACAATTATGCAACAGAAAGTTCTTTACAACTTGTATTACTGTGGTTTTCCCTTACTGCTGTAGATTAGATATAAATATTGATTTTATGTTATTTATCTTTTTTTACCTTAATTTACTTTTATGAATTTTACTAAATTTACTTTAATTTTAACTTTTTTTTCCTGGATGTTTGACGCAGATCGCCTAGCTGATTTGTGCCATAAAACACCAACCAACCATGAATTTAAAAGGAAAGATAAATATAATTCAAATGTTTAATGAATTTCTGAACAACCAAGCTTTTATTATTTCAAAAAAAGAAAACTATTACACTGTTTGTTTTTGGTATCACAAATGTTTAGACATTTATTATAGTGTATTCTGTGCTATCTTAGTATATTTACGTTACACAAAGTGTAATGCTGGGACATAAAAGTTTATGAAATTGTAGTAATTATTCTAAGAAAATTGCAAACTATGAAATGAGAATAAACTGAGAGAAATATAACATACAGTGGTCTGACTTGATGTATTTACCTGATTGTTTTTCATAGTGTTGCATGGAAGTAGTGTTGTGTTAGATCACATTAACTTAGTTTTTAAATGTAGACTCAAAAGTCATCTAATAATATGCAATATTTCAATATAGGTGAGAAAATTAATATTTTTGTTTTATACAGTATTTCCAAAATAACGTAATAAAAGAAATTAGTATGTCCAAACTTCATGTGCTTTTTAATAAATGATAAAAGTTTTGTCTTGAGATGGTTGCACATTATTTTTGTGAGTCTAATAAGGGAAGTTTAAAAAATAAGTGTTGGTTGTGTTCATTATTTAACATGTGGGTATATAACGTAGAAAGGATGAACTAGTATGTCTGTAAAATATACATGCCAATTTAGTAGTTTATCTACCAAAACTCTTTTTAACAGTGATGTTTTCAAGAAGGGCTACAAACAACTTCATATAAATGTTTTTTATTCTGCTCGATGTTTTAGCTACAACCGTTTTTGATGGTCTTTAAGCGTCGCAGCTTATAAAACTGGTTTTAAATTATTTTAAATATAATTAATATAAGGCAAAATTCTTGTATAAAACAACTTTTTTTCAACCACCAGGTGTTTACAATAATTATTTTAAGAACTTTATATACTTTCTTCAGTCCAAACATATATTATAAAGAGAAATTCAAATACAGAATAATAAAATTTTAATAAATGAATATTAATTAATTATAGGAAATAAGGGTGTGCTTGATCCTCAAAGTACTGACTTTTTCCATACTATTCAGTACTAATGACAGTTCACTTATTGCATCATGTGGCAATAATCTAATGGTTTTGCTTGTTATAATACTCACTGTACTGGCCCAAAGAGTTGGATAAAAGTTACTAATTTCATGTATAAAGTATAAATTTTGGATTAATTGTAATGCTCACTGTATTACTGTTTTTGTGACTGGTGTGTTATCAGGGATACTGTAACTCACAGGATCTGAACACTTTATCAGTTAGGGGTATAAATAATTCAGAAAAATACATTTAAAAATCTTTATTGGTAGGTCTGTGATTAAGTTAAATGTTGGGATGATTAAAAATCATTTGAGCAAGTGGCCAAATGTATATAAATTTACTGTTCCAAAAATGTGTCATAATGGAATATAGTTTCCCTATATACTTGTTTTGGGTTTTCTTTAGTTACAAAAATCACTATCTGATCCTAAGAAAAAAGCCTCAAATGGAAATTCAATAAAAATATTGGGAAAGAAGTGAATGTGCTTATTAAATCAACAAAAAATAATAATTTGGTTTCTATCGAAAAGGAGACAAAAATCTTGTGTGGCAGACTTAGCTACATATATAGTGATTTTATTAATGGTTTCCATTAAAAATTTCTTGCTACTTAATCCTAAATATGGAAATATTTATTAAGTATCAAAACCATTTGCCAAACATGCTTGCCCTTTCAGCCATGGGGGCATTATAATGTGATGGTCAATTCCACTGTTCATTGGTAAAAGAGAAGCCCAAGAGTTGGTGATGACTAGCTGCCTTTCCTCTAGTCTTACACTGCTAAATTAAGGATTGCTAGTGCATATAGCCCTTCTGTAGCTTTGCACAAAATTCCAAAACAAACAAACAAAACAGTAAAAGCATTTGCCCCTCCCATAAGCAGTTAAATTAAAATTAAGTCTTATAAATACTTCAAAATATCTAAACTTGTAACTAACTGAAAAATAAAATTCACTCTATACATTTCTAGTAGCTTATTTCATACTGTTATAGTTTTTACCTGTATTACATTACATTAGTGTTGAAAATTTGTAACTTTAGCATGATTTTGTACAGTTACTGATGGTTGTTTTATTAAATAATCATAGTACAAGCAATGATGCTATTGTATAGAGTTGATGCTTACAAAACAGTGTTATTCCTGTTTATCTAAAATGATCATAACATAAAATTAGAATGTTTATTTATTATTCCATCACATTTATTTGTTGCTTGGTACAAGTTGTTTATATTAATCTGTCATATCTTCAAGTAAGAATATAGGAAAGTGTGAGTAAAATGTGTTCACATTATAACTTTTCCAACTGTACAGAAAGTTATTTAATTACCTTAGCAGATTCTATACTGTAAGAAATAGTCATTTTTTTAGTGTATTTTATTTCAAAATAAACACTTTATGTACTACTTTGCTTTACAAGTACAAGAAAAGTGTCATATGCAAAAGTTAGTTTACTACATACACTAATTATATATATAGGCTTATATAATAATAACTGAGAAGTCTAAATGCAGTTTTGTTTGTGTTGTTACATAAAGAAACATTAACTAAACATTTTATGATGAATATTATATCTGTTATTTGTAATTAAATTCAGTGACTCATCCTTGATCCAGCCTCAACCAAAATTGTCTCATTTTGTTTGCTAGTTTTGATCAGATTTATCATGCCTTTTGAACAAACTGACATATTTAGTTTTTGTTTATAACCCATCAATAGACATTCCCAGAAACCAATTAGCAACCATAACAGATTTCACCATGATGAAGACAAACTTCATGTTCAACAACCACAACTATATACAAACAAATGGCCTAAGTATGGGCAACCCAGTATCACCAGTTCTAACCAATATTTTTATGACACAAGTTGAAACACAAGCAATTAACACAGCATTACATCCACCACTATACTGGTACAGATATGTAGATGACACGGTTGCAGGATGCAGATCTACAGAACACACACTTAATTTTTTCAATCACATTAACTCTATACATCCCAACATTAACTTCACATGTGAACAGGAAGAAAGCAATCAAATATCATTTCTTAACCTCAAAATTACAAAAATCGATACACAATTTAAAACAGAAATCCACCAAAAAATCACCCATACTGGACTATACATTCCTTCGGACCAGCACATGAAACAAAACAAAAACTCAACATACTAAGAAACCAAATAAACACAGCCATAAAACTATGCTCACCGGATAAAATTAACGACAAATTAGGCAAAATAAAACAATACTTCATCAACATGAATAAGTTTCCTCCAAAAACTGCAAAAAACATTGTATGCACACACCTAGACAGAAAGCAAATTTTCTTTCCTGAAAATTGAAATCAGAGTACTATTTTTCTTCAATTCTCCATTGGTAAAATTCCAAACCTAATAGTACACTGGTCACTTGCACATAAATGCTCATCAAACACAACTCTTTCATTTCACATTGAATGTTAAATCTTAAATAGTTTTTGTTCTTGTAAGTTCCATCACCAGTTGGTGTATAAAAGTATTTTTAACAATTTTCATCAACCTGTTTCTTTAGTATCAGATACAAAATGATCTACTAACACTAACCAACTCAACCTTACTACTATTTTCTTTAATGTACTCTAACTCAATTCACTCCTCACATGTAAAGCTACTTCTCATCCTTTCTCTTCAGTTCTCTACCTGTAGTAAATAATCTACAGCTTGGTATATTAAAAAAGATTTCTCTCATCAAAACTGTTAATATCCAACCGAGTCTCACTAATACATATAATATCAAAATCCACAGTTTTATTTCCAATACTTCTAGCATTATGGTAGTAATAACCAGTCATATATTTTAAAACAAATTCATATTTTGTGCCTGTTGTACATGTTTTCCTATCAATTATAATTACAGTTTTACTAACATCATAACCCTCATCTCTGTTTAGTCCTAGTTTAAATTTATCAATACAATTCAGTTAAATTGCCACTGCGTAACATGCTAACCCTGCTTTGTGTAAGTGTAAGAAGTGGTCGGTAATACAATGAAGAATAGGGATTTGGGTGTCAAATAATTAGCAAGACGATAAAGCATAAGAGATGTGGATGTCACACAGTTAAAGGGTAGGTGAAAAATAAAGATATGGAAGCCAGATAGTTATAAAAATATGAAGAGTAGATTGATAAATTTCAAATAGCTAGACGAAGAAGAGTAGAGATCTGGGTGGGGAGTGGTGGATAACACAACAAAAAATAGAGTTGTGGGTGTTAAGTTGATAGAAGGACAAGAATGGAGATTCGGGTGTTAAATAGTTAGCAATGCGACGAAGAATAGAGATTTGCATGTCAAATAGTTAAAAGTCGGTGAATAATAACGATATGAAAGTCAGATAGTTGTAAAAATATGAAGAATCAATGTATGAAGTTCAAATAGCAAGACGATGAAATATACAGTACTGGGTAGCAAGTGGTCTTTAATACAATGAAGAATAGAAATTTGGGTGTTGTATAGAAAGAAGGACAAAAATAGAGATTTGGGTGTCAAATAGTTAGCGAAACGATGAAGAATAGAGACCTGGATATTAAACGGTTGGTAAGATAAAGCTAAATGGAGGTCTAAGGGTTAAATAGTAAGTAAAAAGGTGAAGAATATAAATTTGGGTGTCAAATAGTTAGCAAGACGATAATGAATAGAGATATGGATGTCAAACAGTTAAAATAGAGTTGAAGAATAAAAGTATAGAATCCAGATAGTTATAAAAATATGAAGAATAGATATATTAATTTGATAAAGCAAGACGAAGAACAATAGAGATGTGGGTGGGAAGTGGTGGGTAACACAACAAAGAATAAATACTTGGATGTTAATTACATAGAAGAACAAGAATAAATATTTGAGTGTCAAATAGTAGGAAGACAATGAAGAATAGAGATCTGCATATCAAATAGTTAGGAAGACAATGAAGAATAGAGATCTGCATATCAAATAGTTAGGAAGACAATGAAGAATAGAGATCTGCATATCAAATAGTAAGGAAGACAATGAAGAATAGAGATCTGCATATCAAATAGTTAGGAAGACAATGAAGAATAGAGATCTGCATATCAAATAGTTAGGAATACAATGAAGAATAGAGATCTGCATATCAAATAGTAAGGAAGACAATGAAGAATAGAGATCTGCATATCAAATAGTAAGGAAGACAATGAAGAATAGAGATCTGCATATCAAATAGTTAGGAAAACCATGAAGAATAGAGATTCGCATATCAAATAGTAAGGAAGACAATGAAGAATAGAGATCTGCATATCAAATAGTTAGGAAGACAATGAAGAATAGAGATCTGCATATCAAATAGTTAGGAAGACAATGAAGAATAGAGATCTGCATATCAAATAGTTAGGAAGACAATGAAGAATAGAGATCTGCATATCAAATAGTAAGGAAGACAATGAAGAATAGAGATCCGCATATCAAATAGTTAGGAAAACAATGAAGAATAGAGATCCGCATATCAAATAGTTAGGAAGACAATGAAGAATAGAGATCTGCATATCAAATAGTTAGGAAGACAATGAAGAATAGAGATCTTCATATCAAATAGTTAGGAAGACAATGAAGAATAGAGATCTGCATATCAAATAGTAAGGAAGACAATGAAGAATAGAGATCTGCATATCAAATAGTTAGGAAGACAATGAAGAATAGAGATCTGCATATCAAATAGTAAGGAAGACAATGAAGAATAGAGATCTGCATATCAAATAGTAAGGAAGACAATGAAGAATAGAGATCTGCATATCAAATAGTTAGGAAAACAATGAAGAATAGAGATCTGCATATCAAATAGTAAGGAAGACAATGAAGAATAGAGATCTGCATATCAAATAGTAAGGAAGACAATGAAGAATAGAGATCTGCATATCAAATAGTAAGGAAGACAATGAAGAATAGAGATCTGCATATCAAATAGTAAGGAAGACAATAAAGAATAGAGATCTGCATATCAAATAGTAAGGAAGACAATGAAGAATAGAGATCTGCATATCAAATAGTAAGGAAGACAATAAAGAATAGAGATCTGCATATCAAATAGTAAGGAAGACAATGAAGAATAGAGATCCGCATATCAAATAGTTAAAAAGATTAAGAAAACTATATGTATTCAGATGGTTATAAAATTATGAAGATTTGTCAAGTTCAAATAGCAAGACGATCAATAATATAGATCTGGGTGACAAGTGGTGGGTAATACAATGAAGAATAGGGAAATGAATGGGAAGTGGTGGGTAATACAATGAAGAATGGAGATGTGGGTGGGAAGTGGTGGGTAATACAACGAAGAATAGAGATGTGGGTGGGAAGTGGTGGGTTATACAAAGAAGAATAGAGATGTGGGTGGGAAATGGTGGGTAATACAACGAAGAATAGAGATGTGGGTGGGAAGTGGTGGGTTATACAACGAAGAATAGAGATGTGGGTGAGAAGTGGTTGGCAATACAACAAAGAATAGAGATGTGGGTGGGAAGTGGTGGGTAATACAACGAAGAATAGAGATGTGGGTGGGAAGTGGTGGGTAATACAACGAAAAATAGATATTTGGGTGTGAGATATACTGAATGTCAAGAATAGAGATTTGAGTGTCAGATAGTTATGAAGAGGATGTAAAATAGTGACCTGGATATTATGCTGTCTGTAAGATAATACAAAATGGAGATCTGAGGAATAAATGTTTAGAATAAAAAGTAGGAATAGAGATTACGATGTCAAATACATATCAAGACGATGAGGATTATAGATATGGTTGTGAAACAGTTAAAAGGTAGGTGAAAAGTAAATATCTGGATGTCAGGTTTTTAAACAACACACATTCCACTCTGGATATTCCAAACGGTTCGTTTTATTCAACAATACATTTTTCAACAGTGGATAGTCTTAACTGTTTGTTCTATTTAACAATACAAATACCTACATTGGATAGTTCAATTCGTCGATTTATTAAACAACACATTTCTACAGTGGATAGTCGAAACTATTCGTTTTATTCAACAATACCCATTTTAACAGTGGATAGTCCTAACTGTCCGTTTTATTCAACAATACTTATTTCCACAGTTTATACCAATTTGTTACTTTTATTCAACAATATAAGTTTCACTATGGATAGTTCAAAGTGCTAGTTTCATCCATCAATACAGATTTCTACAGTTGATAGTCTAAACTGTTGGTTTTAATCAACAATAGACATTTCTATTGTCGATAGTCCAAACTCTTCGTTTTCTTCAACAATACACATTTCTACAGTGTATAGTTTAAACTGTTCGATTTATTCAACAATAAACATTTCACTGTGGATAGTCGAAACTGTTCGTTTTATTGAAGAACACATTTCTACAGTGGATACTCCAAACCATTCGTTTTATTTAACAATACTCATTACTTCAGTTTATATTTCAATCTTGTAGTTTTATTGAAGAATATACGTTCCACTGTGGATAGTTCAAACTGTTAGTTTTATTCAACAATACACATTTCACTGTGGATAGTCCTAACTGTTCGTTTTATTCAACAATACTCATTTCTGCAGTTTATATTCCAATCTGTTACTTTTATTTAACAATATACATTCCACTCTGGATATTCCAAGCTATACGTTTCATTCAACAATACATATTTCTGTAGTGGATAGTCTAAACTGTTTGTTTTATTTAACAATACAAATTTCTACATTGGATAATTCAACTCGTCGATTTATTAAATAACACACATTTTTACAGTGGATAGTCGAAACTATTCGATTTATTCAACGATACTCATTTCTACAGTTAACATTCCAATATGTTCGTTTTATTCAATAATATCCATTCCCCTGTGGATAGTCCAAAGAATTTGTTTTATTCAACAACACATTTTTACGGTGGATAGTTTAAACTGTTGGTTTTAATGAACACCACATATTTATGCAGTGAAGATACTTTAAACTGTTCGTTTTATTCAATAATACTCAGTTCTTAAGTTTATATTCCAATCTGTTAATTTTATTTAAGAATATACGTTCCACTGTGGATAGTCTAAACTGTTTGTTTTATTCAACAATACACATTTTTTACAGTGTATAGTTTAAACTGTTCGATATATTAAACAATACACAATTTTATAATGGATAGTCTAAACTGTTCGTTTTATTTAACAATACACATTTCTATAGTGAATAGTCAACACTGTTCGTTTTATTTAATAATACTCATTTCTAAACTTTATAATCCAATTTTTTATATTTATTCAACAATATACGTTGCACTGTGTATGGTCTAAACTGTTCGTTTTATTCAACAATACACATTTTTACAGTGTATAGTTTAAACTGTTTGATTTATTAAACAATACACTATTCAACAATGGATAGTCAAACTGTTTGTTTTATTCAACATTACATAAATCTACAGTGGATAGTTTAATCTGTTCGATTTATTAAATAATACACATTTCTACAGTGGATAGTCTAAAATCTTCGTTTTATTTAACACCACATGTTTATACAGTGGAGAGTTTAAACTGTTCGTTTTATTCAACAATACACATTTCTACAGTGCATAGTATAAACTGTTAGTTTAATCAACAACACATATTTATACAGTCCATAGTTTAAACTGTTCGTTTTATTCAACAAGACACATTTCACGGGTGGATAGTACAAACTGTTTGTTTTATTCAACAATATTCATTTCCACAGTTTATGTTTCAATCTGTTAGTTTTATTCAACAATACAAATTTCTACAGTGGATAGTCCAAACTGTTCGTTTTATTCAACAATACACATTTCTACAGTGGATAGCTTAAAATGTTCGTTTTATTCAACAATACACATTTCTACAGTGGATAGTCCAAACTGTTCGTTTTATTCAACAATACACATTTCTACAGTGGATAGCTTAAAATGTTCGATTTATTCAACAATACAAATTTCTACAGTGGATAGTCCAAACTGTTCGTTTTATTCAACAATACACATTTCTACAGTGGATAGTCTAAACTGTTTGTGTTATTCAACACTACATGTTTATACAATGAATAGTCTAATCTGTTCGTTTTATTTAATGATAAACATTTCTACAGTGAATAGTCCAAACTTTTATATCCTGTTTTTAATCCAGTTTCTTATTTCTTCCAGAACTTCGTCTGCAATATCTTCTGGCTCGAGGAAAAGACAATGATATGAGTCCGGATACACCTGAGGACACCAAATAAATAACAAAACATAAATATGTTAATTTTAGTTATAACTGAATAACTAAATAACTAATTTTTCTGTCTTCTAGAGGCTTCATAATTTCAATGCTACATAATGTACCAACTTTTATAATACGTTATCCATTTTTATCTTCTGCTTTTGTAGTAGGCGTGCGACTCGTAATCTGAAATTGAAAAACAAAAACAAACCTTTAACCTCTTATCTTGAGACTTAGACGTTCTATACAACTGTCGTGCACATTGTACATCACATATCTTGTCCTGACCTCCATGAAGTATCAACAGAGGAATGCCAACGAATTGCAGTTGGTCGTTCAGATTCTAGATAGGAAAATAGAGAGTGATTATAAACAAGCTTAAATGTGAAACCGAAGGTTTCCTGAACTTATACTTAAAGCTGGATATTTGGTTGTTTATTGGCAAGAAATGTTATAAATATCAAACACTTTTATCTACAAAAGCACATGATCTATCAAAGTTACTTCTAACGTTATTTTACTCTTGATACCTCAACATTAACCATCGTTGGATCTAATATATTTAAACCAACCAATAATATCTAATATATTTAAACCAACCAATAATATATTAAACATACGTGTTCTATTTCCCCTTTTACACCAATCATCATGTTGTTAAACGTCCATTCGTCTTTCACACAGACCTATAAGACATCCACCTTATAAAGCCTAGTTTATTTTAACACCTACGAAAATGGTGGCTAATATTACTAACATGGGATTTTTTTTTTCATGGCAGCTGGAATATACTGTTAAGTATCCCATAACAATATTCCGCTGTTTTTTATTGTGTGCATACAGTATGTGTATGTAAGTGTGCTTTCTTTTAGCAAAGTCACATTAGGCTATGTGCTGAGCCCACGGAGAGGAATCGAACCGCTGATTTTAGCGTTATAAATCCGAAGACTTACTTTCGGAGTAGGGGTAGTGTGTTAAGTGAAGATATGTACGACATTAATAGTTACAGGTATAACACCGGCCAAGGTTCTAGTTTTCTTTTATTCACAAATGCTGGTATATGAAGTGTTATAGGACTTTTATAAAAGTGATATACGTACGTTGATGTAGTGGGTTGTCAACGTAGTGCTATATTTAGTTTTCGTCAAATTACCAACCATTTAACATTCAGTGCAGTTTTATGAAAGAGACCGAAACCAACAAGGATTTCATTCGGTGAATAGTAGGCCTATATAAAGACATATACAAACGAAGAGTTGCATCCCTCTGGTGTACATTTAACATTTTAGATATCTTAACATCATGGAAATATGAGCTTAGATTTTTACAATTTCTGTGGTGAACAATATACATTATGTTAAAATATAATATTAAGTATTTGTTGCCTTGAATTAAGCACAAAGCTACACGATGGGCTATAAGTGCTTTGCCCATCGTGGGTATCGAACCGTGGTTTTTAGCGTTGTAAGGCCGCAGACATACCGCTGAGCCACTGGAAGGCGATATTAAGTAACATGTCTGTTCAACATAAAACAAATAATAAATATCGATGTAATACACACGGTGCACGTTAATAAATATCCATGTAATACACACGGTGCACGTTAATAAATATCCATGTAATACACATGGTGCACGTTAATAAATATCTATGTTATACACACGGTCCACGTTTTAGGAAAGATGTTTTAATTCTCTCTTTTCTGTGGTTTTTTTACTTTGTTTTATCTGAATGAAAGAAATTTCAAGTGTTTTTTTTTCTCTCAACACCAAATCCCTGTTTACGACCTTTATCATCAAACCATGTGAACAGTTTTCGCGAACGAAGATTTTACGTATCGAAAAGTTGTTTTGGTTTTTTGATATTCTTTTTTTTTTTTAATTTCGCGCAAACCAACACAAGGATTATCTGCGCTATCCGTCCCTAATTTTGCAGTGTAAAACAAGAGGGAAGGCAGCTAGTCATCACCAACCACTTCTAACTCTTGGGCTACTCTTTTACCAACGAATAGTGCGATTGACCGTCACATTATAACGCCCCCACGGCTGAAAGGGCAAGCATGTTTGGTGCGACACGGATTCGAACCGTCAGAGTACGAGTCGAACGCCTTTACCCACCTGCCCATGCCGAGCCTGTGAAAGGTTGTTAAATGATATTCAACTATAGCACACAACACTATAAGGAAAAGAGCTTTTAATATTTTCCACTGCAACATTAGACTTCGAAACTAAACCTCAATCTATTCCAGAGCATGAAGCATGAGCTATGGTTACTAAAGAGGATCTTCCGACCCAAATAGCCTCTGTTATGGAGGAGTAAATACCTCCTAGTACCGTTAACAAAATGAAATGAATGTAAGGCTGACATATTTATTTACTTACCGGTATAGTGTTCATCACAGTTCTTGCCCAGCCTGCTTTTATCCTAGTGCCTTTGAAAGTATGTGGATCTTTTAACAGTAATTCCTTAGACTCACTTGTCCGAACAGCTAAATCGAGGTCTATGATGGTGCTCACAGGGAAGTTGGGGACCAGCCAGCCAAACCATTTAGCTACAAAATGCTGTGATAACAAACATTTTGAAATTATCCACTGAATAGATTTCTATAAAGTACTTGAGATCTAACCTTCACCTTCACTGTCTGGTCTTAACATCATGTGGTATTTGTGACCATTAAAAATATTTAAACATTTTTAATTATTCACATCATTATTGAGGCCCGGCATGGCCAAGGGCGTAAGGCGTGCGACTCGTAATCCGAGGGTCGCGGTTTCGCGCCCTCGTCGCGCCAAACATGCTCGCCCTCCCAGCCGTGGGGGCGTTATAATGTGACGGTCAATCCCACTATTCGTTGGTAAAAGAGTAGCCCAAGAGTTGGCGGTGGGTGGTGATGACTAGCTGCCTTCCCTGTAGTCTTACACTGCTAAATTAGGGACGGCTAGCGCAGATAGCCCTCGAATAGCTTTGTGCGAAATTCAAAAACAAACAAACATATCATTGTTAATGGAACTTCCAACACAGGCAACACGTTAAAGTGAATAAAAGGTTAAGTAAGAGTTGATTGACTGATTTAGTGTTTTATGGCACAAAGCAGCTAGGCTGTTTGCACCAAACGTCCGGTAAAAAGGTAAAAATAAATTAAATGTAGTAAAATACATAAAAGGAAATGAAGGTGAAACAAAACATCATTGAAAAACAGAAAAAGCATAAAACCAATGTTGACACCTAGTCTACAATGTTAAGAGAGAAAACAGAGTAAGAGAAGTTGTAAAGGACTTTCTCTAGCAAAATGGTAATGATCATAACCCGCCAGGAAGACTAACAGGTAAGTACAAATACCACAGTCTTTTCAGTCCTGGTTCCGGGTTATGTGTCATAACAGCCATTATCAAAAGGTAAAATAAGAAAAGTGTTAAAAGACATTTTGCAAAATCGTAATAAAAATTAGCCAAATGTTCTGTAAAAAAGTAAAAGTAAAGTAAATGTAGTAAAATTCGTAAAAGGAAACAAAGGTAAAAACAAAATAGCAATTAAAACATAAAATGATATGAAACCAATGTTGACATCCAGTCCACAAAGTTGTAAAGGACTTCCTGTAGCAGAATGGTAATGATCATAACCCACCAGGAAGACTAACAGGTAAGTACAAGAACCACCGTCAGTCACCTGAAGTTGGCCTGGTTCTGGGTTATGTGTCAGTATGGCCAGTACTAAAAGGTAAAGTAATAAAAGTGTTAAATGATATACAGCAAAATTGTAAAAACAACTCGCCAAGACGACTAACGGGTAGTTCAAACGGATAGTTCAAACAGCAGCGTTAGTCACCTGAAGTTGGCCTTTCCAGTCCTGGTGTCGAGTTATTTAATGTTCTGGTCATTTTCCAATTTCAAATCGAACTAGAGAGATTGAGACTCTGAAAAGGGAACCACAAGTAAAAAGGTGTAATGAATAAATATCAAACAGTTAAATGAGATTAAAAAGATTAATGGCCATTAAAAAACTAAAAACTTTATCAAGGTGGACAGTGTCACCATCACCAATAAATAACACTGTCCAATGTTACAGATAAACCCTGGGACAGAACATGTTTAAAATATTGCCGTCGTTGAGAATTGTAACGATGGCAAGAAAGTAAAATGTGGCTTATGGTGATTTGAGTGTTACACAAACTATACACTGGTGCATCAGTTCCAGATAAAAGAAAACGATGAGTTAAAAATCTATGACCAATGTGTAGTCTAGTTAGAACAACTTCCTCCTTCCGAACCTTACGGAAGCAAGACGACCAAAGTTCAATATAAGGTTTTATTTGAAAAAGTTTGTTGTCACGTTGCTCACTCAAAGTGGACTGCCAGCCGGCACGGAACCGAGCCTTGAATACAGGACCATAGTCCATGTACGGAATAGACACAGTGGTGATAGTGCCAGAGCAGGTAGATTTAGCTACCATGTCTGCAAGCTCGTTCCCGCGAATACCAACGTGGCCTGGTATCCAGAGAAACTGGATAGAAGTAAATGTCAATGATAAATGGGCCAGTCGGTTTTGAATATCAGCGAGAACAGGGTGTGAACCAACATGAAGTGATTCCAAGGCCAGCAGAGAACTAAGGGAGTTAGTATAAATAGTGCAGTTGGAGAACTGCTCAGCTTCAATATGATCCAGGGCAAGAGATGTGGCGTACAGTTTAGCAGTGAACACAGAAGCTGCAGAAGGGATTCTCCGCGCAACCACCGAACCGCAACAAACTATGGCAGAGCCACAGAGTCACCTGAATTTGAAGTATCTGTATAAATTGGAATGGAATGATTGTTCGAAAGATGTTCAGTAAATAAAAGACGGTACTTCCAATCGGGAGTATCTGCCTTTTATTCAGATGATTTAGAGAAAGGTCACATTTGGGGGCTGTAATAAGCCATGGGGGGATGGGCTGATCAATGGATTCTGCAATGTTTTCCAAGGACATACCCAATTCATCCAATTGCGCCTGGATGCGAAGGCCAAAAGGAGCAATGGCAAATCGTCTGTTTTGAAAAATAAGGCCCATTGAGGAAATAAAACACATCCACAAGTAGGATGCTTTAGTAAGGAACAAAGTTTCGAAGAATACAGTAAAGACAGTTGCAAACGGTGAAGGTGCAGAGAAGGTTCATGAGATTCCACGTATGAGCTCTGAACTGGAGAGGTGCAGAAAGCCCCAGTGAAGTCCTTGATGATGAACGGGGTCCAGCATCTTTAAGGCCGAGGGTCTGGCAGAGCCATAGGCCATTGATCCATAGTCGAGTTTTGAACGAATAAGAGCACGATATATCTTTAACATAGAACATCGATCTGCTCCCCAACTAGCAATAGAGAGGACACGGAGATTGTTCAGTGCTCTTGTGCATTTGACCCGTAGCTGCTTTAAGTGTGGTATAAAGGTCAGCTTACGGTCAAAGATAAGCCCCAAGAACTTGGTCTCAGAGACCACTGGCAGCGAAACTTCACCGATACGGAGTTCAGGATCAGGATGGATACTCTGTTGGTGGCAAAAGTGCATGCAAACGGTTTTAGAGAGAGAAAAATTAAAGCCGTTCGCCGTAGTCCACTTCAGTACACGATTGAGGGCAGTTTGTAGTTGCCGCTCAATATATCTCATGTTCGACGACTGACACGAGATGTGAAAGTCGTCAACATAGAGCCCGATTACAACAGTGAGAGTGAGTTGTTCAGTGATGGCATTTATCTTTATACTGAAAAGTGTGACACTCAAAACACAGCCCTGAGGGACCCTAAGTTCCTGTACAAAGGAACGGGAAAGTGTCGAACCCACACGAACTTGGAATCTCCTGTCCATTAATTTTTTTTTTTTAAATAAACATGGGTAAATGGCCACGTAACCCATATATGTGGAGGTCTCGCAAAATGCCATACCTCCATGTTGTGTCATAAGCCTTCTCAATGTCAAAGAATATTGATACAAGATGTTGGCGTTTGAGAAAGGCTTCTTTGATTAACGTTTCAAGTCGAATTAGGACTATTAGGTGGTCCGTGGTGGAATGCTGTCGTCGGAACCCACACTGAGGGGTCGAGAGGAGGTTGTTTGATTCGAGGAACCAAACAAGACGAGCATTAACCATCTTCTCTAAGGTCTTACAAAGACAGCTCGTCAAAGCAATTGGACTGTAGTGTGAAGGAATCTTGGGATCTTTCCCAGGCTTAGAGAAAGGTAAGATAATAGCCTGGCGCCAGGCATCAGGAAAAACATTCTCCTGCCAGATCTGGTTAAAAAGAATTAGAAGAATATCAAGAGAAGCAAGAGAGAGATAACGCAGCATGTCATAGTGTACATCATCAGGTCCAACAGATGTACTGCCAGACCGATGAAGAGCCATTCTCAGTTCCACCAGTGTAAAGGGACAATTATAGTCAAAGATAAAGTTAGTTAGAAAGGAAAGAGGTGAACGCTCTGCTCAAGTTTTGATGGCCAAGAAGGTAAAGGAACAAGCAGAAGTGCTAGATACCCGGTAAAAGCTTTCACCTAGAGTATCGGCGATGCTCCGGATATCAGCTACCTCTTGGCCATCAGAGAGTAAAATAGAGAGGGGGGACAGATTTGTAGTGTCCACTGACCTTTCGAATCCTGTCCCATATGACCTTGGAACTGTTGGTAGAAGATATGCTAGTTGTGAACTTAATCCAAGATTCCTTCTGGCTTTGACGTCTTACCCACCTAGCATGTGCACGGGCCCATTGGAAAGCGATGCGGTTGGAAAGTGTGGGATATTTACTGAAAATATCCCAGGCCCGTTTTTGAGCCTTTCGTGCCAAGTGGCAAGCATGATTTCACCACGAATGAGGATATCGTGGAAAACGTGTCGAGGTTTTAGGAATACACTGTATAATACAGTCAGTTACCGCTGCCACACAGTCGTCTATTGATGGCTGATTCACGATGGCAGGATCAAGTTCTGCGAGAGAAGTGAAAGTGGACCAGTCTGCCTGATCCAGCTTCCACCGGGGCACGTGGGTAGGGTGGCATCGACCACGGCCAGTCTCTCTCAAAAGTATAGGAAAATAATCACTGCCTTGTGAATTATTGTCAACCCTCCATGAAAAATGGGAAAATAATGAAGGGGAGCAAACCGAGAGATCAATAGCAGTAAAGAACTGACTAGGTACATGGAAATAAGTGGAAGAACCAGTATTGAAAAGAGAAAGATTGTGATCAGAGAGCATATGCTCTATGGAGCAACCCCTCCCTATCAATACCAGCACTACCCAGAGGGATGAAGTCCATTAAAGCACCCAAAATAAAAAAGAGAGACGGCAACTGTTCAACGAGAGCATCAAGGTTTGATTGATCATATGTCTCTCCACGTGACAGATAGAGAGAACAAACATTGATGGTATAAGCCAAGGAAACACGGATGTGACACACCCTCCAAGAGTGTGTCAAGTGACAAAGACAAGGTTGGCACATGCTGATCAACCAACAGTGCCACCCATCCATGTACTCGTCCATCACGCAGCCTGTCATTTTTGTACAGAGAAAACTGCCGAATGGTGACTGTATCAGCAGGTTTTAGAAATGTTTTTTGTGAGGAAAGACATACAGGATAGTAGGAAGCAATCAGTGTTTTGATATCATACAGATTAGAACGTAAACCTCGACAGTTCCATTGTATCAAGGTGGCCAATTTTAATGACGGGTAGGCGAAGTGGCTGGAGAACTTTTCTGTTTACGACCACGTCTTTTTTCCTTACTGTCCTTATTCGGAGGAGGTCTATCGACCTCCATGGATCCTGCTCTGGGTCGATTGGGCAGGTCTTTGTTGTTGGAAGGGGAATCCAGTGACTGAGGACGCAAACGAATGATTGTTTTGCATCGTGGGGTTGAAGAAAAAGATGTATCAGAAGAAATGCCTGTATTTGAAACTGAAGGACGTGGATCTTGAGGTTTGTTGGACTGTATGGGAGGAACAGAGATGGGTGTAGAAGTCGATTCATCAACCTTTTTAACCATGGAGGTCAAAAGGCTTTTCACTCGTTTTGAAAACGATTCTCTTGGAGGCACAGAGAGATCTGTCTGTACTCCCACTGTAGTTGTGGAACGAAGTGCAGCAGCATATGTTCGAGATGAAGTGGCGGACAGCAATTTCCGAGCCTCAGGATAACTAATGTTATGAGTCGTTTTGAAACGCTGCACTTCTTTTTTCTCCAACCATTTTGGGTAAGAACGAAAGTAGAAAGGGTGGGAACCATTGCAGTTGACACAATGTAGGTATGTGTCACACTCATAGGCATCATGGTCCTTGCCCCCACAACGAGCACATGTCAGGGAACCACGACAGGACGTCTTTGAGTGGCCGAACCTCTGACATTGGAAACATAGAAGAGGGTTTGGAATGTATGGCCGTACCCTGCAAATTAGATAACCTGCCTTGATGGTGGCAGGTGCACGTGGTGATGTAGATGTCAAAACGAGGATATTTGTTGGCAGTGTAACTCCGTCTTTGCGAGTGGAGATGCGCCTCACTGCAGAAACTCCTTAAGTGGAGAGACCAGCGAGAATCTCTGACTCGGGGACGTTCTTCAAATCCCTTTCAACAATAACTCCTCTTGATGAATTTAAGGTAGCATGAGGGGTAACCTCAATAGGTATATCCCCAATTGCCTTTGAATTCAAGAGGAGTTCACTCTGTTGGGATGTGGATGTTTCAACCAATATGTCTCCAGATCGAAGCTTCTTTACTGACTTTGGAGGGCCAGCAAGTCCCTCTAGTCCCTTCTGAATAAAAAAGGGGGACATTTGCCCTAAAGGTTTTTCTGAAAGAGAATGTAATACAAGAAAATGGGGTACAGGTGTTACAGATGTTGAAGATTGCTGCTCAAAGTCTTCAAGACGTGGTCGTTTACCTATTGACTGTTTTTTCACTATTTTATTTAAATTTTTTGTTGGAGGATCCATAGGAAAAAAGGAAAAATTTCGGTACCCACTGACCCCACCCACCATGGAGCCCTACGAAGGGACGCACTAAAATGTCATGCAAGGACATTGCAACAACGCCAGGGTTTCGTGAGCATATACCCACACAACAGCATCAGACACAGTGTCCACAACACCCGTTGAGAACTTCAAACACTGGTACTTGGTTGACTCTAGCCCAAGTGGACCAGTCTACTAGCTGCCTTCTCTCTAGTCTTACACTGCTAAATTAGGGACGGCTAGCACAGATAGCCCTCTTGTAGCTTTGAGCGAAATTTAAAAAAAATTCTGCTTAATGAATTTCTAATTGTACGTTTTAAGCAACGACATCTACATAACGTGTACTTTGATTACATGCAATGAAAGTTTTCACTAATCACAATCTTTTATTTGCCTCACAATGTTTTTCACAAAGCTACAAATTAGGTTATCTGCGCATAGTCTCTTTAATCTGGCGCTGACTAAACGCCTAACGCCAACCCTTGGGCTACTCTTATCTGAAGAACAGTTGGATTTTCCCGTCACTCCTATGTTTTATATAGGTGGAGAACATTTTTGTAGCAATATTCTCGAACCATGAATTATCGAATTTAATCTGAACACTCTTACCACTTCTGGATTTGCTTACCGTATATGAACAATCGATACATGACATAATATCATGTTGTTTCATTACCTTAAATGGTGTGGCACCTTCAGGGTTCCAGGTGACACCTCCTGATACCACCACAACACCTTTTAGCTCACGTGGCTTCTTTAGCGACACTAAAACCGATATAACTCCACCCTGTCCAAAAGAAACGATCCAAGTACGAAAAATTAGAAAGACAGAAGGAAAGGTGTAGTTGGTGCTCATATCTGGAGCAGTTTTAGTTCAATACACGTCTTACTAAATGTAACATTTCTACCATTAATGAGAACCTTACAATAGTGGGTTAAGTTGAGAATGGAAAACAGTTAGAAACTCCAGAGAACTTGTAGCTTCAAATCTTAACCCTTTGTTCAATCAACAGAATAAAATAAATATTGTATCAAGTTTAACAGCTTGTGTGATAAGATAATGAAACTCATGTTATAACAACCTTATGATCTATGTGGCAAGGTAATAAAAGTCAAGTTCTATCAACCTTATGTTTTATGTGGTAAGGTAAAGTAATAAAAGTCATGCTCTATCAATCTTATGTTTTATGTGGTAAGGTAATAAAACTCATGTTCTATCAGCCTTATGTTCTGTGTGATAAGGTAGTAAAGCTAATGTTTTAACAACACTATATTCTATGTGTTAAGGTAATAACATTCATTTTCTATGAACCTTATGTTCTATATGGTAAGGTAGTAAATCTCATGCCCTAACAACACTATGTTCTGTGTGTTAAGGTTGTAAAACTTATGTTCTAACAACACTATGTTCCATGTGGTAAGGTGGTAAAGCTCATGTTCTAACAGTACTACGTTCTATGTGGAAAGGTAGTAAATCTCATGCCCTAACAACACTATGTTCTGTGTGTTAAGGTTGTAAAACTTATGTTCTAACAACACTATGTTCCATGTGGTAAGGTGGTAAAGCTCATGTTCTAACAGAACTACGTTCTATGTGGCAAGGTAGTAAATCTCATGTCCTAACAACACTATGTTCTGTGTGTTAAGGTGGTAAAGCTCATGTTCTAACAATACTACGTTCTATGTGTTAAGGTGGTAAAGCTCATGTTCTAACAATACTACGTTCTATGTGGTAAGGTAGTAAATCTCATGTTCTAACAACATTACGTTCTATGTGATAAGGTAGTAAAGCTCATGTTCTAACAACACTACGTTCTATGCGGTAAGGTAGTAAAGCTCATGTTCTAACAACACTACGTTCTATGCGGTAAGGTAGTAAAGCTCCTGTTGTAACAACACTACGTTCTATGTGTTAAGGAAGTAAAGCTCATGTTCTAACAACATACGTTCTATGTGGTAAGGTAGTAAAGCTCACGTTCTAACAACACTATATTCTATGTGGTAAGGTAACAACACTCATTTTCCATGAACCTTATGCTCTATATGGTAAGGTAGTAAATATCATGTTCTAACAACACTACGTTCCATGTGGTAAGGTAGTAAAGCTCCTGTTCCAACAACACTACGTTCTATGTGTTAAGGTAGTAAAACCCATGTTCTAACAACACTACGTTTTATGTGGTAAGGTAGTAAAGCTCATGTTTTAACAACACTACGTTCTATGTGTAAAAGGTAGTAAAGCTCGTGTTTTAACAACACTACGTTCTATGTGATAAGGTAGTAAAGCTCGTGTTTTAACAACACTACGTTCTATGTGATAAGGTAGTAAAGCTCCTGTTGTAACAACACTACGTTCTATGTGGTAAGATAGTAAAGCTCCTGTTCTAACAACACTACGTTCTATGTGGTAAGTTAGTAAAGCTCCTGTTCTAACAACACTACGTTCTATGTGGTAAGGTAGTAAAGCTCCTGTTCTAACAACACTACGTTCTATGTGGTAAGGTAGTAAAGCTCCTGTTCTAACAACACTATGTTCTATGTGGTAAGGTAGTAAATATCATGTTCTAACAACACTACGTTCCATGTGGTAAGGTAATAAAACTCCTGTTCCAACAACACTACGTTCTATGTGTTAAGGTAGTAAAACCCCTGTTCTAACAACACTACGTTCTATGTGTTAAGGTAGTAAAACCCATGTTCTAACAACACTACGTTCTATGTGATAAGGTAGTAAAGCTCGTGTTTTAACAACACTACGTTCTATGTGATAAGGTAGTAAAGCTCCTGTTGTAACAACACTACGTTGTATGTGGTAAGATAGTAAAGCTCCTGTTCTAACAACACTACGTTCTATGTGGTAAGTTAGTAAAGCTCCTGTTCTAACAACACTACGTTCTATGTGGTAAGGTAGTAAAGCTCCTGTTCTAACAACACTACGTTCTATGTGGTAAGGTAGTAAAGCTCCTGTTCTAACAACACTATGTTCTATGTGATAAGGTAGTAAAGCTCCTGTTCTAACAACACTACGTTCTATGTGGTAAGGTAGTAAAGCTCCTGTTCTAACAACACTATGTTCCATGTGGTAAGGTGGTAAAGCTCATATTCTAACAGTACTACGTTCTATGTGGCAAGGTAGTAAATCTCATGTCCTAACAACACTATGTTCTGTGTGTTAAGATTGGTAAAGCTCATGTTCTAACAATACTACGTTCTATGTGGTAAGGTAGTAAATCTCATGTTCTAACAACATTACGTTCTATGTGATAAGGTAGTAAAGCTCCTGTTGTAACAACACTACGTTGTATGTGGTAAGATAGTAAAGCTCCTGTTCTAACAACACTACGTTCTATGTGGTAAGTTAGTAAAGCTCCTGTTCTAACAACACTACGTTCTATGTGGTAAGGTAGTAAATCTCATGCCCTAACAACACTATGTTCTGTGTGTTAAGGTTGTAAAACTTATGTTCTAACAACACTATGTTCCATGTGGTAAGGTGGTAAAGCTCATATTCTAACAGTACTACGTTCTATGTGGCAAGGTAGTAAATCTCATGTTTTAACAACACTATGTTCTGTGTGTTAAGGTGGTAAAGCTCATGTTCTAACAATACTACGTTCTATGTGTTAAGGTAGTAAAGCTCCTGTTCTAACAACACTACGTTCTATGTGGTAAGGTAGTAAAGCTCCTGTTCTAACAACACTACGTTCTATGTGGTAAGGTAGTAAAGCTCCTGTTCTAACAACACTATGTTCCATGTGGTAAGGTGGTAAAGCTCATATTCTAACAGTACTACGTTCTATGTGGCAAGGTAGTAAATCTCATGTCCTAACAACACTATGTTCTGTGTGTTAAGGTGGTAAAGCTCATGTTCTAACAATACTACGTTCTATGTGGTAAGGTAGTAAATCTCATGTTCTAACAACATTACGTTCTATGTGATAAGGTAGTAAAGCTCCTGTTGTAACAACACTACGTTGTATGTGGTAAGATAGTAAAGCTCCTGTTCTAACAACACTACGTTCTATGTGGTAAGTTAGTAAAGCTCCTGTTCTAACAACACTACGTTCTATGTGGTAGGTAGTAAATCTCATGCCCTAACAACACTATGTTCTGTGTGTTAAGGTTGTAAAACTTATGTTCTAACAACACTATGTTCCATGTGGTAAGGTGGTAAAGCTCATATTCTAACAGTACTACGTTCTATGTGGCAAGGTAGTAAATCTCATGTTTTAACAACACTATGTTCTGTGTGTTAAGGTGGTAAAGCTCATGTTCTAACAATACTACGTTCTATGTGTTAAGGTGGTAAAGCTCATGTTCTAACAGTACTACGTTCTATGTGGTAAGGTAGTAAATCTCATGTTCTAACAACATTACGTTCTATGTGATAAGGTAGTAAAGCTCATGTTCTAACAACACTACGTTCTATGCGGTAAGGTAGTAAAGCTCATGTTCTAACAACACTACGTTCTATGCGGTAAGGTAGTAAAGCTCCTGTTGTAACAACACTACGTTCTATGTGTTAAGGAAGTAAATCTCATGCCCTAACAACACTATGTTCTGTGTGTTAAGGTTGTAAAACTTATGTTCTAACAACACTATGTTCCATGTGGTAAGGTGGTAAAGCTCATATTCTAACAGTACTACGTTCTATGTGGCAAGGTAGTAAATCTCATGTCCTAACAACACTATGTTCTGTGTGTTAAGGTGGTAAAGCTCATGTTCTAACAATACTACGTTCTATGTGTTAAGGTGGTAAAGCTCATGTTCTAACAATACTACGTTCTATGTGGTAAGGTAGTAAAGCTCCTGTTGTAACAACACTACGTTCTATGTGTTAAGGAAGTAAAGCTCATGTTCTAACAACATACGTTCTATGTGGTAAGGTAGTAAAGCTCACGTTCTAACAACACTATATTCTATGTGGTAAGGTAACAACACTCATTTTCCATGAACCTTATGCTCTATATGGTAAGGTAGTAAATATCATGTTCTAACAACACTACGTTCCATGTGGTAAGGTAGTAAAGCTCCTGTTCCAACAACACTACGTTCTATGTGTTAAGGTAGTAAAACCCATGTTCTAACAACACTACGTTTTATGTGGTAAGGTAGTAAAGCTCATGTTTTAACAACACTACGTTCTATGTGTAAAAGGTAGTAAAGCTCGTGTTTTAACAACACTACGTTCTATGTGATAAGGTAGTAAAGCTCCTGTTGTAACAACACTACGTTCTATGTGGTAAGATAGTAAAGCTCCTGTTCTAACAACACTACGTTCTATGTGGTAAGTTAGTAAAGCTCCTGTTCTAACAACACTACGTTCTATGTGGTAAGGTAGTAAAGCTCCTGTTCTAACAACACTACGTTCTATGTGGTAAGGTAGTAAAGCTCCTGTTCTAACAACACTATGTTCTATGTGGTAAGGTAGTAAATATCATGTTCTAACAACACTACGTTCCATGTGGTAAGGTAATAAAGCTCCTTTTCCAACAACACTACGTTCTATGTGTTAAGGTAGTAAAACCCCTGTTCTAACAACACTACGTTCTATGTGTTAAGGTAGTAAAACCCATGTTCTAACAACACTACGTTCTATGTGATAAGGTAGTAAAGCTCGTGTTTTAACAACACTACGTTCTATGTGATAAGGTAGTAAAGCTCCTGTTGTAACAACACTACGTTGTATGTGGTAAGATAGTAAAGCTCCTGTTCTAACAACACTACGTTCTATGTGGTAAGTTAGTAAAGCTCCTGTTCTAACAACACTACGTTCTATGTGATAAGGTAGTAAAGCTCGTGTTTTAACAACACTACGTTCTATGTGATAAGGTAGTAAAGCTCCTGTTGTAACAACACTACGTTGTATGTGGTAAGATAGTAAAGCTCCTGTTCTAACAACACTACGTTCTATGTGGTAAGTTAGTAAAGCTCCTGTTCTAACAACACTACGTTCTATGTGGTAAGGTAGTAAATCTCATGCCCTAACAACACTATGTTCTGTGTGTTAAGGTTGTAAAACTTATGTTCTAACAACACTATGTTCCATGTGGTAAGGTGGTAAAGCTCATATTCTAACAGTACTACGTTCTATGTGGCAAGGTAGTAAATCTCATGTTTTAACAACACTATGTTCTGTGTGTTAAGGTGGTAAAGCTCATGTTCTAACAATACTACGTTCTATGTGTTAAGGTGGTAAAGCTCATGTTCTAACAGTACTACGTTCTATGTGGTAAGGTAGTAAATCTCATGTTCTAACAACATTACGTTCTATGTGATAAGGTAGTAAAGCTCATGTTCTAACAACACTACGTTCTATGCGGTAAGGTAGTAAAGCTCATGTTCTAACAACACTACGTTCTATGCGGTAAGGTAGTAAAGCTCCTGTTGTAACAACACTACGTTCTATGTGTTAAGGAAGTAAATCTCATGCCCTAACAACACTATGTTCTGTGTGTTAAGGTTGTAAAACTTATGTTCTAACAACACTATGTTCCATGTGGTAAGGTGGTAAAGCTCATATTCTAACAGTACTACGTTCTATGTGGCAAGGTAGTAAATCTCATGTCCTAACAACACTATGTTCTGTGTGTTAAGGTGGTAAAGCTCATGTTCTAACAATACTACGTTCTATGTGTTAAGGTGGTAAAGCTCATGTTCTAACAATACTACGTTCTATGTGGTAAGGTAGTAAATCTCATGTTCTAACAACACTACGTTCTATGTGTAAAAGGTAGTAAAGCTCGTGTTTTAACAACACTACGTTCTATGTGATAAGGTAGTAAAGCTCCTGTTGTAACAACACTACGTTCTATGTGGTAAGATAGTAAAGCTCCTGTTCTAACAACACTACGTTCTATGTGGTAAGTTAGTAAATATCATGTTCTAACAACACTACGTTCCATGTGGTAAGGTAGTAAAGCTCCTGTTCCAACAACACTACGTTCTATGTGTTAAGGTAGTAAAACCCATGTTCTAACAACACTACGTTCTATGTGGTAAGGTAGTAAAGCTCATGTTTTAACAACACTACGTTCTATGTGTAAAAGGTAGTAAAGCTCGTGTTTTAACAACACTACGTTCTATGTGATAAGGTAGTAAAGCTCCTGTTGTAACAACACTACGTTCTATGTGGTAAGATAGTAAAGCTCCTGTTCTAACAACACTACGTTCTATGTGGTAAGTTAGTAAAGCTCCTGTTCTAACAACACTACGTTCTATGTGGTAAGGTAGTAAAGCTCCTGTTCTAACAACACTACGTTCTATGTGGTAAGGTAGTAAAGCTCCTGTTCTAACAACACTATGTTCTATGTGGTAAGGTAGTAAATATCATGTTCTAACAACACTACGTTCCATGTGGTAAGGTAGTAAAGCTCCTGTTCCAACAACACTACGTTCTATGTGTTAAGGTAGTAAAACCCATGTTCTAACAACACTACGTTCTATGTGTTAAGGTAGTAAAACCCATGTTCTAACAACACTACGTTGTATGTGGTAAGATAGTAAAGCTCCTGTTCTAACAACACTACGTTCTATGTGGTAAGTTAGTAAAGCTCCTGTTCTAACAACACTACGTTCTATGTGGTAAGGTAGTAAAGCTCCTGTTCTAACAACACTACGTTCTATGTGGTAAGGTAGTAAAGCTCCTGTTCTAACAACACTATGTTCTATGTGATAAGGTAGTAAAGCTCCTGTTCTAACAACACTACGTTCTATGTGGTAAGGTAGTAAAGCTCCTGTTCTAACAACACTACGTTCTATGTGGTAAGGTAGTAAAGCTCCTGTTCCAACAACACTACGTTCTATGTGTTAAGGTAGTAAAACCCATGTTCTAACAACACTACGTTCTATGTGTTAAGGTAGTAAAACCCATGTTCTAACAACACTACGTTGTATGTGGTAAGATAGTAAAGCTCCTGTTCTAACAACACTACGTTCTATGTGGTAAGTTAGTAAAGCTCCTGTTCTAACAACACTACGTTCTATGTGGTAAGGTAGTAAAGCTCCTGTTCTAACAACACTACGTTCTATGTGGTAAGGTAGTAAAGCTCCTGTTCTAACAACACTATGTTCTATGTGATAAGGTAGTAAAGCTCCTGTTCTAACAACACTACGTTCTATGTGGTAAGGTAGTAAAGCTCCTGTTCTAACAACACTACGTTCTATGTGGTAAGGTAGTAAAGGTCCTGTTCTAACAACACTACGTTCTATGTGGCAAGGTAGTAAAGCTCCTGTTCTAACAATCTGCAATAAACTCTGCTCAACAGAAATAAAATAACCGATAGTGTGTAGCTGATTTTTTACCATTGAATGGCCGATGAGAAAAACTGGAAGTCCTGGATATTTGCCTTTCATCATGTCTATATGTTTAAAAATGTCGTTGACGCAATTGTCAAGACTGCCCACTAGCGTGCGTGGTCCTCCACTTCGTCCATGACCCACTAGAAAGAAAACAAACACAATAGTTTTTGTAGGACCAGTGCAAAAATGAATATTAAAGGGGTACAAAAATTTCACATAAGCTGAACCTTAATCACCATTCTGAAAAACAAAACTGAAACGAAAATATTCATTTATTTATAGTAGACACTTTGGCCACAGGATGTCACCAAAACCCCTTCTGTGAATTAAGCTTATTATTTTAACAAAATTAAAAATATATCAGTTAACGTTTACAATTGCAGTGCGTTATTAGTTTTTTGTTTTTTTTTTACAAATATCAATCTTAAGGATGCAGTGATAATATATACTCCATGACAAGAAAAGCGTTTCATTTCTTCAACTGTAAGCTTTAGAAGTAAAATTAGACAAATTACACACAATTAATGTTAAGCCTAGCTTAATGGAGAAATTAGGCCTCGAAAGAGATTCCGCTTGAAAATTTACAATACTTAACTAAAAGATTAATTGAATGAGCAGTCAACAACAAAATTAACTCAATCTTAATCAAGTGGAGTTTTTCTACTTTCAAATTATCTTCTAAATCTTTCAAGAAAATTTCAGGCGTTACAGCCAAGTTATTATCACGTAACATTAAAACTATTCCTTTAAAGTATAAACTGTACATTGAAATTAAACCTCTGTAACTCAAATGTAAGCTGGAAGTCATGCATGCAAAAAAATGGGCACAGCGCAGATAGTCTACAGTGTTGAAAAATGTTAAAACTACGATTAAACTGCACATTAAAATTAAAGGTAAGTTTCTGTGTTTTGTATTTTAAATTATGTTTAACTTCTATGCATTTTGTATCAAAATAAAACCGAATTTATTTTCAAAGCAAATAAAATAAACTTACCGTGATCATGGCCGAATGTCAAAATTTCAGTCTTGACTAGAGCGTGGATTAAATCTTTGTACAAAGCACAGTGCTCACCAAATCCATGAGCAAAAAACGCTAAGGCCCTAAAATATTATGAGCGATACAATTGTTATATATTTTTTAAAAATATAGAATATGCAGTAATGGTAACAGTATAATCATTGTCCCATAGTAATATATTTAACTGAAATATTTGAGAAAGTAAATCTTTTAATTTTTCCAAAAGGAGGCCGAAGACTTCCTGGAATGCTCACATATCTTAAATATTCGTACCACCGTGCAGTAGTGTGTTGTCTGTCAGTCAGTCAATAGACGTTAAAATGACGTCACATAAAGGACGCCTAACACTGACGTAAGTGAAACGTGTGCATTCTATGAGTTACAAGAAAAATTATGCATTCTTTTCGCTACAACACAACATGACATGAACTTCAAAATCAAAGAAATAAAAATATTTGTTACTCTTAGTTGTTGTTTTATTTACTATTGAAAAAGAACATTTTCGGACACCGTTCGCGGTTACACCTAATATTAATTAGTAACAATTTCTTAAACTTCGATTTTTGTATTTCATTATCAGATCAGTTTGATGCAAAATTTTGTTTTTGAATTTCGCGCGAAGTTACACGAGGGCTAGCTGCTCTAGCCGTCCCTAATTTAGCAGTATAAGACTAGAGGGAAGGCAGTTAGTCATCACCACCTACCGCCAACTTTTGGGCTACTTTTTTACCAACGAATAGTGGGATTGACCGTAACATTATAACGCCTCCACGGGTGAAAGGGTGAGCATATTTGGTGTGACAGGGATTCGAACCAGCGACCCTCAGATAACGAATTGAGTACCTTAACCACCTGGACATGCCGCGCCTTGATGCAAAATAGCGTCAGTGTTTCAACGTTATGTAATTAATTATACAAACTATTAAAATCAATTACCTTGGGTGGCTTTTGTTTTCAGTCGTATTTGTTGTGAATCTATTAGCATGTGAAAGTAAAAATAAAGAAATCACATCTTCTCCAAATTGGTTTTAGTTTACAAAACACAACTTGCAAATTGTGACTAGCAAATTCCGCTTGTGTTTATCCTTACATAATTAAAGCTAGCACTATGCCATCTAGTATAGTAGATATTAGATTTTTTGGCGTTTTCTACGACAAAAAACACATTTTTTTTACCTTGGTGTTCCCGGTGTCGCCCAGCACTTGCAAAACAGCCTGTGTCCTGTACAACTCTTGAGGTAATAATCTTTACATGAATATGGTGCATTTTCAGCCAGCATTACTAATGAAAGAGGAATAAAAAAGACCATAAGACCATGTCAGTACGCACTTTTTTGTTGGAATTTGGCAGTTTTGAAGAAATGCGTCTTTATAATACTTCGAGAAAAAGCACCTATGTTATGTGAAAGTATCACAGCTATATGGAACAAGATAAACCAGAACTTGCACACAAGTGCCCTATCATAGTTTCTGATATCAGGAACAATGTAACCTTAGGAGGTAGTGACATCTGTCAAAATTGCTGTATTCTAAAAGAAATAGCTATGTGAAAAGTAAAAAACAACAACAAAATATATTATTTTATTTTTAAGAAATCATTGTATGATTATTAAACTGTCTTGAACATCTGTGGGTACATAACTAAACCATTTCAAAGGCGATCCGGATAAAATGTATATCATTATTAAAGCTTATACACCCTTGTGCAAATTAATTGAAACAAGACGGAAAATTACGATTTTTTTCGATTTTTGCATTTTATTTCTGAGAATCCAAAAATTACTCACAAATTAATACATGATATGATCGCCTTCTTTTTCAGAAGATTATTAATCCGCTTTGGCATCGAGTCCACCAGTTGACTGCAATCTTTACTAATTTTTGGATCGCGGTACCACACCTCAATTATGGCCTCAATTAGCTCATCTTTCGTAGTACAGTCTTTACCCCGAAGTCTTTATTTACAAAACGCCAAAAGATTTTCAATAGGATTTAAGTCCGGAGAGTTTCCAGGCCAGCCCAGCACCTTTATTCGCGTTGTAGTCATAAAATTCTTCACTAGTTTCGATGTGTGGCACGAGCCAGATCTTGCTGAAAAATGTCATATCCAACTGAAAATCTCTTTTTCTGGAACGACTCTTCTCTGCAAACCTTCGATGTACTGTGATCCTTGCATCATACCTTCTACGATATGTAAGCCTCCAACGCCATAGCAACTGAAAAAGCCCCAAAACATCTTCTTCAAGGGATGTTTTACGAACTGATTGATGTGAAATTCTCAAAGTTTCTCACCTGGAGATCTGCGAACATGTAGACTTCTTTGACCCTGTACGAAGAAATGAGTCTCGTCACTGAATAACATCTTCTTCCTTTGTTCTTGCATCCAGTTCTTGTATTTCAGACCCCATTGATACCGTTTTTTCTTCATTGAGTTGGTAACAAGTTGTTTTTTGACTGGTCTCCTTGCCCTTCTAACGCAATTTCGAATAACGTAATATTCCTCAAAATTTCGTCATATATCCAAAAAATAGATCAACCGTACTGCTAATGACACAGCTAATCATACCGTCTGTGTGAAAAAATGACTATTAAAGGAAATCAGTGGGTCCAGCGAGCCTACACCGGCCACCATGTTGAAAATATTGTAACATGATCATTTGTTTCAATTAATTTGCTTGTTTGTTTTGAATTTCGCGCAATGCTACTCGAGGACTATCTGCACTAGCCGTCCCTAATTTAGCAATGTAAGACTAGAGGGAAGGCAGTTAGTCATCATCACCCACTATCAACTCTTGGGCTACTCTTTTACCAGCGAATAGTGAGATTGACCGTCACATTATAACGCCCCCACGGCTGAAAGGGCGAGCATGTTTGGTGAGATGGTGATTCGAACCCGCAACCTTCGGATTATAAACCAAACGCCTTAAGACGTTTGACCATGCTGGGCCCAATTAATTTGCACAAGGGTGTATGTGTTAGTAGACTGTCTCTCGATACGTCCCAAAGCATCTTTTTGTCCAATATCTGTATCCAAGGTTTACAGTTCTCAATTTGGGTTTGCCAATACACTCGTAGACTCATAATTGAAATTAAATTACCTTAAAAATTTAAATAAACTATTTTTCCATAATTTACTGGATTCATTTTACTCAATTATAGTTTAAGGAAGAAGCAAAACAAATTAATTATCTTTGAAAGTAAGCACTTACTCAAACACAAATGATTGAACAAGGATAAATGACAGACGTAGAACTGGGTAAATGGATAATAAAGATAAATGACACATGTGGAACTGGGCAAATGGATAACAAAGATAAATGACAACTGTGGAACTGGGTAAATGGTAAACAAGGATAAATGACAGATGTGGAACTGGGTAAATGAATAGTAAGGATAAATGACAGATGTGGAAATGGGTGAATGTGTAATAAAGATAAATAACTTATGTTGAACTGTATAAATAAATAATAAGGATAAATGACAGATGTGTAACTGTGTAAATGAATAATAAGAATAATTAATAGCTGTGTAACTGGGTAAATGAATAATAAGGATAAATGACAACTGTGGAACTAGGTAAATGGATAACAAGGATAAATTACAACTGTGGAACTGGGTAAATGAATAACAAGGATAAATGAGAGATGTAGAACTGGATAAATGGATATAAAGAATAAATGACAGATATAGGACTGGGTAAATGGATAACAAGGATCAATAACAGTTGTTGAACTGGGTAAATGGATAACTGACAGCAGTATAGCTCATACCCATCACATTTGCTTTTTCACATATTTACAATCTTTACTTCTTGCCTTGAAACTAATACACTGAAATTTCGTACATTCTCAACCTTCCGTATTACTTTGTTGATGCAGTTTTCTAAATATTAGACATACGTATAAGGAACTAAGTTATTATTAATCCTGATGAAGTCGTAATGGCGAAACTTTGGCAGGTGTTTATACGTATATTTAAGCCTTTTTTGATAATGTTTTATTTTCACTTTATAATTAAACATATGTATCCAGCACGTTTTGTCGTCATTCTATTATAGTATTACAGTTTAAATTTCTTTTCCCTAAGCATGTGGTTGTATTGAAACTTCTAATTTAACAGCTAATGTTGTTGTTCTGTGTGTAATATATTGTAAAGTAGTTTTGAGTATTAAACCTAATGATGGAATACGAAACAGCTCTTCAACGTGTGTAAGAAAAGATTTTTTTTAACTGACATATTTCTAATATTTTTATACATATTTACAACATCCTCGTAATTTATTACTTTCTTATTATTGTCAAATTTTGTTTGACCATTTTCGTTATTTGTTTCTTTTTCGTCTTCGTATTAAAATTGTATAATCATTGTTTTGGTTATTTCCTATACCAGTAGACCAAGGAAACTTTAACAGTAAACAGATACCTCATGTGGTCTAGTTCAAGAAACTGACTGGAAAAGATATAAATAAATACATGAATCATGAAATGTAAGGTACCATTAGTCCCACAGTAACATAACTGTAGTATTACCGGTAAGGTACCATTAGTCCCATAGTAACATAATTGTAGTATTACCAGTAAGGTACCATTAGTCCCATAGTAACAGAATTGTAGTGTTACCGGTAAGGTAACATTAGTCCCACAGTAACAGAATTGTAGTATTACTGGTAAGGTACCATTAGTCCCACAATAACAGAATTGTAGTATTACCAGTAAGGTACCATTAGTCCTGTAGTAACAGAATTGTAGTATTACCGGTAAGGTACCATTAGTCCCACAGTAACAGAATTGTAGTGTTACCGGTAAGGTACCATTAGTCCCATAGTAACAGAATTGTAGTGTTAACGGTAAGGTACCATTAGTCCCATAGTAACAGAATTGTAGTGTTACCGGTAAGGTACCATTAGTCCCATAGTAACAGAATTGTAGTATTACAAGTAAGGTACCATTACTCTCATAGTAACAGAATTGTAGTGTTACCGGTAAGGTACCATTAGTCCTGTAGTAACAGAATTGTAGTGTTACCGGTAAGGTACCATTAGTCCCATAGTAACAAAATTGTAGTATTATCAGTAAAGTACCATTAGTCCTGTGGTAACAGAATTGTAGTGTTACCGGCTGGCTGATTCGGTAAATTATTACACTTTACATGTTATGTTGAAAGTTACAGGTACTTCTAGCTATAGTGAGTGTGTACCATACTTGTTTCTTTCTCCAGTACCCCTGGTGTTACTTATTTTATTATTAATTGTTCCCCAACTGTCTTTTCGTCATATTTATCTCAAAAGCTTCTGTTGGTATTTATAACACTTTGAAGGTGCTGGTGCCAGAACAACATCAGTACTGTAGGTTTAATAAAATCACGTGTGAAAGTCTTCTTTTGTTTTATATTGAAAAAACATATATCTTGTAGAAGAAAGCAAAACAATGTTTCACTTGTTCAGCCATGTTGTAAAGATGAAATGTGAGTTAACAAACCCGGTGAGGAGATAGTGAACAAACCAGTCAAACCTTCCGTCACGTACAGCCAATTCTTGACCGTTCACCTAGGATTCCTTTATTTGTGAGTGTAATAAAAAGTTTACAGTTAAAGAGACAGAAATACGGACCTTATTGGTTGACCTATATTTTTTATCACACGAGCTTCTCAATAACAGAACAATTCTCAAGTAACAAATATGATTCGCAACTTCGAAACAAATTTAACAGGATCGTTTGGTAAGTTTGACCCTAAATAAATATAAAATAAATCACTTTTCGTTCGTAGCTATTTTTACATTTTACATTCCTTAACTTTTAACCAATTTAATGAAGTAAAATAATTTCCGTGAGAATGTTTAATAATTGACGTCCTAACAATAAGAGGACGACACCGTATTGGATACCTGCACAAAGAAACAAGTTATATTCAAAGTTCCCCGCTGAATCAGCAATAAGTCTACGGATTTACAACGCTAAAATCAGGGGCTCGATTTCCCTCGGTGGACACAGCAGATAGCCCGATGTGGCTTTGCTGTAAGAAAAACACACAAAATATAGACAAAATAATAATAGACAGAGCACGATCCACTCAAACTGTTTGTACCACCACTGTTACACTCACCTGGTTGTTTGTACCACTACTGTTACACTCACCTGGTTGTTTGTACCACTACTGTTACACTCACCTGGCTGTTTGTACTACTACTGTTACACTCACCTGGCTGTTTGTACCACTACTGTTACACTCACCTGGCTGTTTGTACCACTACTGTTACACTCACCTGGTTGTTTGTACTACTAATGTTATACTCACCTGGCTGTTTGTACCACTAATGTTATACTCACCTGGCTGTTTGTACCACTACTGTTACACTCACCTGGTTGTTTGTACCACTACTGTTACACTCACCTGGCTGTTTGTACCACTACTGTTACACTCACCTGGCTGTTTGTTCTACTAATGTTACACTCACCTGGTTTTGTTTGTACCTACTAATGTTATGCTCACCTGAAACTGTTTGTACCACTACTGTTACACTCGCCTGAACGTTTGTTCTACTAATGTTACACTCACCTGGCTGTTTGTACTACTAATGTTATACTCACCTGGCTGTTTGTACCACTTAGTGTTACACTCACCTGGCTGTTTGTTCTACTAATGTTACACTCACCTGGCTGTTTGTACCACTACTGTTACACTCACCTGGCTGTTTGTACTACTACTGTTACACTCACCTGGCTGTTTGTACTACTAATGTTACACTCACCTGGCTGTTTGTACTACTAATGTTACACTCACCTGGTTGTTTGTACCACTACTGTTACACTCACCTGGTTGTTTGTACCACTACTGTTACACTCACCTGGCTGTTTGTGCTACTAATGTTATGCTCACCTGGCTGTTTGTGCTACTAATGTTACACTCACCGGCTGTTTGTGCTACTAATGTTACACTCACCTGGCTGTTTGTACTACTAATGTTACACTCACCTGGCTGTTTGTACTACTAATGTTATACTCACCTGGCTGTTTGTACCACTAATGTTACACTCACCTGGCTGTTTGTACTACTAATGTTATACTCACCTGGCTGTTTGTACTACTAATGTTATACTCACCTGGCTGTTTGTACTACTAATGTTATACTCACCTGGCTGTTTGTACTACTACTGTTACACTCACCTGGCTGTTTGTATTACAAACCGTTCTCTTTGAATGTCTGTCGTGTTAATAATTTTTATACCAACTAGTACAAACTAATTCACAAATATTAAAACTTGCTGGAATAAACTGAAAATAGTTATATAAAAATAAAAATGAGGCAGCTTGTCAAAATCCCAGTATAACTTTATTGTTGCTACGTGAGTCATTCTACTGTACAAAAACAAACACTACACAGTATTCTATACTTGTAAACAGTCATTTTCAAACGTGTAATAAAAAAGATAAAAAAATCATGGATTAAATATTTTGCAATAAATAATTAATATTCAAAACAAGAAAGTCAACCTTACCATCTAGTCAATCTATTCTACTATATCCATCCACGACTTTATTATTTGCAAAAAGAAAACTTAGATTAGATAGGAGAAGTTCACACAACATAAAAAACAAACTTTATCTCTTAGAAAATTATATATTTTTCGTGCTCGTTTATGATATGAATATTCATAATAATATATATATGTACATGTATGAAGGTACCATGGTCTTATCAGCCATTATTTTAAACCATAAAAGAATACTGATATAAGACGTGTATATTCTATATATCATAATAGATTTGTTTGACCGTAACAGTCACAAGGTTCTCTATGCAGGAATCTAACCTTGTATACTTTTAAACGTAAAATCTAACATATGGGATTCTGTTTCGTTTACATATTAAAACAAACACCAGTTGCTCAGTAGTATGTGTAATGGACATAATGTTAAAAGTCTGGTTTCGATACCCATGGTAAGCACATTACAGATAACACATTGTGTAGTTTCGTATTTCATACAAACAAACTAAAAGCTCTTGTCCATTAGTATAACTTAGAATAAGTAACAGATATAGGTAATTGTATTACCAAGTTAAGTACAACCAAAACAAGAAAATTATTACTACAGTGAAAACATATATGAATGAAAGTAACTGACTGTTACTTCAGTAGCATTATTTGCTATTTCAAACTTATAGTGTGTAAATAGTATTCAGGGTTTATTTCATCAATAAGTTTAAAGGATTTACCATGTCATGTGTTTCATCATGTGACCTTGTATCACATCTGAGTTTAGTTCATCTAAGTTTGAAGGATTTACCACATTACGTGTTTCATCATGTGACCTTGTATCACATCTGAGTTTAGTTAATCTAAGTTTGAAGGATTTACCACATTACATGTTTCATCATGTTACTTTGTTTCGCACTAAAGTTTAGTTCATCAATAAGTCCAAACGATTTACCACGTTTCGTGTTTCATCATGTGAAGTTATATCAAATCTGAGTTTAGTTCATCAATAAGTCCAAAGGATTTACCATGTCACATTTCATCCTGTGGCCTGGTATCACATTAGAGTTTAGTTCATTAATAAGTCCAAAGGAGGAACCGATAAGAAGTTAATTTTTTAGACATAAAATATCTACTTACATGGGGTTTAGAATACTAAGGCTTAGAATGCGTTTATATTTGGGAAACAATCCTTCATTGCCCGATATATTTTTGATTGGTAAACTTAAGTATCTAAAATTAATAATCGCCCCCCGCTAGTACAGCGGTATGTCTCCGGATTTACAACGCTAAAATCAGGCGTTCGATTCCCCTCGGTGGGCTCAGCAGATAGCCCGCTGTGGCTTTGCTATAAGAAAACACACACTCTAAAATTAATTAAGAATTTTTTACAAAACATATACATTATTATTTTTTGGAATATATTAAATTTTAGTAAGATATTATGAAACTAACACAGTCTCATAAACTAAATTTTTTAATGTCTTACTTAGTCGTTTTCAGGAGTGAAACACCAAATATATGAGTTTATGAGACTGTTTACTGTCTGACGGTTTTGTCTTTATACAGTCAATTTTAGAGTAAACGTTGTGTGTATTTTATTGTGTCCCATTAAACTTTGGTTTTTCTTTCGAACATATTTGCTCTTCAAACCTTAATTATTAATATAATTGTTCTAAACTACGAAAATGTTATAAACGAATTTATTTATGAGAAATGTGTCACTCACTCATGACTTCAGAAATGTCTAGCGTTAAATATAAAAAAATGGAATGCTGACATTTGTGTCAGTTTCGTCGAAGTTAAAAGTTGTTATAACCATTTGCGTTTCGGAACACAGATTTGATGAATTAAAAATATAAGAACATATTTCAGATACACAAAAGAGTTATTTAGCAGATATCTAAAAACCAAAATTATCACGGGAAAGTACTGAAAAAAAATCTTTTTCCACACTTCCTCTAAAATAATGCATCACCTTAAGCCTAGTTTGCAACAACAAAAAACAACTCAGTTACAGTAAATGTTCTAAAATTATACACTTCTTCAACCATTCCCGTTCACGTTAACTAGAGAGTTTTGGTTAACATTTCACCACCGTCTGGTGGAAGCTGAGGAGATGAACAATTTTCTCTATCTTCTTCGTCCACCCAACCATGAAACGTGCTACCCCCTCCATTAGTACTGTCTGCTAGAGAAATTCGACTTTTATACGCTGACCTGCTAACAACGAGTTCTATTCGGTCTCCAGCGGCTGCTATTAGCGGTACAGCCAGACAACAGTCAAAGTCCTGAGTCCTTGTGTTGTTTACCTAGAAAAAAGAAATGTTATGGTAGGAACTTTCCTAAAACACACTAAAATTCTCTCTCTCTGGAAAATCTGATGTTATACTTAATAATGAACATGATTTTTTTTTAATCTATTTTTTTTTATTCTACAAGGTATGATGCGGGTTTAAGTTTCAGTTTTGGTTGCATGAAACAGATATAGTGCCTTCTTTAAGGGCCTGGCATGGCCTAGCGCGTAATCTGAAGGTTGCGGGTTCGCGCCCGAGTCGCGCCAAACATGCTCGCCCTCCCAGCCGTGGGGGCGTTATTATGTGACGGTCAATCCCACTATTCGTTGGTAAAAGAGTAGCCCAATAGTTGGCGGTGGGTGGTGATGACTAGCTGCCTTCCCTCTAGTCTTGCACTGCTAAATTAGGGACGGCTAGCACAGACAGCCCTCGAGTAGCTTTGTGCGAAATTCCAAACAAACAAACAAAAGCCCTCTTTTATTTATATTTTCAAATGGGAGTGCTCTGAAGTTGTTTTAGAGTTTATGATTTTTGTCAGTTTTTTTTTTTTTCTGGTATACTGATGGACATTTGTTCTTCTAAATATTTATTTCTCGCTGTCATTTTTCTAAACTGAACTATCCAAGGAAATTATTATAAAACTGGTTAAAAATTGCCATCAGACAACGTACATTCGCTGTGGTGCGATGGTGAATGCACATTAAAGTTATTTGTTTTTATTTCTAGTACATACTCTGAAACTAAATTAAATTCTATTTAATTTACACAAATTCTGTAGATTAAAAAGACGGATTAGTTTTCCTGCAACATTTCTTTTATATTTAACTGAATGATGTAATACCAACCTGCAGTATTTTGTCCAAAGGCTTTAATATACCATTGACACTGGCAGGTCCTCCTGGACGTATCTTATTGATGTAGATCCCTCTTTCATAAAGTCCATCAGAAACACTAAACCCAAAATCTTCATAAACCTGATCTTTGAACAGTATTACTTTGTGGATTTCAAGTGGTCCAGAGGCAGTGGAAGAACTCTGACAAGAGCTTACAGCTTCATCTACACTCTGATGTACCTGTTCTCTGCCTCTTCTGGAGGTCACGTGTGGTAAGGTGCTGTACCTCTGCGATTCACTATCTGACTGTCCGGTCAGTTGCAAGCCTGGTTGACTAACAAGCTCACAGACTTGTTCCATGGATACAGCACGAGACACTGGACGAAACACACTTTCACAAGATGGCTGCAATTCACCGTGAAAGTGCAACAGCTGGGACTGTGAGTGGGCTAGATAACCTGGATCACTTCCCATAATGCTCTGACATCTTCCTTGGAATTCTGATTCTATGTCCTCCGAGTCTTCTGACCAGTCAGCTCCTTTCTCACCAGAATAGCAGCTACCACAACTTTGAAAACTATGATTACTATTGGTGTTCAGTTCCCAGTCTTCATCTTCCCATCGTCTTGATTGGAAATTGTTGTCAGTTCCACTGGGCTCAAAGTTCTGGTTAACTGATGACCCTGTGAGAACTGTAAAAAGGGATATTTCTGATAAAGATAAATAGGAACATCATAAAATTTACTATTCTTATCTCCCAACATGCATTCCTTTATTTCTATATTATACCTATATTCTTGGCATTGATTTTTTTGTTTGCTTTGTAGAGTAGTTTGAAATTCAAAAACTATTTATAGTATTGATTGAAGTTTAAGCTGTATTTCTGAATCTCTTCTAAAATGCATACAAGAATTCTCACATTTTATGCACTTAACTGTATTTATATTTAACCTTTGAACTGTACAAACATCCTGAAATAGCGAATGAAACATAAAATATAAAAGGAAATTGAGTTACTAAAGATTTAAGAACATTCCAATACAGTTTGGTATAATTCTAAGGTTATAGAAATGTCTTTGATGGAAGAGAGTAAGTATCATAGATACAGGGTTTTAATTTTAACTGAAACGTTGCTGATATGGTAAAATAAAGCTATCACCTAGTACCATGTAACGTGGTATGCTGCTTACACCTGTACCAAGCCACATGGCACAATGTTCATATTTGCAGTATGTCACATAGTCCATTGCAAAGGCTTGAGGTGATGGGGAGCAAACCAGAATTCCCTTCCTGTTGTAGAACGCCCAAGGACATACATATTGCCAATTAATATGGTTTATGCAGGTCTACTTCATTGTATCTCAAACGTTAGAGCTTCTGGGGGTCTCTAGTGGCCTCCCAAATTCCCCTGCTTCATGGTGGCTGTAAGCCAAGCTTCACTTGATAACTTTACACAGCCCCTTCCCCTTGTTCATACCTGTACTATCAGATGTTTGGTTAACTTGTTTAGATCTTGCCCCTGTAATGGAAATCTCTAAGTCTGAGCTGCCCCAGGATTCTACAGCACTGTCTACACTTGGAATGGTTTTCCTTACATTGTTCAAGTAGTCATCTCGGTCCTCAGTTTGCTGTGGCTTGAAAATAAAGTTAGTGAAAATATATTATTCACGAGACTTTTAATACAATAAAACTAAACCTTCTAACTATTAGTTGTTTATGTTTTATAAATTGTTATTACAGGATAAAAAATCAGAATAAATATAAATTTTAAGTTGGTATAAATAAAAAAAGCAACTTAAATCAAGGTTTGAGTTAATAAACACTGTAACACAAAGCCATGTCAAAATTAGGTAACAAGACCCATATCAGTCAATAAACACTGTAACACAAAGCCATGTCAAAATTAGGTAACAAGACCCATATCAGTTAATAAACACTGTAACACAAAGCCATGTCAAAATTAGGTAACAAGACCTATATCATTTAACTGGTTTCAGTAATGTAAGTTTGAGTTAATAAACACTGTAATACAAAGCCATGTCAAAATTAGGTAACAAGACCTATATCATTTAACTGGTTTCAGTAATGTAACTTTGAGTTAATAAACACTGCAACACAAAGCCATGTCAGAATTAGGTAACAAGACCTATATCATTTAACTGGTTTCAGTAATGTAACTTTGAGTTAATAAACACTGTAACACAAAGCCATGTCAAAATTAGGTAACAAGACCTATATCATTTAACTGGTTTCAGTAATGTAAGTTTGAGTTAATAAACACTGTAATACAAAGCCATGTCAAAATTAGGTAACAAGACCTATATCATTTAACTGGTTTCAGTAATGTAAGTATATTGTTACACAAAGAGATTACTGTACCTCCTCTTTTCCGGTTTTTAATTCCTCGTTTCCTGCAAAGAGAGAAACAATATATACCACATGTGGAGTTTGATTTTGTGCAGGAAAATGAAAAACATAGTTAACAGTTTATGGCAACTAAAACACCCTTAATACCATAAGGTATGTTAAAAGGACTTATTTATTTATTTATTTTGCATGCATAAATATGTTATTAACATAAAATCAATAAAAATGTGGTAAGTCGTTGTGGCACATTGGTGAGAGTAAAATGGCCTCTTGGGGTGTAGGTTCACCTGTTCTGTTTTGTCTCAAATGTTCATTAAACTTACCATTATATTGTTAACATACAGCCACAATAGGTTCATTTGAAAAATACTCTGTATCATTTTTGACATGTTTTAAAAACACAATTATAATAAATCACTTTGGCAAAGATTTACGTTTCATTCAGTGTGACACCATATTTCCTTTGGTTATGTATCACATACATATATATTTGGGAGAAGACTGAACACAGATTTTGTAGACCTAAATCTGTGTTTGTTATTTGGTTTATAAGTTACTACTTTGCTGCACTACACCAGTGTGTTCATACATTACTCACCATGACAAACAGTAAACTGGTGTGAAACTCAGACACGTTCATGAAGTAGCCCGTTTTATCATTGTTAGAATCATGTCTTCCCTTTTTTAACTATGCAGTTCAACACTACAGACTTCCCTTTCTTTAAAATGCCAGAATGCAGTACCTTTCATGATTTTATAATTCAATAATAGGAAGATTTCGTTTGGGAAAGATTTTTAAATTAACTCTTACAAGAGAGATAAACTTTAGACTTCAACGGAACATCAAAATGACCAAACTCCAAATTTGTGACAAGAAATGGGTGAAGGATTTGAACCTATGTAGTCACATGCCATTGAAATGGCTGAGGCAAGGAGATTGGACATACAAACTGTTAGTATAAAGAGTGAATAACCTTTTGTATGTAACTTTATACAATATTACCTAACTTATTATATGTAAAAGAGATCCTAAATCATTAACCTTGTCTTATTAAAATGTTCTTATTTGTTCAGTAAACTAATATACATAGGGCTAAATGAAACACACAAGTCTGTAAACTTATTAAAGTTTCAAATTACAAATACAAGGTATATATTCAGGAGTGAATTTCTGGTCAATTTTATACCACAACTCAGTATACCTCCTTGTTTTATAATGCTTTTATAATGTTTCCAAGAAGGAAACGTAGCAGCACAGTAGGTATTGCAGAAATTATGTTATAATGCTATGTTATAATTTTGTATAAAATATTTTATGCCAACATATCTTAGAACCACACCTCAACACATCTGGTGTTACTGTATACTGGCATATATCACCTGAAATTCACTAATATAAACTTAAAAAATTATCCATACGATATATCAAAAGTATATGTATAACTAATTAAAGTAAATTAAATTACGATTTTGGTCAGGAGTCTTGGATATCTTCAGAGTAACAATGTCTCCTGAGTTCTGCAGCATTAGTATAGCCTCACTCAAAGGTTTTCCCCTCAGACTTTGACCATTTATAGCGAGGAGTCGATCCCCCACATGGATAGCTCTTGTCCTATCGAAACATAGCAAATATTTTCAGACTGATGGACAACGAGTCATATTTCTTATTTTAAGAAACAAACGTTCTTTATAAGTATAAAATACTTACCAAACGATTCCTTCCAATAATCATAAGTATCTTATGATCTCTTCCAGTTAGGTTGATAAATGGATATCAAATACATCTTTTAACGTCCTAAAAAGGATGTCAGTTTTAAAGACATACATACAAGAATTAGAGAGACCTGAAAACCATTGTATTTAAAAGAGAAAAGCTACATACATTATATTAGTGCCAGATTAATAAATAATATAACACACACACACAAAAAGTAACCATCCTCTCTCAGGTAGTAAGCAAAATTGTCTATGAGTGAATAAGTATAGCTTCACAATTAGTATTTCCATCTTTCTTCACAAAAGACGTTTCTTTCATTTGTGTTTTCTCTTCATAATTATTCATCCATTTTCTGATCCCAGTTTCATATTACTATCTTTAAACAGGCATATCAAAAATTGATATTTAAAATGGACTAACATATTATATACTTCATGCTGTTGCTGTTTATGTTTATATAACTTGGTGTATTTCACACACCCGTACTATTTGTATATCTGTAATTCTATGATATTTATGGGTCTATGCACTTATATAGGGGTCCCTGTTCTATCTTAGGAGGGAGTTTTCATCTGATGAGCACTTATCTACCTACATAGTGTTTATAACTACAAGCATAAGAAGTTATTGTACTGTCATGGATTTCACAACAGGATGGGTCAACCCCCTTTCAGAATTACAGAGATCTATACTCCCAATGAACTTTCATAAGTTTGGAATTCCCCAGTTTAAGTTTATTTTGTTAGTCCAAGATAACAAACCAATATAAATATATCAGTAAAATTTGGTAGCTGAAAAAAGGAAGACTTGATTAGATGATACAAAGAAATTAAAGTAAAAAAAATAGGGCATGTAAGTTGGTTATGATTAACTTCATTATAAACGTAAAAGTTTCCCTGAAAGCAAGCTTCCAGTCATCACTCTGAATAACTTCTACCCTCAACCCCAAGCTTCCAGTCATCACCCTGAGTAACTTCTGCCCTCACCCCTAAGCTTCCAGCCATCATCCTGAACAACTTCTACCTTCACCCCCAAGCTTCCAGTCATCACCCAGAATAACTTCTACCCTCACCCCCAAGCTTCCAGTCATCACCCAGAATAACTTCTACCCTCACCCCTAAGCTTCCAGCCATCATCCTGAATAACTTCTACCTTCACCCCCAAGCTTCCAGTCATCACCCAGAATAACTTCTACCCTCACCCCCAAGCTTCCAGTCATCACCCTGAGTAACTTTTGCCCTCACTGCCAAGCTTCCAGTCATCACCCAGAATAACTTCTACCCTCAACCCCAAGCTTCCAGTCATCACCCTGAGTAACTTCTCCCCTCAACCCCCAACCTTCCAATCATCACCCAGAATAACTTCTGCCCTCACTGCCAAGCTTCCAATCATCACTCAGAATAACTTCTACCTTCACTCCTACCTGCACACAAACATTTTGCTTCTGGCAATTGCATATTTTCATAAAACCCTTTAAGATCATAGTTTTAAAACAAACTATACTCCAAGCCGAATAAGTTGTGCAAAAAGTCCTCACTACGGCTGCACAGTGCAGAGTTTCAAGAACTTACTTTTCTGCTAGTCCTCCTTCTGTTAGCCCTGAAATTACTATAGGGTTGAAAGGTTCTTCAACTCCAGATATGGTTATGCCAAGTGGTCCTCCATGACGCACTAACTCCACGGTATAAACAACAGCTCCTGAGACATCAGGTTCTTCTAACAAAACATACAGATGACTAGATAAAACAGGCCCAACTAATTTCTCAGGAAAGATGAAAGCACACTTTGCGCACAACACAAAAGTAACACACATGAGTACTAAGTGCTATTAAATAAGTTGTTCTTAAAACAGACTTAATTAAGTGTACAAATATAAAAGTAAATTACAATATTTTACTCGTGTACTGTTTCATGTCAGTAATGTATAATTAGTTGAAATAGATTTATAATTTGATATATGCTTGAATCACATGTTAGGTTTATACAACAGAAATAATACAAAACACTTGTTACAGGTCTCATAAAATCCAGTTAATTTCCTACTGATGTGCTATTGTTGTTTAGAAATTAAACAATAAACCCTTTACAAGTTTTTCTTTCCTTGCTATGATTGGGGTGCAGAAATATTTTCATATGTTGGTCATGTGTTTGGAAGCAAAGCCACGGATAATGAGAGAAATGATTAGTGAATCAAGAGAGGCTTTTGTATATAAATGCTAGTTAAAGTTCAGAGAAACTTGTAAGTATATTGTGTGTAACGTCTGTATTGTTCCAATATGGTCATGTATGTTACCACTTCAGCCTTGACACCTTGATAATTATTAACCTTGTCAGGTGTGTATGGTTACCACTTCAGCCTTGACACCTTGATAATTATTAACCTTGTCAGGTGTGTATAGTTACCACTTCAGCCTTGACACCATGATAATTATCAACCTTGTCAGGTGTGTATAGTTAACACTTCAGCCTTGACACCTTGATAATTATCAACCTTGTCAGGTGTGTATAGTTACCACTTCAGCCTTGGCACCTTAATAATTATTAACCTTGTCAGGTGTGTATAGTTAACACTTCAGCCTTGACACCTTGATAATTATCAACCTTGTCAGGTGTGTATAGTTAACACTTCAGCCTTGACACCTTGATAATTATCAACCTTGTCAGGTGTGTATAGTTACCACTTCAGCCTTGGCACCTTAATAATTATTAACCTTGTCAGGTGTGTATAGTTAACACTTCAGTCTTGACACCTTGATAATTATCAACCTTGTCAGGTGTGTATAGTTAACACTTCAGCCTTGACACCTTGATAATTATCAACCTTGTCAGGTGTGTATAGTTAACACTTCAGCCTTGACACCTTGATAATTATCAACCTTGTCAGGTGTGTATAGTTAACACTTCAGCCTTGACACCTTGATAATTATCAACCTTGTCAGGTGTGTATAGTTAACACTTCAGCCTTGACACCTTGATAATTATCAACCTTGTCAGGTGTGTATAGTTAACACTTCAGCCTTGACACCTTGATAATTATCAACCTTGTCAGGTGTGTATAGTTAACACTTCAGCCTTGACACCTTGATAATTATTAACCTTGTCAGGTGTGTATAGTTAACACTTCAGCCTTGACACCTTGATAATTATTAACCTTGTCAGGTGTGTATAGTTAACACTTCAGCCTTGACACCTTGATAATTATCAACCTTGTCAGGTGTGTATAGTTAACACTTCAGCCTTGGCACCTTGATAATTATTAACCTTGTCAGGTGTGTATAGTTAACACTTCAGCCTTGACACCTTGATAGTTATCAACCTTGTCAGGTGTGTATAGTTAACACTTCAGCCTTGACACCTTGATAATTATCAACCTTGTCAGATGTGTATAGTTAACACTTCAGCCTTGACACCTTGATAATTATTAACCTTGTCAGGTGTGTATAGTTAACACTTCAGCCTTGACACCTTGATAATTATTAACCTTTTGGTAGCTCATGTAAGTGTTTTTGTTTTCATCAGTTATGGCTATACTACTGCTATAACCTCACGAACAACTGTAGCACTTGTAACTGTTTAAAATGTTTGATTAGTTAACAGCCCTGAATTATTCACCTTAGTGTATTTCTATAACGATACTCTGATCTGTTTATGTAATCAGAACAGCCCTGAATTATTCACCTTAGTGTATTTCTATAACGATACTCTGATCTGTTTATGTAATCAGAACAGCCCTGAATTACTTACCTCAGTGTATTTCTATAACGATACTCTGATCTGTTTATGTAATCAGAACAGCCCTGAATTACTTACCTCAGTGTATTTCTATAACGATACTCTGATCTGTTTATGTAATCAGAACAGCCCTGAATTATTTACCTCAGTGTATTTCTATAACGATACTGTGATCTGTTTATGTAATCAGAACAGCCCTGAATTGTTTACCTCAGTGTATTTCTATAACGATACTCTGATCTGTTTGTGTAATCAGAACAGCCCTGAATTATTCACCTTAGTGTATTTCTATAACGATACTCTGATCTGTTTGTGTAATCAGAACAGCCCTGAATTATTTACCTCAGTGTATTTCTATAACGATACTCTGATCTGTTTATGTAATTAGAACAGCCCTGAATTATTTACCTCAGTGTATTTCTATAACGATACTGTGATCTGTTTATGTAATCAGAACAGCCCTGAATTGTTTACCTCAGTGTATTTCTATAACGATACTCTGATCTGTTTGTGTAATCAGAACAGCCCTGAATTATTCACCTTAGTGTATTTCTATAACGATACTCTGATCTGTTTATGTAATCAGAACAGCCCTGAATTGTTTACCTCAGTGTATTTCTATAACGATACTCTGATCTGTTTATGTAATCAGAACAGCCCTGAATTATTCACCTCAGTGTATTTCTATAACGATACTGTGATCTGTTTATGTAATCAGAACAGCCCTGAATTATTTACCTCAGTGTATTTCTATAACGATACTCTGATCTGTTTATGTAATCAGAACAGCCCTGAATTATTTACCTCAGTGTATTTCTATAACGATACTCTGATCTGTTTATGTAATCAGAACAGCCCTGAATTGTTTACCTCAGTGTATTTCTATAACGATACTCTGATCTGGTTGTGTAATCAGAACAGCCCTGAATTATTCACCTCAGTGTATTTCTATAACGATACTGTGATCTGTTTATGTAATCAGAACAGCCCTGAATTATTCACCTTAGTGTATTTCTATAACGATACTCTGATCTGTTCGTGTAATCAGAACAGCCCTGAATTATTCACCTCAGTGTATTTCTATAATGATACTGTGATCTGTTTATGTAATCAGAACAGCCCTGAATTATTCACCTCAGTGTATTTCTATAACGATACTCTGATCTGTTTGTGTAATCAGAACAGCCCTGAATTATTCACCTTAGTGTATTTCTATAACGATACTCTGATCTGTTTGTGTAATCAGAACAGCCCTGAATTATTTACCTCAGTGTATTTCTATAACGATACTCTGATCTGTTTATGTAATCAGAACAGCCCTGAATTATTTACCTCAGTGTATTTCTATAACGATACTGTGATCTGTTTATGTAATCAGAACAGCCCTGAATTGTTTACCTCAGTGTATTTCTATAACGATACTCTGATCTGTTTGTGTAATCAGAACAGCCCTGAATTATTCACCTTAGTGTATTTCTATAACGATACTCTGATCTGTTTGTGTAATCAGAACAGCCCTGAATTATTCACCTCAGTGTATTTCTATAACGATACTCTGATCTGTTTATGTAATCAGAACAGCCCTGAATTATTCACCTTAGTGTATTTCTATAACGATACTCTGATCTGTTTGTGTAATCAGAACAGCCCTGAATTATTCACCTCAGTGTATTTCTATAATGATACTGTGATCTGTTTATGTAATCAGAACAGCCCTGAATTATTCACCTCAGTGTATTTCTATAATGATACTGTGATCTGTTTATGTAATCAGAACAGCCCTGAATTGTTTACCTCAGTGTATTTCTATAACGATACTCTGATCTGTTTATGTAATCAGAACAGCCCTGAATTGTTTACCTCAGTGTATTTCTATAACGATACTCTGATCTGTTTATGTAATCAGAACAGCCCTGAATTGTTTACCTCAGTGTATTTCTATAACGATACTCCGATCTGTTTATAAAATCAGATGTGTACAAGAAGAAAGGTGGTCAAAAGTCTATTACTTTGCCAGTCTTACCAGAAAAGGTTTCGTCTTTACGTATTCTCAGTTTGACGATCTGGTCACAAACCTTGAGGATCTCATAAGCATCCTCCAGGGTGCAGTTGTCCATCCTCACCGAATCTATGGCCAGCAGTGTGTCTCCTGGCTGAAGAGTTCCTGTTCGATGGGCAACACTTCCTTTTTTAATGTCTGAGATGAGGAGTGGTTCACCTTGCTGACGATTCTTTGGAACTTGAGAATGAACCAGATTAAACACATCAGTAAGACATAACTAATAAAACAACGTTACTCCAGGGCTATTTTTGCTAGTCATACAGTTACGACAGAAAGTGTTTGCACCCCTGCATCCCGAGTAGTTTTTTGCTCACAACTTAAAAAGTATCACAAGTAAGCTAATAGAAGTATGTTATTTTATAAATATTATACTAACACACATCTACATAAATTTTTATGTAAATTAAACGATAAATAAACTTTATAAACAAATAACCAAACATAGGAGGAGCAGAAAGTGTTCGTACATTTCAAAACGTGTGAAAAAACTGATATTCCCGTAACAATTTTGTTTAGTTTAGCGAATAAACTACATTATACCATTCCAGAACTAGACACGGGGTTCATAATTATTGGAATTTAACCAGCAAAAAATGTACTTCCGGCAATTTAGCACCATCTCCGTCATTATCTGCTTGGTCATCATGGCGAACATGAAACAACTGTCCAGTGATTTAAAAAAAACTAATTATTGTAAAATATAAGTATCGTGTGTCTCTTTCCGGTATTGCTACACAACTTAATGTGCCGAAATCTACTGTTCAAATCATAATTGCCAAGTTTAAGCTAACAGGATCAACTGCTAACCTCCCTCGTTCCGGACGCCCCACCAAAATTCCAGAGAAAACCAAGAGGATGAACAGATTCAAAGATGGTGGTCACGACACCGACCATCATGACATTACAAGTCAAATACCCCAACAACCAGGCCATGCCACGTTCGCTAATAAGAATTTAACTATTTTGTTAAAGGTAAGTATATAGTATTTCAAAACTTAAAAATTAGATTTCCTCAGTCTTATTTTATTAGATTCTTGTTAAAATATTTTATTTTAATATTATTTTTCCTTTGTTATCACTGAAAGCATTAATCTACAAACTGTTTTTCTTAATTTGTATGCAGAGGATAACTTGAAAGACAGGCAGTATTTCATTAAGGATTATGATAATATCTGAATACTTACTCGTTTCAAAACGTGTAATAATAAATGGAAAATATAAAACTTAAGTTCTATAGATGACGCTGTTAACGATTTCACAGATTCTTAGTTTTATCTTGAAACTCTTATTACTACAACGATTTCTGACGTAAGGACCAAGAAAACAATTAATTATTCGTGCTACAATAACATGATTTCATTTCACACAGATGCAGGCTCGGCATGGTCAGATGGGTTAAGGCGTTCGACGCGTAATCCGAGGGTCGTGGGTTCGAATCACGGTCGCACCAAACATGCTCGCCCTTTCACCCGTGGGAGCGTTATAATGTTACGGTCAATCCCACTATTCGTTCATAAAAGAGTCGTCCAAGAGTTGGCGTTGGGTGGTGTTGACTAGCTGTCTTCCCTCTAGTCTTACACTGATAAATTAGGGACGGCTAGCGCAGATAGCCCTTTGCGCGAAATTCAAAAACAAAAACAAACAAAGTCATATCGATGCTTTTATAGAACTTCTTACACAAATTATTGGCTCGGTATGGTCACGTTATTAGGGTTTTCGAGTCGTAATCTGAAGGGCGCGGGTTCGAATTCCCGTCACACCAAACACGCTCGCCCTTTCAGCCGAGGATGAGTTATAATGTGAAAGTAAATCCCACTATTCGTTGATAAAAGAGTAGTTCAAGGGTTGGCGGTGGGTGGTGGTGACTAACTACCTTCCCTCTAGTCTTGCCCCCCAGTGGCTCAGCTGTATGTCTGCGAACTTACAACGCTAAAATCCGGGTTTCGATACCCATGGTGGGCAGAGCACAGATAGCCCATTGTGTGGCTTTGTGCTTAATTCAAAACAAAAACCCTCTAGTCTTACACTGCTAAATTAGGGACGGCTAGCGCAGATATTCTTGGTGTAGTTTTGCGCGAAATTCAAAACAAAAAAAAAGAAATTATTTTAACACACCTGCGATTGTTATACCCAATCCACCCTTCGATTTTGCTAATTTAACAGCAAATGTTCCACTACTTGGCACAACAGCTTCAGCCACATCAAACTGAATGTCAAGTGTTACCCTCGGGCGAGAACGATGGAGTAACTGTGTTACTTCCTTCACAGTTAACCCTTGAGTAGACTGGCCGTTTACTGCCACCACTCGGTCACCAACTTGAAGGATGCCGGTCCTGGAAAAACGAAGTGGCTTTCAGCACGTGAAACTATCTTTATTTGTACTCGTTCAAAAATCATTTACATTATCGTTACGTTAGAATATTTCACTGATATTTTGAAAGATTAAAACAACTGTTTACACATCGTTTTACAACAGTAGCAAAAAGTTTGGAACTAGAGGACACAAACATAGGTTTAGGGAAGGTTGGCGCTGTCTTCAGCTTGGCCATTTTACCTTTCAAACAAGGTTGTTAACCTTCATACATTGTGAGACAGTAACAACAGAGTTGTTAACCTTCATACATTGTAAGACAGTAACAACAGAGTTGTTGGCCTTCGTATATTGTAAGACAGTAACAACAGAGTTGTTAACCTTCATACATTGTGAGACAGTAACAACAGAGTTGTTGGCCTTCATACGTTGTAAGTCAGTAACAACAGAGTTGTTGGCCTTCATACGTTGTAAGACAGTAACAACAGAGTTGTTGGCCTTCATATATTGTAAGACAGTAACAACAGAGTTGTTAACCTTCATACATTGTGAGACAGTAACAACAGAGTTGTTGGCCTTCATACGTTGTAAGACAGTAACAACAGAGTTGTTGGCCTTCATACGTTGTAAGACAGTAACAACAGAGTTGTTGGCCTTCATACGTTGTAAGACAGTAACAACAGAGTTGTTGGCCTTCGTACGTTGTAAGACAGTAACAACAGAGTTGTTGGCCTTCATATATTGTAAGACAGTAACAACAGAGTTGTTAACCTTCATACATTGTGAGACAGTAACAACAGAGTTGTTAACCTTCATACATTGTGAGACAGTAACAACAGAGTTGTTAACCTTCATACATTGTGAGACAGTAACAACAGAGTTGTTAACCTTCATACATTGCGAGACAGTTACAACAGAGTTGTTGGCCTTCATACATTGTGAGACAGTAACAACAGAGTTGTTAACCTTCTCACATTGTGAGACAGTAACAACAGAGTTGTTAACCTTCTCACATTGTGAGACAGTTACAACAGAGTTGTTGGCCTTCATACATTGTGAGACAGTAACAACAGAGTTGTTAACCTTCTCACATTGTGAGACAGTAACAACAGAGTTGTTAACCTTCTCACATTGTGAGACAGTAACAACAGAGTTGTTAACCTTCATACATTGTAAGAGTAAGTTTGAGTGAGTTGAAAAGAAAGAGTGATAGATGTATGAATGATGAGAGATGGCTTTAATTTTTAAATAATAAATAGTTTTGCTTAGAGGATGGGACAGTCAAGATTTACAAATAGGTCCCTTGTTATCCCTAAACAGTGTGTTCTGTTAGCATTTATTACTTAGTTCAGAGGTACTAGAGAAAGGAATAATTATATATAAAATTAAAATAGCATCAGAACCATTACAAAAATTAATTACTATTACAAAGGAAAGTTAAGTAGTATAACTCCAATAGACCTTACCAACTCCAAACTGCTCTCTCCAAATGTCAATGTCATAATTCAGTCCTAACTTTATTTAAGGATCGTATCTTCTAAGTTTTGGTATTTCAAATGAAAATTTGAAACGTTAAGAATTTGTAATTATTGAGAAATTGTTTCAGATTTATTGGTCTACTGATGGAAGGTAAGTAACTATTATGGGATGTACCTTTACATAAACCGTTACCTCATGTCTGCCTTTCATAATTAACACCATTTACTCCTGTTGCTGATATTAGTTTTCACATAAAAATATATCTTCGTCGAGTAATGTATGGATTACCTTTCAGCAGGGCCACCAGGTTCCACTCTACCGATGACTGGAAAAGACGTTAAGTCTGTTGAAAAATCGCTTCCTTTCACAGAAAAACCTAGTCCACGGAGATCGGCCTGAATAGTTACTTTAGTGGTATCTGTGTAACTGAGTTGACCACGAGGTGGCACCCATGTCGCTATGCATATTTGATAAAACATCAAGTTTCATTAACAAAAATAAGTAACAAAACTGTTTAACATGTTTAACAAGTGAAACATATACTTTAGAGTACATACATATAAAACACACACACACACACATTTTTATACAGAAGAATCAATAAGGAAATAAAATAACACAAAGTGTCAACACCTATCAAAAAATACAAGGTATCAACACCTATCAAATAAAACAAGGTGTCAACACCTATCGAATAACACGAGGTGTCAACAATTCCTAAGAATACAAGGTATTAATAAATTCACAGCAACAGAAGGCGTCAACGGGTTCTTAACGACATAAGGTGTCAACAGCTTCCAAACAATGGAAAATGTCAAGAGACTCCTTCCTAGCAACGGAAGTTCTCCATAACTTTACAAAACATTTAGACCTATCAGTTATCTTAGGGTCGCAAATTCAAATCTTCGTCGCACCAAACATGCTCGCCCTTTCAGCTGTGGTCAGTCCCACTATTCCTTGGTAAAAGAGTAGCCCATCAGTTGGCGGTGGGTAGTGATGACTGGCTGCCTTTTCTCTAGTCTTATGCTGCAAAATTAGGGATGGCTAGTGGAGACAGCCCTCGTGTAGCTTTGCACAAAGTTCAAAACAAACCAAACCAATCAGTTAAAAACCTAATTACAGAAAGATTTACTTCTTTCTGAATTAACTGCTAACAATTAGTTTCAATAATTGTAAGCTTATAGTTCTACTAATAGAAGTTATTGGAATATCATGTATCTTCAACACATTCTACAGAGAGAATATATAAGAAAAATCATCAACTGTTCAAACACTTCTAAAGTAGGCCCAAATATGAAAATCGTACTTAACATTAGAAATACAAAATGTAAAATAAAAGATACAACAATTTATTTACCACTGGAAGAGCATGTTTTCAGAGAACTGGATGGACATTTTCTTTTGCTCAGCTGTCGACCCAGTCTGCCTTGGATTGATGGTTGCAGAGATACAGGAAGTGCCTTCCTTGATGGAATAAATACATTATTCCCAATGGAAGACAAGCTGTTCTGGGTAGGTCTTGAACCCAATTGCCCTACACATGAGAAGGGCGTGAAGCCTACATAATAACATACGAACATTGAACTGATAATTCTACAGTAATGGTTCATTATAGCGTCTTGTGGTTTACTAAACTAGCAGTTGTCAAAATGCTATAAAAATAATTATAAGAATAATATTTAGTCCCGAATTTTCGTTACATACATATACAGGAGCTGTTTAAAACACAACTAATATAACTGGATTGTTATTTATTCTCTGGCTCCCACTGTACTACTAACAGAATTCATTCCATTACCTCTGCTGGTTAAGCCATCGGAGCCTTTGTGGCTGACTACCTGATTGACAGGTAAAACTTTCAGTTTCACGACGTCCTTAAGCGAGTTCTTGAGAAGCTGGGAGGCCTCTGTAATCGTCATGTGTTCAGTTGTTGTTCCATCGATAGCCAGTATGTGATCTCCAACATTAAGAGCTCCACACCTGCAGGACAAAAACAGTAAACCAGATGAAACATACATCCACAGGCCAACAACAAAAACCACATGAAACATACATCCACAGGCCAACAACAAAAACCACATGAAACATACATCCACAGGCCAACAACAAAAACCACATGAAACATACATCCACATCCACAGGCCAACAATAAAAACCACATGAAACATATATCCACATCTAAAGGTCGCCAACAACAAAAACCACATGAAACATACATCCACAGGCCAACAACAAAAACCACATGAAACATACATCCACAGGCCAACAATAAAAACCACATGAAACATACATCCACATCCACAGGCCAACAATAAAAACCACATGAAACATACATCCACATCCACAGGCCAACAATAAAAACCACATGAAACATATATCCACATCTAAAGGTCGCCAACAACAAAAACCACATGAAACATACATCCACAGGCCAACAACAAAAACCACATGAAACATACATCCACATCCACAGGCCAACAATAAAACCACATGAAACATACATCCACATCCACAGGCCAACAATAAAAACCACATGAAACATATATCCACATCTAAAGGTCAACAACAACAATAAACCACATGAAACATACATCCACATCTATCATTCAACAACAATAAACCACATGAAACATACATCCACATCTATCATTCAACAACAATAAACCACATGAAACATACATCCACATCTATCATTCAACAACAATAAACCACATGAAACATACATCCACATCTATCATTCAACAACAATAAACCACATGAAACATACATCCACATTTATAGGTAAACAAAAAAAAAACACATGAAACAAACATCCACATCTACAGGTTGTCAACAACAACCACATGAAACATACATCCACATGTACAGGTCAACAACAGTAAACCACGTGAAACATACATCCGCATCTACAGGTCAACAACAGTAAACCACATGAAACATACATCCACATGTACAGGTCAACAACAGTAAATCACATGAAACATTCCACCGTGACATAGTTACACGATACACGACTCTTACCGAAAGTTGTATGCTCAAATGTCACGTATCAAAGTGATTATATCTGTTAATGTCACCTTAAATATATTTATTTTTGCCGCGTGTTTACTGGTTAATTAATGCATTTAGTTTTCTACTCAGTAAATGGTTCACTGGAAAGGAATAAACATTGGTTATTTGTGTATAAATTAACCAGTTTATAAATAATGTCACTCTCCTTTGTTAATACGTTTCGGTGGATATAACGCGTATATGCCAAATGACTAAACTAAATCATATTTAACATATTTTACAGATCACGACTTCTAGATTATTTTAGCAGTTTCTTACATTCTTTTATACACAATCAAACAGGTAGAAACAGAAAGGAATTCATTGGTCACCATTAGCAATTAATACATTTTCTTGTAGTTTCCGCTATGTCAAAGAAAGGTTAAAAATACACGTTTTTCCTCTGATGCTACAACCCACCTCTCTGCCACGCTCGCTTGTTGTATGGATTCAATTACGATGGCACTTTGTGGCCTCTGTACTTGGGTGAGTGTCACACCCAGCTGTGTACCTGGAGTCTTGTCAATTTCTACCAAAACAGGGCCGGAAGCATTACCAACTACGTCTGTTTCGAAACAAAAACATGCATTTTAGCAAAGAATAAGAAATATAAGACACTTTAAGGTTTTAAACATTTGGTGCTAACTAAATTTACAATGCATTACTGTCTTCACCGAATGAAATACCTTTACTTTTTACTATAAAATAATTGGTTTGAATTTCGAGCAAAGCCAGACGATGGTTATCTGTGATAGCTGTCCCTAATTTAACAGTGTAAGACTAGAGGGAAGGCAGCTAGTCATTACCACCCACCACCAACTCTTGGGCTACTCTTTTACCAACGAACAGTGGGATTGACCATAACATTATAACGCCCCAACGGCTGAAAGGACGAGCATGTTTGGTGTGACGGGGATTCGAACCCACGACACTCGGATTAGGAGTCGAGTGCCTTAACAGCCTGGCCATTCCGGGCCTACCATAAAATAATAGTATTTCAGCCGGTATTTTACTTACGAAAGCTATCATGAGCTGATGTTTTTCACTTAGAACACTCATACATCTCACTAGAACAGACAAATAGACTGTAATCTTCAGTTCGTTTTCATATTTGTTCTGGAGACAGTACGCACTCTAGTAAAGAAGAAGATAATTTACCCTAATGAATCTGTTTTCCTGCAGTATTTATTATTTTCGTTAATGTGTATTGTTAGGAAGTTATAGTGATACAGGTACTATACAGAGCATTACAGGTCGCATTGTATAATCCACAAACTTTAACCAGTGTCGTGCACAGAAGGTCCATAAGTCAAAATCTTATTATAATAAACAGACTATTCATGGTCAGGGGGTTAAGGCACTGGACTCGTAATCTGAGGGTCGTGGGTTTGAATCCCCGTCGCATCAAACATGCTCGCGCTTTCAGCCGTGGATGCGTTATAATGTAACGGTCAATTCAACTATTCGTTGGTAAAAAAATAGCCTAAAAGTTGGCGGTGGGTGGTGATGACTAGCTGCCTTTCGTCTTGTCATACACTGCTAAATTAGGGACGGCTAGCGCAGATAGCCCTCATGTAGCTTTGCGCAAAACGCTAAAACAAATAAACAAAACAAACATTCATCCCCACCGAGTGTGTCAGCGGTACGTCTGAAGGTTTATAACGCTAAAATTCGGGTTTCGAAACTCATTGCGGGCAGATAACTCACTATGTAATTTTGCGCTTAGTAACAACAAACCGTTCATCCAGTACTTTTAAACATCATGAAAACCAGAATCATGTCCAAAACATAATGGAAACCCAAATTATATTATTTTACAATCAAAATTTTCCATTTATCAAGTACTTTATCAAATATATTTATTATATGTACACTTTATTCTACAATACGTAAGACAAACCTCACCCATAATGGATACATCATACTCCAATGTGAACACAGCCTTCTGATCTAGTCTTTTCAGAATTACTAACGTGTCTTGTAAGGAAGCGTTGCCCAAATTAGTGTTCTCAACAGCCAATAGGCGATCACCTGCTTTGATCGTTCCTTCCCTGTCACAAATTGCACACAAACGTTTACTTTTATCACACAGAAGAAAGAATACTACATAACAGAATGTTTCCAATCACGATCGCTATCAGTTACCACAACTGACACCAGGTTTAGACATCATAACTACAACAATTTAAATTTATTCGTGGACTCCACGGAAGCGCTGATTAGACGCCACTTGTGAAGTTTAACACGTATCATGGTTGTTTTTGTTTGTGTTTTTGTCTTTTACTACGCGGTGAAAAATATACCACGATTCAACTTTTTGTTTTAAGTCAAACTGTAATAAAAACATTTAAAGTGTTTAAAGCAGTTAAGTGTTTAAAGAAGCTTACATTTATCAAGAGGGAAAATATAAAAATTAGAGTTACGTGTGTTCAACAGATTGTTTAGAAAATCTGGTGTTGTCATAACAATTTATTCGTTTCAAGCGCATTAATTTATGATAATTTCTTATGTAAGGTGAACAAAAAATTGATTATTTTAAAACGTTTAAAATACATTCTACAAAACATTTTAGTGTTTATAATCTAAGTAGCAGACACTTTAAAATTCATTAATTTTAGCAGTAAACAGTATGACCTCAAACGCGTGATGATTTGCTGTAAACTTTAAAAGAATTGATGACAACATTATTGAAGACAAGCTTCAGTCACCTTTCGGTATTATTTGATTTAACTGCAAATACTTGTAATTACGTAACTATCTATCTTTCTGAATAACTTTTCAAAAAACACACCAGTTGTCTGCGTGTCCTTGCGTGTTCACTTTCACACATACTCTTTTCGACCGATCTCAATCAAATTTGACAAACGCCTTTTGTCTCGACACCTCTACAAGTGTCTCAGGTGGACCTTGTTCCGACACCTCTACAAGTGTCTCAGGTGGATCTTGTCCCGACACCTCTACAAGTGTCTCAGGTGGATCTTGTCCCGACACCTCTACAAGTGTCTCAGGTGGACCTTGTCTCGACACCTCTACAAGTGTCTCAGGTGGACCCACGTACGGATCTGGTTCCCACCACAACCTCCTGATCACTAGAAGGGGTTCATATCTGTCTACCTTCCGTTTTGTGACCTATCTCAGTCAAACTGGTCCGATATGTCATTTCTCCGTCCGCCCCCCGCTAATACAGCGGTAAGTCTACGGATTTATAACGCTAAAATCAGGGGTTCGATTCCCCTCGGTCAGCTCAGCAGATAGCCCGATGCGGCTTTGCTATAAGAAAAATACACACAAATACACACAGATACCTTACCTGGTGGCAAATATTTCGAATTACAGCGCTAATTATAACTTAGGTCTGGTTGGATCAATAATACAGGACTGCAGACCATCCTACATCTCAACAGTAAGTTCGAGGATTTATAACTGTAAATAATGTTATTCGATCCCTGAGATGGACATAGCAAACGTAGCCTACTGCGTTGCTTTGTGCTTAACAACAAACCAAATGTTTATTTAGTGCACATACTGAACTACAGTCTATGACAGGTCGCACTAACCCGTTCTATTGTACGTTACGTCCATTTTAAATTCAGTAAATAATGCAACCAACCTATACGCAGGTCCCCCTGGTTGAACGTGGGTGATGGTAAGTGGTCTGGACTTCAGTCTATCTGAGGAAAAACCGCCTCTCAGGGTAAAACCAAAACTTCCATTCTCCTTCTTTAGCTTCACGTGGGTCACTTTGGGTCGAACACACACAGACCCACCCGCTGCTGAAGAGAAACAGTCTGGTTTATAAAAAGCACCGGTTAAAACCAGTGTCATCATTCGGAGAAATAAGGTTCATGACTAATATCATACGAGTCATACTAAACAATGTAAACAGAAGTACATTCAATATTTTAATTAAACAAACTGTTTCTGAGTTCATGACTAATATCATACAAGTCATACTAAACAATGTAAACAGTAGCACATTCAATATTCTAATTAAACAAACTGTTTCTGGGTTCATGACTAACATCATACGAGTCATACTAAACAGTGTAAACAGAAGTACATTCAATATTCTAATTAAACAGTTTCTGGGTTCATGACTAATATTATACGAGTCATACTAAACAATGTAAACAGAAGTACATTTAATATTTTAATTAAACAAACTATTTCTGGGTTCATGACTAATATCATACAAGTCATACTAAACAATGTAAACAGTAGTACATTCAATATTCTAATTAAACAAACTGTTTCTGGGTTCATGACTAACATCATACGAGTCATACTAAACAATGTAAACAGAAGTACATTCAATATTTTAATTAACAAACTGTTTCTTGGTTCATGACTAATATCATACGAGTCATACTAAACAATGTAAACAGTAGTACATTCAATATTCTAATTAAACAAACTGTTCCTGGGTTCATGACAAACATCATACGAGTCATACTAAACAATGTAAACAGTAGTACATTCAATATTCTAATTAAACAAACTGTTCCTGGGTTCATGATTAACATCATACGAGTCATACTAAACAATGTAAACAGAAGTGCATTCAATATTCTAATTAAACAGTTTTTGGGTTCATGACTAATATTATACGAGTCATACTAAACAATGTACACAGAAGTACATTTAATATTTTAATTAAACAAACTGTTTCTGGGTTCAAGACTAATATCATACAAGTCATACTAAACAATGTAAACAGTAATACATTCAATATTCTAATTAAACAAACTGTTTCTGGGTTCATGACTAACATCATACGAGTCATACTAAACAATGTAAACAGAAGTACATTCAATATTTTAATTAAACAAACTGTTTCTGGGTTCATGACTAATATCATACAAGTCGTACTAAACAATGTAAACAGTAGTACATTCAATATTCTAATTAAACAAACTGTTTCTGGGTTCATGACTAACATCATACGAGTCATACTAAACAATGTAAACAGAAGTACATTCAATATTTTAATTAAACAAACTGTTTCTGGGTTCATGACTAATATCATACGAGTCATACTAAACAATGTAAACAGTAGTACATTCAATATTCTAATTAAACAAACTGTTCCTGGGTTCATGACTAACATCATACGAGTCATACTAAACAATGTAAACAGAAGTGCATTCAATATTCTAATTAAACAGTTTTTGGGTTCATGACTAATATTATACGAGTCATACTAAACAATGTACACAGAAGTACATTTAATATTTTAATTGAACAAACTGTTTCTGGGTTCAAGACTAATATCATACAAGTCATACTAAACAATGTAAACAGTAATACATTCAATATTCTAATTAAACAAACTGTTTCTGGGTTCATGACTAACATCATACGAGTCATACTAAACAATGTAAACAGAAGTACATTCAATATTTTAATTAAACAAACTGTTTCTGGGTTCATGACTAATATCATACAAGTCATACTAAACAATGTAAACAGTAGTACATTCAATATTCTAATTAAACAAACTGTTTCTGGGTTCATGACTAACATCATACGAGTCATACTAAACAATGTAAACAGAAGTACATTCAATATTTTAATTAAACAAACTGTTTCTGGGTTCATGACTAATATCATACGAGTCATACTAAACAATGTAAACAGTAGTACATTCAATATTCTAATTAAACAAACTGTTCCTGGGTTCATGACTAACATCATACGAGTCATACTAAACAATGTAAACAGAAGTGCATTCAATATTCTAATTAAACAGTTTTTGGGTTCATGACTAATATTATACGAGTCATACTAAACAATGTACACAGAAGTACATTTAATATTTTAATTAAACAAACTGTTTCTGGGTTCAAGACTAATATCATACAAGTCATACTAAACAATGTAAACAGTAGTACATTCAATATTCTAATTAAACAAACTGTTTCTGGGTTCATGACTAACATCATACGAGTCATACTAAACAATGTAAACAGAAGTACATTCAACATTGTTATTAATTCACTAATTATGGTCAGTAACGTTATTTATTTATATTGAAAATTAGTGATTTCACAAAGTTCTTAATTAAACCTTCACACTTAACGTAGCAGCCACAATATTATCATAAAATTACTCAAAATGACACCCTATGAGAACTACACCGGCATAATAAAAACAAATGATTAACTTGAGGGTTGCGAACCAAGGATTTAACTGCTAGAACTGCGTAAGTTAGACTTTATATAGTTTGTATTCTCGTCTTTAAAAACTCTATCCAGATTTGGAGAGCTCCCTCTATACAGTGTCGTAGTAAATTGGTTTAAAGTTCTGGTGCACGCGCGGCATCAGAAGAAGAAACTTCCATAATTAATCTCAGTTATCCTACTTTGTTTTAATTATTTCACGAGTATCGATGTTTTTGTTATTGTTCGTTCCTTTTAGTCGTGGACTGTGTCCATCTTCAGACACGACTGTGAAAGGTACGTCATGAAGTTTCGCATAAATGTTGAAAACGATTCAGTTTTCGTCAAAACGCAATTAATTGACATGCACACGTCTCAAGAAATATATATCATTGACAATGAATTGTGATTCTACAATATCAAAAAACAAAAGACTCAAGTTTCTATCTGTTTCTCCAAACAATATGGCGGTCAACTGTATAGAAATAAAAACGTAATAAAAACATTCGAAAGTTAAAACAACATTGAAACAAATCACAGCAGAGTCTGAATAAGGCTAGAAGATTTTTAATCTTTTCACTATAAAAGAAGATGAAGATAAGTGATGATAACAGCATACATAGATGGATATATTTAATTAAATGGTGAATTAAAATACTAACAGACGTACAGATAGCTAGTTAGTAGACACATATGGTTTGACAATAAACTTGGTTGATGTACTACAATCATAAAGACTTACTTGAAAGTGGGTTCTCGTATTCAACTTCCAACGTAACCTTGTCCTCAGCTTGCGTCAGTAAGTTAACGATTTCACCATGACGGAGATTGTTTGTGCGGATTCCGTTCACAGAAACTAAATAGTCGCCTACAGCTAAGGTGTCGATCCTATTACAATACCAAAATACTGCAAATAAATACCTCTAATACCAAAATACTGCAAATAAATATATCTAATACCAAAATACTGCAAATAAATACCTCTTAGTTTAAAACGTGGAGAAAACTTTACTGTTATATCTCGATCTTTCGTGTAAACGTAACTTCTAGATGTTGCTAACATATAACATTTTAATACATAGTATTTAAATATATAAACAATTGTTACGGATATTCATTACTATCTACTGTTTACTTACTAGAGTTTGCTAACAACACAATTCGTTAAGTTACGAACCCATACCAGCCGTTTTTATATATATATATATTTCGCTACAAGTGGGTTTTCTCGTCATCACGGATTAAGTTACGAACTGTTGGCTACCAGTTGTGAAACTGTAACAGACAATCATTGTTAAGTTACGAACTGTTGGCTACTAATTGTGAAACTCTGACAGACTGTCATTGTTAAGTTACGAACTGTTGGCTACCAGTTGTGAAACTGTAGCAGACAATCATTGTTTAGTTACGAACTGTTGGCTACCAGTTGTGAAACTGTAGCAGACAATCATTGTTAAGTTACGAACTGTTGGCTACCAACTGTGAAACTCTGACAGACTGTCATTGTTAAGTTACGAACTGTTGGCTACCAGTTGTGAAACTGTAACAGACAATCATTGTTAAGTTACGAATTGTTGGCTACCAACTGTGAAACTCTGACAGACTGTCATTATTATATTACGAAATATTAGCTACCAAATGTAAAATTGTGACAGACAATTATTGTCAAGTTACAAATTGTTGACTACTAACTGTAAACTGTGACAGATAATCATTGATAAGTTACGAACCGTTGGCTCATAATTGTACAGATGTAACAGAGAATCATTGTTAAAACTGCTGGTTCATTCTATTTATGTAACACCATAAATGTTTAGAACAGCAAAGGTTTTTACTATTTCTCGGCTAATGTAGAAACAAAAATAATTATAATCTCTGTACATTTACCTGTGAGCAGGACTTCCAGGTTTGAGGTTCGATATCTTTGGTCGAGAGTCCTTGTCAATACCTCCTGTAAACAAACGAAAACCTACATGAAACGTTTGTATCCTTTGGTCGAGAGTCCTTGTTAATACCATCTGTAAACAAAGCAATGTGTATACATAAAGAAGTAAGACGTATGTTCGCTAGTCTTTGTCAATACGACTTGTAAAAGAATTACAACTCATGAAAACCTTCCGGAAAACAAACAATATTTACTTTTAAGGGCAAGAATATTGTGGGGTTAAAACATACACATGTTATTATTGAACAAAAGAAGGCATTCACTGAAACAAGAGGTATCTCCCAAAGTACGTTTTTCACAAGTACGTTTATACCAGCAAATGTAGCTATTGCAAATGTGTCGATAAGTTGTTCAAGCAACTTACAGTAGCTAAGCTGTAAACTTGTGGATTCATATACTAAAATCGGAGTTCGATGCCAGTCACAAGCATAGCGTAGACAGTAAAGTGTGCGCTTAAAACAAAGTTTCAACAGCAATTTTTGATTAAAGCAATTGACGAAAAGCGTCATAGACAATACTCTCTGTTTATGACCGATGACGGAAATGACATCACACAAAGATTGACGCACTTAATGTGAAACAAAATGAATTGTTCCAGAACTACATTTATAGAAAGCAGCGTTGTTTAAAGTACCTTATGTGTAAATGATATAGTTGTATACTGTCTACCAATAAAACAATAGTCCCCCGCTAGCACAGCAGTAAGTCTACAGATTTACAACGCTGAAATCAGGGGTTCGATTCTCCTCGGTAGACTCAACAGATAGCCCGATGTGGCTTTGCTATAATAGAACACACACACACCCAACAAATAGTACTACCTCTAATAAGAATATAATTAGAGGGTTATCTGCGCTAGCCGTCCCTAATTTGGAGCTGATAGACTAAATGAAAGACAGCTAATCAACAGCACCAATCGCCAAGTTATGGGCTACTCTTGTTTGGATGAACAGTGGGAGATGACTGTCATCCTTATAACGCACTCACTATCCGAAAGTGCAGCGCGATATTATTTTCTCTTCTTTTGTAGTAACGGGACGCAAACGTCACGTCTACAGATCTACAGTCCGACCTGATTACCATTAAGCAGAGATTTATGTTTTTAGACTCCTTACTAGACATATAAATTTCTATAAAATACTGAAATCTTGCATTTCATGTAGGGGTTTCATCAAATACAATGCATTTGTCAGTACTATAAGTGGTTCTATTTTATTGGCTAAGAAGCAATGTCAGTACTATAAATGGTCTTGTTTTATTGGATAGGAAGCATTGTTAATACTATAAGCGGTTCTATTTTATCACATAGGAAATACCGTCAGTACTACAAACAGTCTTATTTTATTGCGGGGGTGCTGCATGACGTCATTATCAAAAAATATCATTTCACGTGAATTGTTATCGTCGCCCCTTTATTTATCTTTAACTTACTTTTATGGGGGAGAAGAGTTTGTTTGTTTTGGAATTTCGCACAAAGCTACATGAGAGCAATATGTACTAGCCGTCCCTAATTTAGCAGTGTAAGACTAGAGGGAAGGCAGCTAGTCATCACCACCTACCGCCAACTCTTGGGCTACTCTTTTACCAACGAATAGTGGGATTGACCGTCACATTATAACGCCCCCACGGCTAAAAGGGCGAGCATGCTTGGCGCGACGGGGATGCGTACCCGCGACCCTTAGATTACGAGTCAAACGCCTTAACACGCTTGGCCATGCCGGGCTCGCTACCTTACTACACCTTTTTGGTTTATAGATAATTTTGAAAACTCGCAAACTCACATACACTGCTGGCCAAAATGTTAAGGCCAATGAACATAAAGAAAAAATACGCATTTTGCGTTGTTAGACTCAACCACTTATTTGAGTAGAGCTTCGAAAGATGATAATAAAAAAAGGGAAAAATAAAAATAAAAAACTTTTTTAGCAATAAATAGGGAAAATGTGAACACTATGAAATTAGCCTAAATACTAGCAGGTCAAAAGTTTAAGACCATACTGAAACGAAGCGTTAATCGGTAAATACGTAACAAAATTTAGTCATTTGTGTTCAAGCATTAGCGTTATCAACATCTTCCACTGACATCTTCTGTGTTACAGTGGGTAAAAACATGGAAAAGGCTAAAACGTTGACAGAGTTTGAACGTGGCAGAATTGTCGAGCTGCAAAAGCAAGGTCTCTCTCAACGTGCCATCGCCGGTGAGATTGGGTGCAGTAAAACTGCTGTTGAAAATTTCTTAAAAGACCCTGAGGGATACGGAACGAGAATTTCAAGTGGTCGATCTCAGGAAAATTTTGCCGGCGTTGAGCAGGAGGATTCGACGGGTTGTCCGGCAAGACACCAGCCGATCGTCGAACCAGATTAAGGCCCTTACGGACGCAGAATGCAGCTCAAGAACAATAAGACGGCATCTACGAAAGAAAGGCTTTAAAAACCGTAAACATTTTCAAAAAGCCAAGCCTCCGTCCACACCACCAAACAGCTCCGTTAAACTTTGCTGAGAAGCGCCAAACATGGGACGTAGAAAAGTGGACGAAGGTTTTATTCTCTGATGAGAAAAACTTTAATCTGGATGGTCCAGATGGCTTCCACGGTTACTGCCACGATATGGATATCCCACCGGAGACATTTTCTACACGACACAGTAGAGGAGGTTCCATCATGATCTGGGATGCTTTCTCCTTCCATAGAACAATGGAGCATCAGGTTATACAGGGGCGTCAATCAGCAGCTGGCTATATTGGCATGTTGGAGAGAGCATGTTTACTAACTAAAGGCCCTCGCTTGTGTGGAAATGACTGGATCTTTCAGCAGGACAATGCTGCAATCCACAATTCCCGCAGGACAAAGGACTTTTTCATGGTGAATAACGTGATTATTTTGGACCATCTAGCGTGTTTGCCCGAACTGAGGCTCATTTAAAATGTTTGTGTGTGGATGGTAAGGGAAGTCTATAGAAATTGACGTCAATTCCAAACAGTGCATAATGTTCGTAAAGCCATCTTCACCACTTGGAATAACATTGCAGCCAGCCTTCTGCATACGCTTATATCGACCATGACAAAGCGAATATTTGCAGTTATTCGCAATGACAGCCGTGCAACTCACTACTGAGACCTCTTGTTGGGCATTTCCTGCCATGTTTAGGATTTCTTTTTGGTATGGTCGTAAACTTTTGACCAGCTAGTACTTAGGCTAATTTCATAGTGTTCACATTTTCCCTATTAAATGCTAACAAAGTTTTTTTATTTTTATTTTCCCTCTTCTTCCTTTTATCTTTCCTAGCTCTACTCAAATCAGTAGTTGAGTCTAAGAACGTAAAATGCGTATTTTTTCTATATGTTCATTGGCCTTAAGATTTTCGCCAGCAGTCTATCTGTAAACCCTAAGATGTTTAGTAAGATAAAAAATAAATACAAACGTATCCACAAGGGCATAATTGCTACAAAGAGTTGACGTGATATGTTAAACTATGTATAGTGTTTATCCAATTGTAATACACGAAATAACACCTTCCGATTCTTGGTCAACAAGGATCCTGTTTAATGGGGACTAAACTGTTCTATCTAAAAATAACTTAAGTTAATCTGCTAAACGACAGCATTTCCTTAAACATAAAATATAGAGTAAATGAAAATGTGTGATAATTTTATTTTTTAACTTGCTTTAAATGAGCGCAGATAGCCGTTTAACAGAAGTAATATTTGTGTTGAGTAATAGTTTACCAGTTTTGTTTACCGTGCTTGCATTGTAATTAAACGAATTAAGCCAATGATTTTGTTTTATTTCTCAACCACATTATTTTCCACAGCTCTGAGGTGATGTGACTTCAGGTGTTAGCGTTTCGAGTCCCGGAAAAAACATTAATTCGGTTGGAAACGGGATTATTTAAACTTCACAAAAACAAGGATTTAAACCAGTCTGAATAACATACTACTAAAAGTGTTTGTTTTATCCAAGTGGGATTATTTTATATAGTTCTTCAAAAAGCAAAATATACGTAATTGAATAGTTTGGATATATAGAATTTTCATTAATCATTGATAAGTACGAGATACCTATATATATCGGATCTAATTACTTAATGTAACTAAATTAATAGCTGGTATTAACAAGAGTATGCGATATAATAATTAGGACAGACAAGTATATGAAATGTGTTGTTTGTCGCATAAGCTGAACAACTGTGTACACTTTGCTCAGAGGTTAGATGTCCATCAATACTCTCTCGATAACTCTCCTTGTCGCAGAGAAATTGTCATCTCTCGGATATTCTGCGTCCCCAGGGATACAACGAAAGGTTAAAATTTCGTCTTCTAAGTTAAGGTTCAACACAAGTTGGATTTCTGAATTGAAAACTTAAGTGATTCTTGAGTAGAATCATTATAGGTCAGATCACAATATTTAACGATACAATGAATCTTATGATAATACATCAAACTTTGTTTCCAAAAAGAAATCTTAATCAAAAGTAGAATGTATTAATATTGAACGATTCAAATATGAATATAAACATATTTGTTTACTTCTGAGATGGCATTTAGTTAATAGTAATTATTATTATATAATTTAAGCATTTGCGTGTATATAACGTGTTTTATTTAACTAATGCTTAATTTTGTTTGGTGAAAAGGCCAAAAAGCTATATTTATATAGTGTATAAATGATATGTGTACTGTTTATAAAACGTAATATTAATTCCATCAAAACAATTCATCATGTGAAAATAATTATAAAACAGATAGCAAATCAAATGCATAAATAATGTCCATAATTCTAACCACTTTTGTTTTGGTAACCTGTTTAACACATGCAGGAAAAGTTTCAACTGTTTTATTTTTTTACTTATTTCACATGTGTATAAATTACCAATGACCTACCTAGTTATTGTATGTATTACTTATAAGTGATAGTTAGTCCTAGCGTTCTAACTAGTTATCATATGTATTACTTACCAGTGATGGTTAGTTCTAGCGTTCTACTTAGTTATCGTATGTATTACTTACCAGTGATAGTTAGTCCTAGCGTTCTACCTAATTATCTTATGTATTACTTACCAGTGATAGTTAGTCCCAGCGTTCTAACTAGTTATCATATGTGTTACTTACCAGTGATAGTTAGTCCCAGCGTTCTATCTAGTTATCGTATGTATTACTTACCAGTGATAGTTAGTCCTAGCGTTCTAACTAGTTATCATATGTATTACTTACCAGTGATGGTTAGTCCTAGCGTTCTAACTAGTTATCATATGTATTACTTACCAGTGATGGTTAGTCCTAGCGTTGCGTCTTCTTTCTTTACCAACTCCACTTTTGAAATACCACGTTTCTTTTCTGGAATCATTCAAAAGGTTTAGGTTAATGGCGTCATTTTAATTTGGCCACTCTACTCAGATTTAAAATTATTTCGGTTGTTCATAAAGGAAGCCACATATTCTATCTTAAGAGAACCGTAAAAGAGGTGCCTTGTGTTCCACTAGAAAATTATGAAATAAAGAAATATTTAATACTAAGCAAACCTGTAAGCGAGACATAACCTAATAAAAATTTACATCTAATATTTGATAGACGTAGATGGTGGATAAAAACCAATCTTTCATGAAATGACTTTATTTTTATGAAGTACAATTATAATTTTATATATCACGACAACATTGAAATTTCAGGTTTGTAATATACTATTATGTAACTGAGTTTCATATAAATTAAAATTGCTTCTTCCTCTTACACACCCAAATCATGAAAGTACGAAAAAAATATGTTTTCAAATAATGTTGAACATTGTGAAGGAATACGTTATGTGTTGTCTGGAAATACAATTACCAAAAATTACACAGACTGATCTAACAATTATATCTAAAACCGATTACATCATTTTCATTTGATAATATTATCTCATCAGTTTTCTAACACTGATTTTGATCATAATGATAAAAAAGCTGTTTTGTGATAAATCGAATACTCACCACCAGTAAAGTATAATGGTTTATCTGACTCCATCATATCTTGTGACGTATATTGACGTTCAGTGTTAGGGTCATTTTCACCTGGAAGATATGAACAATATAATTCTAAACAAAATATTTGTTTCTTAGACTAAACGGAGGCCCTGCATGGCCAGGTGATTAGGGCGCTCGACTCGTGATCTGAAGACCGCGGGTTCAAATCCCCGTTGTACCAAACATGCTCACTCTTTCAGCCCAATAGCTGGCGGTGATGACTAGCTGCCTTCCCATTAGTCTTACAGTGCTAAAGTTAGAACGTTTATCGCAAATAGCCCTCGTGTAGCTTTGCGCGAAATTCAAAACAAAACAAACCAAACCACAAACTTATACAATGTCCCCATGAGTTTCCAATGTTAAGCTAATTCTTTATTATGATAATATTAATAACAACAAACAGATAAAGACAAAACAAAGTTTGTGTAGTTCACTAAGAACCAAAGTTGTATGTCCACGTAACTACTTATCTATATAAATATAATAGTACTATGTGTTGTATGTTCATGTAACTACTAACCTATATAAATATAATAGTACTATGTGATTACTTTGCAGTATGTCATAGGATTTTTACCAAAGTTGATATGGAGGATCAGTAGGTCAATATGAAGGTACATACAAATGTTCAGTTTTGCAGCTTACTTTTTCTTGCACTTCTTACCTCTACTTGTCTCCCTGTTGAAGGATCTTCACCAAAGTTGGTATGGAGGTTCAGAAGGTCTATATGAAGGTACATACAAATGTTCAGTTTTGCAGCTTACTTTTTCTTGCACTTCTTACCTCTACTTCTCTCCCTGTTGAAGGATCTTCACCAAAGTTGGTATGGAGGTTCAGTAGGTCTACATGAAGGTACATACAAATGTTCAGTTTTGCAGTTTACCTCTACTTGTCTCCCTGTTGAAGGATCTTCACCAAAGTTGGTATGGAGGTTCAGTAAGTCTATATGAAGGTACATACAAATGTTCAGTTTTGCAGCTTACTTTTTCTTGCACGTCTTACCTCTACTTCTCTCCCTGTTGAAGGATCTTCACAAAAGTTGGTATGGAGGATCAGTAGGTCAATATGAAGGTACATACAAATGTTCAGTTTTGCAGCTTACTTTTTCTTGCACGTCTTACCTCTATTTCTCTCCCTGTTGAAGGATCTTCACAAAACTTGGTATGGAGGATCAGTAGGTCAATATGAAGGTACATACAAATGTTCAGTTTTGCAGCTTACTTTTTCTTGCACTTCTTACCTCTACTTGTCTCCCTGTTGAAGGATCTTCACCAAAGTTGGTATGGAGGTTCAGTAGGTCTACATGAAGGTAAATACAAATGTTCAGTTTTGCAGCTTACTTTTTCTTGCACGTCTTACCTCTACTTCTCTCCCTGTTGAAGGATCTTCACCAAAGTTGGTATGGAGGTTCAGTAGGTTTATATGAAGGAACATACAAATGTTCAGTTTTGCAGCTTACTTTTTCTCGCACGTCTTACCTCTACTTCTCTCCCTGTTGAAGGATCTTCACCAAAGTTGGTATGGAGGTTCAGTAGGTGTACATGAAGGTACATACAAATGTTCAGTTTTGCAGTTTACCTCTACTTCTCTCCCTCTTGAAGGATCTTCACCAAAGTTGGTATGGAGGTTCAGTAGGTCTACATGAAGGTACATACAAATGTTCAGTTTTGCAGCTTACTTTTTCTTGCACTTCTTACCTCTACTTGTCTCCCTGTTGAAGGATCTTCACCAAAGTTGGTATGGAGGTTCAGTAGGTCCATATGAAGGTACATACAAATGTTCAGTTTTGCAGCTTACTTTTTCTTGCACTTCTTACCTCTACTTCTCTCCCTGTTGAAGGATCTTCACCAAAGTTGGTATGGAGGTTCAGTAGGTCTATATGAAGGTACATACAAATGTTCAGTTTTGCAGCTTACTTTTTCTTGCACTTCTTACCTCTACTTTCCTCCCTGTTGAAGGATCTTCACCAAAGTTGGTATGGAGGTTCAGTAGGTGTACATGAAGGTACATACAAATGTTCAGTTTTGCAGCTTACCTCTACTTGTCTCCCTGTTGAAGGATCTTCACCAAATCTGATATGAAGATTTGTTCATGGAGAGATGAATGAAAAAATATGTAGTTTATATAGTGTAGTCTATATTATAGTCTGAAATTTTGTTATATACTGTGTAGTGTATTCTATCTTACAGTCTGAAAATGTTATGTTATATAGTGTGTAAAATGTATTCTATATTATAGTCTAGAAACTGTTATGTTATATAGTGTATAAAGTGTATTCTGAATTATAGTCTAAAAACTGTTATGTTATACAGTATATAAAGTGTATTCTATCTTAGAGTCTGAAACTGTTATGTTATATAGTGTGCAAAGTGTATTCTAAATTATAATCTAAAAACTGTTATGTTATTCAGTGTATAAAGTGTATTATATCTTAGAGTGTGAAACTGTTTTTTTTATAGTACGGAATCTTCGTTCTGATTTAGATTGTGAAGAGCATGTTCTGTCTTAGTGTAGGAATAATATTAATATTAGTAACGTTCTCTTTTTAATATTAATGAAATTGCGCCCTTCTTTATATTCTAATAAACCGGTTCCTCTTTGAAAATCAAATAAAACCCTGTCATTATTGGAAGATATCATCGTATTAACTTATGTAGAGAACTTCTGTATATTTATCTGTATCATCGTATTAACTTATGTAGAGAACTTCTGTATATTTATCTGTATCATCGTATTAACTTATGTAGAGAACTTCTGTATATTTATCTGTTTCTTATTACATAAAATAATTTTTAATTTGGTTTTATTTTGTCGGACACTTACATTTCTTTACACTTTATTAACATATTATTTATATTTTCCCAGAAACGTTTCGATCTATTTACTATTGTATTACATATGGCAAAACATTATATTTGCTGGTGTTAGAGCAAAACCACATTGAGCCATGTGCTTCTGTCCACCGCGTGGAATTGACACCCGAGTTCTACCTGCATTGTAAGTCGGGGTAAGCTCACCACTAACCCATCGAGGGACCAGTAAAATGTTTAAAATGTAATAATTTTAAACAACTTTCAGGTATAGATAAACCTCGTGCCACCTATATACATCAAGAACTAAAGTCTGCTAATAAATTGTTCTGTATTGATTTAAATTGCGAAGAGTAACCACTGTTACCTAGCTACAGAAAACCCACAATGACATTGTTGTTAATCTTTGTTAACCTCAAGTTGACCTAAGAAGGTCGAAACGTTGTCTTCTGCTTTATTAGTAAAAGTGATAATACCCATACCAGCCGTCGTGAGACGCATTTTACTTCAAGTAGGTTTCTCGTCATCACGAATGTTGTTGTTATTGGTTTTTAGCACAAAGCTACACAATGAGCTATCTGTGCTTATACTTAGTCCATCACGGTTATCTAAACCCAGTTTCTAGCAGTATAAATCCCCTGTGCCATGAGGTGGAATGTTAGATGGAAGATCTGTAGCCCAGTCACTGCCAAGATGACGACCGAATTGATTATTGCACTTTTAAAGATTTCTGAATACTTCTATTACATTGCCTAACAAACCACGACTTGGAAAGGGTCGAAACCCATACATTTTGTCGAATACCAAAACACAAACAGATTAGGAACTAGCGACAAAAACATTCAGAAACGACACCAAATCAACCGTTTAATTGGTTTTACTAGCTTCGTGTATGACATTTGACATAAACACATGACAACAATATATGCGACTAGCAACAGCCCGTATCATCTGTTTCCCATTTAAGATTGCGCCACGTGCATTCTAACATTCTATAGTTGAGCGAGTTTAAACGTGTTGCATTTTCTTATGACCTCTCTGACCAAAGGTCAAAGTTAAATGGCAACCGAAAGTTAGAGTGTTTGTAGTGATTCCTTAGGAGTAATGAGAAACACGTGTTTATAATATCTTGTATCGTGAGTGGGAAAATAGATACGTTAAGAGGTTCTATGCCTTTATCATTTTCTATGTGAGACGATCCGTGGAGGACTTGTACTAAGTGAACATCAGATGGGGAAACAGTTAAAACTATTAATTCTAACTCCAGCTATCTTTGTTATTCGTATCGTGTTGAACAAACATATGCATTTTTCTTCATTTATCATGAATACAAGTACAAGAAGAAAAGAAAAAAATAACACATGGAAAAAGGAACACTTTAAGGTTACAACACCAGTGAGTGGTTATGAAACAGCGTTTTGCATTCTCATACTTGTAATCCAGAATTAAAGAATTTTCACAAGAACACTATAACAAGAACTACCTGCGCGTAGCTATTCCTAATTTTGAAGTAACAGAACAGAAGAAAGGAAACTATTCAGTAACATCCACCACCAACTCTTTGACTACTCTGTTTTGAACAAATAATGTGATCTATCTGTCACTTTACTATTATACTCCCCAAAATTTGTAGCGAAGTTTTTGTACCAACGGGACTCAAACTTTAAGCCCTCAGGTTCACAATAAACTTGTAGTTGAAACTTTTCATGGCTAAGTTGCATTGAACGAGCAGTTTCACCAGAAACAACCAGTGATGTGCACAGTGTGGGCTCAGATCCCTTCATTTCTACAACCAGTGATGTGCACGGTGGGGGCTCAGACCCCTTCATTCCTGCTATTATGTCCCAAAGTGCTCTCTTTTCTCAGTCACAAAAAGTGAGGCCCAGCATGGCTAGGTGGTTAAGGCACTCAACTCGTAATCTGAGGGTCACGGGTTCGAATCCCCGTCACACCAAAGATGCTCGTCCTTTCAGCCGTGGGGACGTTACAATGTGACGGTCAATTCCACTATTCGTTGGGCGGTGATGACTAGCTGCCTTCCCTCTAGTCTTACACTGCTAAATTAGGAACGGCTAGCACAGATAGCCCTCGAGTAGCTTTGTGCGAAATTCCAAAACAAACAAACAAACTAACTAAACGGCGCATTAGTGTTTATTAACAAATAAAATTATATCACAATTGTATTATTACTTCAGTCACCTACAAGCACCTGTGTGTCATATTTAATAACTTGCAGTAAGCAAGGTGTGGAATCAGATGTTATGTTTCAGTAGTGTTTGACCACTTTTTCTTGTTTGGTTTGTTTTTCAGTTTCGCACAAACCTACACGAGGGCTATTTAGCAGTGTAAGACTAGAGAGAAGGCAGCTAGTCATCACCACCCACCGCCAACTCTTGGGCTACTCTTTTACCAACGAATAGTGGGATTGACCGTCACATTATAACGCCCCCACGGCTGAAAGGGCGAGCATGTTTGGCGCGACCGGGATGCGAACCCGCGACCCTCAGATTACGAGTCGCACGCCTTAACACGCTTGGCCATGCCGGGCCCGCCGTTTAGTTTTAAATATTAAAACTGTTTATAAAACCAGCTGAATACATATAAAGTTTGTTTGCTTCTTATGGTCTTTCAACCATGTGTGAACCAAAGATACATTTGTCAATGAACCCCTTTAGTGTCCTCTGCATGGTATTGACAATTCCTCTTAACATTTTGTTAGAATTAAGCCTAATATGACAGACCACGAGTAAATAACCGTGTTTTGGAGTTCTTTTTAATTCATTTTTTTCAAAACTTTTCTATCCGAATTTATAGTTCTCTTTTTCTTGTTCTTCTTATATTTTTACCAACATTTATTTCTCTATTTGGATACAGACTTTCCTTGCTGTTTGTCACAATTGTTTTTCTTTTTTGCATTCTACAAACCGAATTAAGCCTAACATTAAGCCTAATTAAACGTATTTCTTCCATCAGTACTTTATCAATAGCATATTGCCGTTAAAACGTGATATTCTGTTAAAGATGTTACAAACAGTACGAAAAATTTCTTTTGTATTTGTGATATTTTGTTTAATGGTGCTCTCATGAAGTAATATAGATTGAATTTTGATATTTCGTGCTGATAAATACTAAGGAATTTCGTTCATCAGATCAGGAGCGAAAACCATGAGTAACAATGTGTGTCAATGAATTTCCAGAATATTTCGATCAACCAATCACCTGTCTTGGTTCATAATCGTAATAATACAGTGTCTGACCACAGCATTACCCACAACACTACTGTACAAACGAGTAGTTGCCACCTGGAGACCTTTCTTTGTTCCATACTTTAAACGTGAAAAACAAACAAACTGGATTTAATAAAACGTAGAGTAGGATTATGTTATTGGAGAGAAATACAAGAGGCGCAAAAAAAATGTATAGACGTGAAGTTTAATGGTAGTAAATAGTTCGTTCCTACAATAGAACACTTTATATATGCGTATATAACATGGAAACAAGCTCTAATCTAGATGGTTGATAGGAGAATAATATTGTTTTTATACAAGCTATAAATCTAAATGGTTGATAGGAATATAATACCATTTTATAGAAGCTCTAGCTAACATGGTTGATAGGAATATAATACCATTTTATAGAAGCTCTAGCTAACATGGTTGATAGGAATATGATACCATTTTACACACGCTCTAATCTACATACAATATAATACTTGCTTGAATGTAGCTCGAAACGTTAGCTGGACCACTTCCAGTTCTTGAGAACTGGGACTGTGTGAACTCGTACTTTCTACATGGTTTATCCTCTCCGATACACGTGCAGAGCACGTGACAATCAGTGATCCATTGATATTTGGCGTGGTAATTCAGAAATTGAGGATTTGTTGTAATTAAGAAACGTCACAACAAAATCGAAACACATTATACATATCCTTGAAAATATTCGTAAAATGTGGAACAGTTACTAACAAGATATAGTCTAGATGCATGTGTTACTCACGAGATGTCGCCACTATGTCTTCAGGTTTCAGTTCGTAATAATCACCACTAATAGAACTTAATTAACTACTGAGAGGTAAATATTAATTAAAACTTTTATGTAATTGGTTTTATAGTTTATTAATTATATTGTAAAATCAAAGTAGTATATAAATTAAAGGCATATGTTTTTCGTTAGCTTATACATAAAACATATGTTTCAAAACTTCTACCATTGTATTCGTATATAAGTTATGAGAGAAATTTTCGTATTTTGCAGGATTCAGTTTAAAATTTCGATATAAAAACTGTGCAAGTCATATTTGAATGTTTCTATAGGTTTTAGTAACGTAAAAGTTTGCGTTGCTAAAACCTATAGATACATTCAAACTTAAGCTGTGTGTGAACAATTCGTTGAAGTTATGAGAGAATGTATTTGTTCACACCAATCTTATGTTTGGTCCTTGTTCGTGTTCGGTTCTTAATATTGGTGCTGCCATCTACCGGATTATCAAGCGGCTAATCAGTTCACGATGTTCTGCTGTATATACAAGCTCTGAACAACCTTTGATAATGAGGAATATTCAACTAACACATTCTTAAGTTGTTATTCTATCTAAATACGACAGAAGAAAGAGTTCCTCAACATAGACTATGTATAAACCGGCAGAAAAAGATCATCAGATCAAGCTGAGTAGGACCGTGTTTCTAGAACATATTAGTGTTATTCCATGGTGGCGTATCATACAACAAAAGGAACGACAAAAATTATCCGTTAGCGCACAAGTGGCTATATGTGTATCCATTTATTTGATTCCCAGCCTTTTGGGTTATACATGTGTTCATTAATTTAATGGTTAAAAAGTAGTTACGGTAAATTTGATACGGAAATATAGTATAATAAAACAACATTTTCGTAGATTTAGAAAACTAAAACAAGAACAAAAACCTTCAACACACAAGGGTCAGTGGGCGGAAAATTCTGATCAGGTTGTAAAAGGTTGGGCGTAGCTTTGTGAGAGATATATTTCCGATGTTGAATCCACAGAGCAGATGGGATACGCCATTTCTCTTATTTAACATTTATTTTCCAGCTTCAAATGAACTCATATGTTAAACATTATTAAAAAGGTGAATACATGTTTTCATAACCAGTTATCTGCTCGCATTATCCACTTATAAGAAACGTTTCGAGTTTTCTCCAGTCTTCACTTATATGAATAGGTATTTTTTTGTAGTTAAGCACAAAGCTAAGCATTGGACTATCTGTGGTCTGCCCACCACGGGTATGAAAATCCAGTTTTTGGTGTTGTAAGTACCCAGGCATCTAGGAGGAGGCGGCAGGTCATTGGCCTACTATCCACTTATATATAGGTACATTAATTAACATATATCTTAGATTTTGCATGAGTATAATACAAGTTTATTTTAAGCCTTGTATTAAAATACAAGTTTAAATTTTATCTTGGGTGTTAAGACTATTTAGTCAAATACATACGACGAAGAAAGAAGATCGAAATTTGAACTAGTTGATTTCAAATTGATTTATTATAACAAAAATATAATTTCACATTGACATAAATCTAATGGAAGCCTAGCGCTTCGTCAGGGTTTTAAAGACGGGTCCAACGTGCTAGGGTTTAATCACGTATATTTGAACTTGTCTTTCTACCTCTGTGGATCAACTAGAATGTTATCAAATTTAACTGAATGTGGCCTACCAAACTTTGTTTTATTCTACGTGTTGTAATTACTATCATTAACAAATAGGGTACTTATAATTCTCACCTTTTTACTTGTATATATAATAAGTTGGGGTATTTTAATAAAGTTTCTGCCACTAGGTGAAACTTCGATATACTGTTACAAAAAAAAATAATAGTGTAAACAGCAGCGGCGGTGCTGCCATCTCCATTGAATATTAGTTAAAAGTTAAATTTTAATATAATAACAGTTTCAAGTAAATGTCAGAACTTTCATTAAAATACAAATGAAATTCAAGGTATTCTCACTGTCGGTAAAGGAAGGATATACAGATTACGTTCTGTTTGAATCAAACCCGTGGGAAACTTCAAACAAATCTCGAAGCACTAAAACCGCTAGATAAAAGAGGGCCATAAAAAAGTGAAACTTACAGAGTTAAGAAGTCTGTTGGAGAAACAACCTGAAAGTTTTGTTGGAAATTAATTACAGCATCAACATCGACCGGTATTATATAAAGTATAAGGTTTCTTATACTTTCTGTTTCTTCTTCTAAAGTAGTCATGTTGTTGGTTTCGATAAGTCGCTTGTGAGTTACAGCATTCATCATTTCGACTCTCATTCAGCTGAATCATTACACCACTGTAGTAACTTGATTTATGTTAGTATTTTATTTTAGGTACCCTGGTGGGTCATCGGTAAGTTTACAGACTCACAATGCTGAACTCCGGGCAGGTGTATGAGTTACCTTAATTTACCTCAGTCACTGTGTATTATAATCCTTTCCCCCGGGCAGGAGTATGAGTCACCTTAATTTACTGCAGTCACTGTGTATAATAATCCTTTCTCCCCGGGCAGGAAAATGAGTCACCTTAATTTACTTCAGTCACTGTGTATTATAATCCTTTCCCCCGGGCAGGTGTATGAGTCACCTTAATTTACTTCAGTCACTGTGTATTATAATCCTTTCCCCCGGGCAGGTGTATGAGTCACCTTAATTTACTTCAGTCACTGTGTATTATAATCCTTTCCCCCGGGCAGGTGTATGAGTCACCTTAATTTACTTCAGTCACTGTGTATTATAATCCTTTCTCCCCGGGCAGGTGTATGAGTCACCTTAATTTACTTCAGTCACTGTGTATTATAATCCTTTCTCCCCGGGCAGGTGTATGAGTCACCTTAATTTACTTCAGTCACTGTGTATTATAATCCTTTTTCCCCGGGCAGCTGTATAAGTCACCTTAATTTACTTCAGTCACTGTGTATTATAATCCTTTCCCCCGGGCAGGAGTATGAGTCACCTTAATTTACTTCAGTCACTGTGTATTATAATCCTTTCTCCCCGGGCAGGAGTATGAGTCACCTTAATTTACCTCAGACACTGTGTATTATAATCCTTTCTCCCCGGGCAGGCGTATGAGTCACCTTAATTTACTTCAGTCACTGTGTTATTATGACTCTTCCCCGTAATCTACTCATGTTATATTTGAAAAATGTTTTACCCATCAAATACGTGGCCAATACATTCAATACATTTACTACAGTACAGCAGTTTGTACATGTCTAGAGTATAACATTTTACATCGACAGTCAGATTAATTGTAGGAATAATCAATCAATGGCTTTAGATTAGCAAGAAAGAAAAATGATAGAGTGTCGTACGTACGTTCACAGTTTTGTGTAAGATGTAATAACTCAGATACATGTTTGATATACATTTTGCCAGAAACATTTAAACACGTACATACACAGACGAGAGTCACTCGATAAACGAAGTGGAAACAATACTCACTCTCGTCTTTACCCACATCGCATTCAGCTTAAGTTTCAGATTTAATGCAGAACGTCAGAATCCACACCCACTTTTCATCACTGATAGATCTAAAAGACAAACGGTCCAAGCAACACGTGAAGATTTAGCACGTGACTATAGTAAATGTAGCCAACTGAATTCTTGAAAATTATTCATCATTTTTATCATCAGTTATCAATGTTTACAATTATTTTTATATTTGTAACGTATAATTTGATTACTGTCACCACAATGACACTGAATCATTAGGCTTACGTTTATCACGTGTTGAAGATTTTTGACAAGTTGTTTTTGAATAATTAAACGCATCAGGACAATCTTCCGATTTGTCCTTCATCCGTTTTGTGGATCTTCCCTTTTTCTTCAATGAGTTTGTTTGTACCTAAACACAAACCTGCACAATCCGCAGGCATACCGCTGTGCCAGTGAGGATTCTTCAGTATGATAAACATCATTATTTTGCCCCTGAAGAAGAAAGGTCCACCTTTTGAAAGCGCTCGGGTTGTTGGGTTTTTATTCATTTCTATCGAGACTTCTTTAACTTACGTGTTTTTCTTACATCATCAAAATATCATTATATATTACACTCCTATACTTCCAGTTTGAATAAACGTTTAAAACCCGTTAAACAAACAAACAAAATAAAAATCTGATATAGCATCAGTCCGCTCTCCATATACATAGGTGTCATCTTAACACAAGAGTCAGTGGCAGTGAAATGAGCGTGTCAATGGGTTTCCCAACTATATATGTATATAAGTGATAAAAATGTAGTTTGCACAAAGTCTATATTTCAGGTTCATGGTTGTAAACTGTACTTCTACAGTTTAAACGAATTATAAGCTTAACCACGCCTTCACTAACATCAGGAGTGGGAAGTCAGTTGGATATGACAAATAGCATGTGTTACATTTCATTTACACGGCGTTCCAAGGCGCATGTGTAAAATGCTGTTACATGATTTCGCCCTTCCCTAATTCCTATAACAACAGAGGTACATGTTACCAAACCTCCTATCGTAACAACGGTGGCGTTCCAGAAGCAGGCCCCTAAGCCTATTTCCATGTTCACAACACAAACGAACTTTTCGTTGATATCAAGTTGTTATATCTAACTCGAAAGTAAAATCGATTAAGACAGGCTTCATTAACATCTAAAAGTAGAGGTATAGGGTACGGGGGTGGGTCAAGGGTGCCGACCGAACCCCCTATTTTTGAGATGTAGAAAATGTTTGTTTATATAGTTATAGTGCTACTGTTCACGACATTAGCCTACATCCCTCTGGTGAGGCTTTGGTTTTTTTCTTTCAGCTTGAGATAGTCCCATGCTTCCAGACCCCAGAAGCATTAGCATGCTGATTGTCCCTCGCGCAATATGTGTTGACTTTGATCTTACAAATTACAGACCCCGTTCAAACATTCTGCCTGCATTCGAGTCTAAATACATGTGTAAAACATATCAATACATTTTCTTGCTGTTTCGTTGTGGTCATATACGTCCAAACATCCTTTTGAGAACAAGTTGTTTACTTGAAAACAATGTGTTATAAGAACATATAGTTAGAGAAAAATACAAACAACAAAACATTACTCATGTAAAGTTGTACTCTGACTTTACGTTGAAGTATTTGTATTTGCTAGCTTTCGGTCTTCTTACAGGAGCCATCGTCGGGCAACAATATACATTATTCATCATACAACAATGTACCTTACTTATAGGGCAACAGTGTATGTTATTTATCGGGTAGCATTGTACATTATGAGCTTTGAACAACAAAACATTAGTTCTTTCAAAATGTAATATGTTTCAATACAGGGTGAATCAAAATTATCTATAACCACTTTAAATAGCCATATTCTGTGGACCACTCGACCAATTTGAATAAAATATTGTACACTTTTACAGCTGAAATATACACCTAACTCTGTAGAAACTTTTGAGTGATTAAAGTGTGGAAGGGCCTCTCTTTTTGTGGGATAACTGGAATTCACAGATTCAATGAAACTATTACCGGACAATTATCTTGAATTGTTAATGGATGAGGCACTTCCCGCAGTAAGAAACATGTTTCCGTGTATACTGGTGTACTTTCAAGAGGACAGTACACCTCAAGATTTACACTCTAATATTTGTGCCTATCCGGATAATGAATTTCCAGAACAGTGGATAGGTCGCAGGGGGGAATGCTTATAGGTACACCCCAAGGTCGCTGGACCCCACTCCCCTAGACTATTTTTATGCATGGGGATACCTGAAAGGTAAAGTGTACAATCGTAAACTACAATCACTGTAGAGTTTGAGGATGATGATATAACAGAAATAAGGTAAAATTCTGGCACCACCGTATGTCAGGCTGTTGAGAAACGATGACTTTCACGTACATATTTCAGTAAGTTTTGAGATACAATATATCAGAAAGTTATACATAATTTTGTCTCACCCTGTAAATATAACAGTATTAACTGAGGTAGTTTTTATTTGAGACCTGATAAGGTCGCAGGAGCTATTCTTACTAATTTCGTAAAGTACAAAGTAATATAGGCTTAATTTTATCGGAGGAGGGGGGCACATGCCCCACATTTTCAAAGACTGAATACCTCCTTCTTTATCGAATATCCTCACGCATACCCCAGCTGCAGAAACAGTCCCTCTAACCCACCCCAATTTTTCAAACAAAAGTTACGTCAGTTAATTATTAAGTGTTCTTAAATTCCTTGATGTAGCTTTTGCAGGGAATTTTACTCGATTGAGTCTGATTTTTAGTGGCATGCGATTCAACGTATCACCACCAAAAGCCATTTACAAAACTCTTCTATATTTCTATTCAAGTTTTACAATGAATTTGAATCGCTTTCGAACTTCAATACAAGATATTGAATCACTCTTTCAAATGAAAATAGCTCAGATATCCTCTATTAATGGATGATTTAAAAACAACAAACGTGGTTTTTCGAAGATCATTTAAAAAAACCAAGATATAAAGAAGTCAGTTGGACTCGAAATTAACGATTGTGACCCGGTTCACGTCCCCTTAAGTTGCCAAACATGATCTTCAAGGTGTGTCATCACCCTTCCCCCACCACCAACATACATACACACTTTAAACTGATAAAATTATTCTCAAAATATACGACCCTTAGTTTCTATCCACAGTTTAAACATGGAAATGTATATGAAGGGCTGTTGTTTAGCTAGTTTTAAATAGAAAGAATCAAAATTTAACATTTAATGTAACAATGTATGTCATATACATAAAATCTCTAACACTGACAAAAAGACATACTGTTCAAATCATTTTGGGAATATGAAATTAATACGAACAAACGTTTTAAATATAATTATTTCCGCCAACAATATGATTCAAACATTTTATGTGTGGTTTCTTTTTAAACTATATAGAACAATAACAGTTATATAACAACATATTTTACGCAAACATTTTTATAAGTGGCTTATTAAAAAACAATATAAGTTTCGTAGCAACAGTTTTTTTTTAAATTGCACAGAATAAAATCTAAACTCTTGTTCAACCCTTTATTTGATTGGTAAAATCAATCACTCTATAAATGCGTCAGATTTAAGAGAACTTAAAACGTTAATATTTCCATATAAAAAAATTAGAGATTTATTCATATATGTAAAAGAAACGTCTTTCAGACGTGATTGTACAAAGCTGTGACATCACGAAAAGCTATATGTTTGTTGTTTGTAACCTAAACTTATCATCCAACTCAAATCACGTAACTATCCAGCCAGCTAGGTGATATATAGAGGATATTTAAATACTGTAACCATAGATATAAATAACACTAGATTGGTCGTTCACTACTCTTTATCATTGAGGGACATGTGCGCATGAGGCTGCCATTGATATGTGTTGAAGTTTGAACTAGCAGACAAAATAACGTGGCTGAAAGTAACAGTGGTCCCTTTAAGTCACAGACCTGACAGAACAAAGGAAACACAGTGTTATGCCATTAACTGTTACACATACCGTACCTAACAGTCAAAGAGGGAGGGTATTACATTCCACAAGGAAGTAAAACTTTTTTTTGTATAATATATTAAGTTACAACGGGCGACATCACCGTAGACATGATGGCGACATCGAACTAACGTTGACGTTTATATTTAGTTTCAAGGTATATATACAAGTTTTTTTAAAGCATTGCACTTATACATGTCTGCATGACAGTTTGACAGCTTTTAATTTGAAACACTGACAGTATTAAGTATTCATATAAATTGAAACAATCTTTCACGATATTTTAATGTCACTTACTGGCCGGTCAGCTATACTGTTTATAGAGATGTCGTCAAAACAAACACTGTCTACAGATACATGTTCTAAATTAATTCACTTTTGATGCTATCACTGAGTATGAAGATAGAAGTTTATTTATTACTAAATAATACAACCGTCACCTGATTTGAAGTTATGTAAATTCGTGATTTATGAATGGTTTTATTAGGACATGAACATTTGCTTCTCTTATGTACAGTTGTAAAAAAATGCACAAACGCCCATAAAAATTATAAAACACAAAATGTGAAACCTAAATATTTCATGTATCTCCGCATGGATTAGAAAATCTTTCATGCCAAATTTTAGGGGGAAATCCATCAACAGAGGACGAAGTAGTGGCCAAACACGCACATCAAAACAGCAAAAAGCAAAACTAAAAATGTGTATGTGCATCCGCAAGAAACTGATGAATCTCCATACCAATTTTGGCGAATACGAGTCCTCATCCTGGAAAGTAGTTACATGGAAATTCAACAGAAACCAGACAGTACTATTATATTTATATAGATACCATTTCTCTTAATGGACGAGGGAGTAAATTTATGTTAATTTGCATAGTTTAAGACAAGATCACTGACTGTATGGCTTATTCAGGAAACAGTTTAAACATAGGCCTAAGAATATTGTCAATATACTCATTATCAGAATTTCATGAGATGAAACTTTTGCAGGTGGCCTCTTGTAGTCCAAAATGCTGTCATCGTCTTACGATAAATAATCAATATGCAGTATAAGTGGGCCAAAATATTTTATGTTGCTTGAAAAGCTTTTATGTAACTGTGATATGTACGGAAAAGTGCTTATAACAGAGTGAGCCAAGTTTTATTACAGCTTATATCTACATGCGTTTCTATTTTGTGACATTTAATTATTACGTTATAAATGTTTCGCACGAACTCGATCGTGTATTTGTACGTTCTCATGAAAACAAAGTACTGAGAAAATTATTCTTACATGAAATAACAGAATTTCGCTAGAGTATAAATATGAATTGTTCATGAAATGGTGAAAATTATTGATAATGTTGTAAATAAATATATTATTCCTCTAGTGTTCTCGAACCTAATACACTGTACTGTATTGTACTCAGTTGGAAAAGTTAGGCCTAAGTCCTTGGTATTTGTCTACTTATTGTATGTTCGTAAGATTTTTGAAGTAACTCTGTGGTATACATTATCTACATGGCCGTTTTTTGAAAAGAAAAAAAAACAAGTATTGAGAGAAAATTGGGCTTATATTTTAATCTTTTGATTTGCTATTATAAGTGTTGGTAGACGAAAAGTATTGCACAATTGTAACTTTATACAAATTGAAAAAAGGCCATGATGCACTGTATTGAAGTGTCCATGATGGTAAAATGAATTGGCCACGAAAATTTAGTATGCAACTAACAGAGTAAGATAGGTACTTATAGCCGATATTAAATATAAATTATGGTATGCAGGTCAGACAACACCAGACTAATGAAATGATAACTAAAAGTGACACGTCTAACTTGTTTTCAGTTAGTTAAGTATACATCAATACAGTTGACCTGTTTGAAACTTACAACTTTATTTAGACATAACATTTATAAAATTTGTAATTCCGTAACTTTCCTGACGTCAACCTCAGTTAAACGGATCAAATGTAAACACTGATTTCATGCTTTAATCTGCACGTCTTGTATTACACCGGCAATAAATGATTTTTATATAAAATAAAATATTCTACACAATTAAATAGCTTTAATTTATTATGGCTTGGTTTGTTTTCAATTTCGCGCAAAGCTACACGAGGGCTATCTGCGCTAGCCGTCCCTAATTTAACAGTGTCACATTAGAAAGAAAACAGGCCCGGCATGGCCTAGCGCGTAAGGCGTGCGACTCGTAATCCGAGGGTCGCGGGTTCGCGCCCGCGTCGCGCTAAACATGCTCGCCCTCCCAGCCGTGGGGGTGTATAATGTGACGGTCAATCCCACTATTCGTTGGTAAAAAGAGTAGCCCAAGAGTTGGCGGTGGGTGGTGATGACTAGCTGCCTTCCCTCTAGTCTTACACTGCTAAATTAGGGACGGCTAGCACAGATAGCCCTCGAGTAGCTTTGTGCGAAATTCCCAAACAAACAAACAAATAGAAAGAAAACAGCTAGTCATCACCAACCACCGCCAACTCTTGGGCTACTCTTTTATCAACGAACAGTGTGATTGACCGTCACATTATAACACCGCCACGGCTGAAAAGGCGAACATGTTTGGTGCGACGGGGATTCAAACCCGCGACCCTCAGATTAGGAGTCGAGTGTCTTAACCACCTGGCTATGGCTTAATTTATTATATCGGCATTCAAAGGTGAGTCCCATTAAGAGGAGAGATATTTGGTCTTAATGGCAGTGCTATTTTTTAGAGCAACTGTTCTAATGAGGAGGATGTTAGCATTCCATCGAAAATGTTTTGTTCTGATTACACAATAATACATGGAATACCTTAAACTGGGTTTCACCAAGATGATAAAATTACAGTATCGTCAAGAATTATTTTATCTTTGGTTTAAGAAACTGGTTACGCACATGAGTTAAGCTGTAATAAAAATTGAAGGATTCTAACAAAGATTTTTTCCTATACTTCAAACCATTAATTATAAGATTTTGCAGAGGCCATTTGGAGTGAAGGGTCTTAGATCCAAAAACATCTAATCGGGAGTAAAGGGGTGGGAAACGTGACCATTTAGTCATAACTCGGTACAAAGAGGATAAGAGAATCTTTAAAAGAGTAACAGTGGTTTTTGTCTTTAGGTCTAGTACAGTATATAGAATGCAACGTTGATGAAATAGATGTAATGATTTATGTTACTTCTTGTAGAATTTCTTGTGTATATATTTTCAAGCATCTATGTCGATTTTTGCCACAAGTTCTCCAATAATTCCGAATAAATTTCATTATACTGATAATATAAATTTTGTTAACTATTTCAACCCACTTCAATTAAGAACGGTGGATATTTGGAGGTGCAGATAGATAAATAGCATTCTTTTCTAACCCCATCCCAGAAAAGGACATGTTGTGCCATCTGTTGCTCATTGGCAACAATACTTGAGATGTGTATTTTTCTGTGACATATAATAAACGTCGAGGAAAATAAAATATTTTAATCTTAAGATTTCCAACTGGGCTAAAATTAAAGTAATTCTTTATATGGCATGCTAGATATGTGTGTTTTGTGAACGACGTTTGTACTAATTTCTAAGTTAAAATTAGCTTTATATTGGTTTATAAAATTTATTAAAATCAAATAAAATTATTCAAACGTCCAGTTCAGATAGAAAACAGCCATATGGGGTTTATATTATATTTTGTGGTTTCCAGTCCAGTGTTATTTATATATATGACTGTATTATCCATATACCTTTCACCATTAGACCTAACATAGACACACTGCAAATGATTTTGTACTTCTTCTGATCAAAATTAGTTTCAAATGTACAAATAACCAGGAACAAAGACATCAATTGACAATGTGGACGTGCGAATTACAAAACTAGTGTATATCTTTATGAAAACTGATGGACGTCACTGGTGAGGGTGAGACGATTCGAGATGAGTGAACGAACTCTCCTTTTGGACCAGAAATAAAAAATAAACATTTTTTTCCATACTGTATTCAAACTTACTAAGTAGCCAGTGGTCCCGTTTCTCAGTACAAGTTTCATACTGTACTGACTAGATTAACTCTTCTATATTTTTATATACCCTGGGGCAACTAAATGCATCTCAGAAGGTTGTAGCTGTTTGTTTGCAGTAGTTTTACCAGTGCTTAACTGCTTTTAAATGATTTCCTGACCTACGTTAGGGTTACCAAAAGTGGTCGAAGACACTGTACAGGGGGTGAATAGAGATCCATTGGTTCAAAATGGCCCCTATTCTTTAAGCACATCAAGCCTATCCATCTCATTAGAAAAAAAAATAAATCTTATTTTTTTACATTTTGTGTTTGTTTGTAATCAAGCACAAAGCTAAACAATGGGCTATCTGTGCTCTGCCCATCAGAGGTATCGAAACTCGTATCTAGCAGTGTAAGTCCGCAGGCATATCGTTGTGTCACTAAGAGATTAATTTTTTTGCATCCTCACTGTTGAACTATGATCAATAAATGTTGTTTATATGATCGTGTTTTCTAACTATGAAGTTTCATTTAGAATTTATATCCTCAGAAATGCTGGGGGTCGATAACAGCATTTATAAGTATCATCAAGGGGTCGACAACTCAAAAAAGATTATGAAAACCCGAAGGGTATACGGATTACAAAAGACAAAATGTTTTGTGAAACTGCTCACTAGATGACAGCAATTTCCGTGAAAAATCTGATACTACGAAAAGACATGAGGTAGGTATTCCTACTGCACTCAACAAGATAATACCATGATAATTCGTACTCCTACTAAACACATTGACATATAGGTGACATTTGACGACAGACAATAGTGCTTAGTCCTACTAAATACAGGCCACATCGGATGACAATCAGTAATCATTAGTATCACATCCAGTGTATGGCCTTTATAAAAATTGAACATCACATCGATTGTTTGATCTCTATAAAACATTAGCATCACGTTTGACAATATGACCTTTATACAAGATTAGCATCACGTTTGACAATATGACCTTTATACAACATTAGCATCACGTTTGACAATATGACCTTTATACAACATTAGCATCACGTTTGACAATTTGGCCTTTATACAACATTAGCATCACGTTTGACAATTTGGCCTTTATAAAGCATTAATATCACATTTACTTTTATTGTGTATCTCATTTTTGTTTCTATTTGGTTTCCACCCAATTACTCAGAATGGATTCATCTGAATCTGTCATCATTTTCACTGCGTTATTTCTATAATTTCACATTATGAACACGATGTAGCTTGTATTGTTTATCTCTTATAAATCAATATTTTAAGCAAAATATTACCTACTAACCTACCTGATTCAGTACGGTTAACTTGTTATGTTAACTTTACAGTTTTTCTCCAGTCTATTATAATTATAATATACGCCTTTTGATCTCAAATTTTACTCTCTAGACGTATATTTCAGATCCCAAAATCATGTTTTTTCTAATAAACATCTATTATGGTAGCTCTTGGGTTTTGCCTGTCCTGAAAATTCGCGGATATAAACATTTTGTACAACATATTAAAAGCTTATCGAAATGTATAAAATGGACTAATATTAAATCTAAAAATGACATTATGAGTTTATTTATTAAAATTTTCCAGCTATGGTAAAGTATAGCTCTAACTAAACTAGAGCAAAAAAAACGTTCCAAAGTTACTGTCTTAATTTATCTTTTTATTGAATATAGGCCGTAGTTAATTAAGGCTTAGCTAATGTTAGGCCTAAGACAAGTGGTCTTTGAATTTCTGTGTCTGCAATTGGAATTCTTTTATATTATTTTAGAAATAATGTATTTAAAGAAGAATCGTTGCAATAAAAAAACTAAATTGACACCAGATATTTTGCAGGTCTTTGTTATTATAGTATAATATTAAGAACACTGGATGCAACTTTTACCAACTACTCATCTGCTATAATCACTGATATCACCTCCACAATTATATATTTTAAATCAAGATTCATGATACATGATATTATCCTGACTGTTTAAGTCATTCTTAACACATGACATTACCCCAACTATTTACGTTTTTAAACCAAGATTCTTAACACATAGCATTATCTTCACTGTTTAAGTCATTTTTAAAACATGGCATTATTTTCGCTGTTTAAGTCATTTTTAAAACATGACATTATTTTCGCTGTTCACGTCCTTTGAATGAGAATACTTAACACATGATATTACCCCAACTGTGTACGTCCTTTAAATCAGGATTCTTAACATATAACATTACCCCAATTGTTTACGTTCTTTAAATCAGGATTATTAACAGATGACATTACCCCAACTGTGTACGTTCTTTAAATCAGGATTGTTAACACATTAAATCAACCACACTCTACATAGTACAATTTAGCGCACACCACTGAAACTATAATTTTATAATCTAATAAACCATGTTCCAAAATTTACTAGAAAAGTTTTTAGAATCTTATTTTAAAAAGTTTTAATTTCTACGGTTTTCTTTGTGTATTATGTTTTTCTCTCAATTATTTGTGACAGAATTTTTTTAATCTAAGTAATTTTTGTAAAAATATTAAAACTGTAAACGAATGCAATGGGCACTTTTTTTTTTTTAAATTGGTCTTTTACCTAAAACAGCCCTTCTGCTCTAACCTCTTAATCTAGAGAGCGTCAATAAATCTGTCTCCAGTGGGTCACCTTCACCAAGAATCAAAATGAAGAAGATAACACAAACATCAGGATGTTGATGTTTCTCCTATGTTGTTTTTTTCATGGGTTATCAAGACAGTATGTGGAAGGGGGAATATTTCTTCCGCTGTTTCATGTTTCGATTCTGGTCTACACTAGTGTGACAGATAAACAAATGTCGCGTCTAACGAAGGAATTTAAAACCACTGGTCATGCCTTGCATAGAATGTCAAACCAAGTTGAGGTATTTAAACTTCCAATCCAAACAGAACCAAAAGAAATTAAAAGAGGATTGAAAAATGTGGGCATTCGAAACTTTAAAACTTGATGAATTATTGACCCAAAAAGGGGTTAAATAAAAAAAGTTATTTGTGAAGTGAAGACAACCATTTCTCTCGCTAGTTGTCACCAAGAAAGTAAAACAAGCTCCAACTCGTTAGAATGTATAAAACGTGATACATTCACTCATTTGCTAAGAAAATTTTTCATATGGTAGAAATCAGATAGAAACTCTTAATTGGCAATATGTACTCACTAGAATTAGAATTAAACATTTTTTTTTACGTTCACCTAATTTTATATGTATAAAGATCTGTGTGACGTTTACCACATTATTACTATTATCGACCTGATAAAATCGAGTATACAATTTTTACGGATTTTTTTAAGGTATTTTTAGTTAAGCCTAATGTAGTAAGGTATCCTTCCGGATGTGAACGTAAAGAAAGCGTCAGGATACAACCAAAAAACTGTTTATAAACTCGTCTTTCAGTTACGTGAAGAAGGTAAACACACACGCGCGCGGACAGCTACAATCTATGAAGAACTCAGTTCATTTTATATTTCAAACCCTAATTATTTTAGACCTGTCATTTTACTCATCTGGGCAAGATGCGTAGTGGATTCGAATGAAGAAACACAAACAGACGAGGGTATACTTTTCTCAACCGCAAACCCTCGCCGGAAGGACTGGAATCGCCAAGAGTTGCGCATACGTAAATCCCTGTAGACTGGTATTATAGTGACAAATTATTTTTGGGGTGCATTCAAACTTCGATTGGCTACCGGAAGTCCCCAACGTCCCCAGTGACAAAGAAGAGGAATCTTTTATATGTCAAAGCAGTTTCGAAAGGCTTAATGAAGTAAGGGTTAACCAAAACGTTTTCTAAGACTCGAATAAATTAAAAACATTCGTAATAAAAGTGTATAACATAAACTTTTGGAACTAACAAAACACGTCACTAAAATCTGTTCTTGCATTTTAAATGTAATGGATTCTCAGATATCGAACAATACATATTATGTGAATTTTAATAAAGTCGAGTTTCTCAAGTATGTAACAACATATAATCTGTACATTTTATAATAAACTAAATAGTATGTTAAGGCTTGACTGAGTGCATTGAACTTTTATCACTGGATGGCACTATTTGTTTGTTTGTTTTTTTCATTTATGGTTGATTCTCACTTATTCAAGTGTAAGGTCAAATGTCTCTTTCACGGAATATTCTGCCAAAAGTTTTGTTAATTTTTGTTACATAGTTTGCCAAGTTACAGGCTCGTGAACCACAAGGTGGTGGACCTTTCAATCCAATTAGGCAAAATACCTTCCAGAACGTACATCGGTTCTGCCTAACTAGAGACAAAGATAAAAATTAATTTAAAACCGAAAAAACAAATTGTTATTTGATACCACTTATCGAAGTTGACAAACGACATTTAGTGGCTTTAAGTGAAACTTAAAACTTAGTGGAATGACCTGTCTTCACGAGGCTGATCAAAGTACAGCTAACACTGTAATAAGTAAAGAACGTTTTTAAGAACTGGAAGTGGAAAGATATGAAAGTAGTGAAACTAACATGTTGGTGCACTGGTTTTTTATCATCAGTTGAGCGAAATTTCCAACTCAGCAAATATCTAGTATTTATTAGATTATTGTAGTTAAAGGGGAATCTACATAAATAAAACAATTAATGTAGTTTTCCAAATAGAGCTGTCCCTACTAGTAGTGCCCCCGCTAGTACAGCTGTATTTCTCCGGATTTACAACGCTAAAATTAGGGGTTCGATTACCCTCATTGGGCTCAGCAGATAGCTTAATGTGGCTTTGCTCTATGAAAATACACACATACCCCTACTAGTATACGGTTTTCTAAATAATATTGCACGTTAAGAGACCTTTAGTACCAACACTTGTATATTATTTCAGTTCTGGGAACGTTAGTTAGGTTTGTACATAGTTTTGTCACAGGACAACTGTCACTAAAGGTTACATGATCATATCAAAGTTTATCACAAAATAATTTCCAATAGAAGTTATTTTGTTACGAACACAAGAATAATTGTTACCAGAAGCTTTATAATTATTTTTATAAGGTATTCCTAGAACAACTGTTACAAAATACTTTATAATCATGTTTAAGAGGCGGTCCTAGAAAAACTGTTAACAGAGACTTTATAAATCATGTTTAAGAGGCGGTCCTAGAACAACTGTTAACAGAGACTTTATAATCAATCCAACCACTCACAGTCTGAATTGTTACCAGAGACTTTATAATCATGTTTAAGAGGCGGTCCTAGAAAAACTGTTAACAGAGACTTTATAATCATGTTTAAGAGGCGGTCCTAGAAAACTGTTAACAGAGACTTTATAATCATGTTTAAGAGGCGATCCTAGAAAACTATTACCAGAGACTTTATAATCATGTTTAAGAGGCGATCCTAGAAAACTGTTAACAGAGACTTTATAATTACGTTTAAGAAACCCAAAGATGCATGGATTAGAGAGGCTAAGTTTCCGTTATCTTGTTAAAGTTAGATATCTATATTTAACCACAATTTCCTCTCTATTTATAGCAGTTAGTACTTCTTAAGTTTTAACAACTGCTTTTTTCTTCTGCTGTTTACGTTAGAATCGTAATGAGTTAACGTTTGAACCGTCCGTTGAAAAATTAGAGAATTCCCTCAAGTAACACCTTTAATCCCTAGTAGCAGTTCATGTAGTCTCTAAGCATCTGAATATCTTGTTCGTGTTTCTAATCCAACCACTCACAGTCTGAATTGTTACTAGAGACTTTATAATAATGTTTAAGAGTCGATCCTAGAAAAACTATTACGAGAGACTTTATAATCATGTTTAAGAGGCGATCCTAGAAAAACTGTTACCAGAGATCTTATAATCATGTTTAAGAGGCGATCCTAGAAAAACTGTTACCAGAGACTTTATAATCTTGTTTAAAATATATTGCTAGAAGAACTGTTACCAGAGACTTTATAATCTTGTTTAAAATATATTGCTAGAAGAACTGTTACCAGAGACTTTATAATCTTGTTTAAAATATATTGCTAGAAGAACTGTTATCAGAGACTTTATAATCACGTTTAAAATATATTGCTAGAAGAACTGTTATCAGAGACTTTATAATCACGTTTAAAATATATTGCTAGAAGAACTGTTATCAGAGACTTTATAATCACGTTTAAAATATATTGCTAGAAGAACTGTTACCAGAGACCTTATAATCTTGTTTAAAATATATTGCTAGAAGAACTGTTACCAGAGACCTTATAATCTTGTTTAAAATATATTGCTAGAAGAACTGTTACCAGAGACCTTATAATCACGTTTAAAATATATTGCTAGAAGAACTGTTATCAGAGACTTTATAATCACGTTTAAAATATATTGCTAGAAGAACTGTTACCAGAGACCTTATAATCTTGTTTAAAATATATTGCTAGAAGAACTGTTATCAGAGACTTTATAATCACGTTTAAAATATATTGCTAGAAGAACTGTTACCAGAGATCTTATAATCTTGTTTAAAATATATTGCTAGAAGAACTGTTTCCAGAGACTTTATAATCACGTTTAAAATATATTGCTAGAAGAACTGTTTCCAGAGACTTTATAATCACGTTTAAAATATATTGCTAGAAGAACTGTTACCAGAGACCTTATAATCACGTTTAAAATATATTGCTAGAAGAACTGTTACCAGAGACCTTATAATCTTGTTTAAAAGATATTGCTAGAAGAACTGTTACCAGAGATCTTATAATCTTGTTTAAAATATATTGCTAGAAGAACTGTTTCCAGAGACTTTATAATCACGTTTAAAATATATTGCTAGAAGAACTGTTTCCAGAGATCTTATAATCACGTTTAAAATATATTGCTAGAAGAACTGTTACCAGAGACCTTATAATCACGTTTAAAATATATTGCTAGAAGAACTGTTACCAGAGACCTTATAATCTTGTTTAAAATATATTGCTAGAAGAACTGTTACCAGAGATCTTATAATCTTGTTTAAAATATATTGCTAGAAGAACTGTTACCAGAGACCTTATAATCACGTTTAAAATATATTGCTAGAAGAACTGTTACCAGAGACTTTATAATCTTGTTTAAAATATATTGCTAGAAGAACTGTTACCAGAGACTTTATAATCTTGTTTAAAATATATTGCTAGAAGAACTGTTACCAGAGACCTTATAATCTTGTTTAAAATATATTGCTAGAAGAACTGTTACCAGAGACCTTATAATCATGTTTAAAATATATTGCTAGAAGAACTGTTACCAGAGATCTTATAATCACGTTTAAAATATATTGCTAGAAGAACTGTTACCAGAGATCTTATAATCACGTTTAAAATATATTGCTAGAAGAACTGTTACCAGAGATCTTATAATCATGTTTAAAATATATTGCTAGAAGAACTGTTACCAGAGACTTTATAATCATGTTTAAAAGATATTGCTAGAAGAACTGTTACCAGAGACCTTATAATCTTGTTTAAAATATATTGCTAGAAGAACTGTTACCAGAGACTTTATAATCTTGTTTAAAATATATTGCTAGAAGAACTGTTACCAGAGACCTTATAATCTTGTTTAAAATATATTGCTAGAAGAACTGTTACCAGAGATCTTATAATCACGTTTAAAATATATTGCTAGAAGAACTGTTACCAGAGATCTTATAATCACGTTTAAAATATATTGCTAGAAGAACTGTTATCAGAGACTTTATAATCATGTTTAAAATATATTGCTAGAAGAACTGTTACCAGAGACTTTATAATCATGTTTAAAAGATATTGCTAGAAGAACTGTTACCAGAGACCTTATAATCTTGTTTAAAATATATTGCTAGAAGAACTGTTATCAGAGACTTTATAATCATGTTTAAAAGATATTGCTAGAAGAACTGTTACCAGAGACCTTATAATCTTGTTTAAAATATATTGCTAGAAGAACTGTTATCAGAGACCTTATAATCTTGTTTAAAATATATTGCTAGAAGAACTGTTATCAGAGACTTTATAATCATGTTTAAAAGATATTGCTAGAAGAACTGTTACCAGAGACCTTATAATCTTGTTTAAAATATATTGCTAGAAGAACTGTTATCAGAGACTTTATAATCATGTTTAAAATATATTGCTAGAAGAACTGTTATCAGAGACTTTATAATCATGTTTAAAATATATTGCTAGAAGAACTGTTACCAGAGACCTTATAATCTTGTTTAAAATATATTGCTAGAAGAACTGTTATCAGAGACTTTATAATCATGTTTAAAAGATATTGCTAGAAGAACTGTTACCAGAGATCTTATAATCACGTTTAAAATATATTGCTAGAAGAACTGTTATCAGAGACTTTATAATCATGTTTAAAATATATTGCTAGAAGAACTGTTACCAGAGACTTTATAATCATGTTTAAAATATATTGCTAGAAGAACTGTTACCAGAGACCTTATAATCTTGTTTAAAATATATTGCTAGAAGAACTGTTATCAGAGACTTTATAATCATGTTTAAAAGATATTGCTAGAAGAACTGTTATCAGAGACTTTATAATCATGTTTAAAAGATATTGCTAGAAGAACTGTTACCAGAGACCTTATAATCTTGTTTAAAATATATTGCTAGAAGAACTGTTTCCAGAGAGTTTATAATCACGTTTAAAAGATATTGCTAGAAGAACTGTTACCAGAGATCTTATAATCACGTTTAAAAGATATTGCTAGAAGAACTGTTACCAGAGACTTTATAATCTTGTTTAAAAGATATTGCTAGAAGAACGGTTACCAGAGAGTTTATAATCACGTTTAAAATATATTGCTAGAAGAACTGTTACCAGATACTTTATAATCACGTTTAAAATATATTGCTAGAAGAACTGTTACCAGAGACTTTATAATCATGTTTAAAAGATATTGCTAGAAGAACTGTTACCAGAATCTTTACGATCTTGTTTAGAATCTATTTAGAGAAGCAGGTTACTTAGAAGGTATGTCTATTATTTTGACTAATAAACACGAGAAATATATCAACATCAGTTTAAATACTTTATTTGGTCAAGGATAAATATTTTACAATTAACTACTATTTTCCTGCAGTAGTGGGAGTTTTCAAACATAGTGTCTGAATAAACTGGTTTTTATAGTACGTAGGTGGCGCTCAGTATCAAATGAAATCATTTCAGTACAAAAGTTTGCGTCCTCTTTCGGTTTCTATTGACATTACATATCTCATTTCTTTGCTTTTCCACAGTATTACACTTTTTGTACAGAATGGATACGTTTCAGAAAACGTTTTCATACCTATACAAATGCTACTGATGACTCTGTAAATAGTGGGAAGTTACAATAAAACGTTACAACAATATTACAATAATAAATAAATTTACTTAATAACAGTATCGATATTGTTATCTAGTGTAACTGAAGGTATTGAAATGTGTAGTGTGTTGTACACACTTGAGAAATCCAGACTGTATCAACCAGAAACGTTTGCTAAACAAAGAAATCTGTAACAATGAGGTTTTGTAGTCTTTCAGAAGAAATTTATGAAATATATGTTCAAAAATTAATAAACAGTCAGTGTAAAACAAACGATTAATTTAATGTTTCAGAATGTGCTAAACAATTGAATGAAATTCAGTTTCGTTCAGTTTGTTTTACGATGAAATGGATTATCTTTAAGTAAGACAAAAAAAATGGCTAGGTAACTTTTATTCTATTCGTTTTCACAAACATTGCTTTCAGACGCCGAGAACATTCTTACAAAGTCTGCCACAAGAGGGAATGTTTCATAGAACTTAAAAATCCCTAATTTTGAAATGAAAGCATAGAGGGAAGGCAGCTAGTCAGAAGCACCCACCGCAACCTCTTTAGCTGTCCTAATGTGACCGATTAGTGTTATTTTGCAGTCACCGTTACAGCGCAACCAGTAAAGAGCCGGTTGTTGTGGCAATGGGACAATGAATTTTCCGTTTTACAGTTTAAGCATGCTAACTATCAGGACATGCCCGACCTCAGACGAAGAAGAAACATACTGGTCAAAATTAACTCGCTAAAAGACGCGAGACGTGCGTGTTCAAGTTCTGCTTCGAAAAGTATAAATATAATCGGAATATATTTGTTCATTATAGATGTTAATCAATCCGAAGTCACTTACATGTCATGAACCTATACCGGTATACCTAAATACAAACAGTTCTTTGTTCTAAAGTAACATTACTTAAGAACACAGAAACTAAGGATTAGTCCAATCGTCCTAGCTTTGTATTTATTCTCCCATCTAACTTCTGTTTTGTTTTTTCTTCTCCCCCGCCACAACCCTTGTGCTCATTTAAATCGCAGTGTCTTAAGATTAGTCTAAGGTTTGCCTAGATACACTGTTTGTAACGAACGACACGAAGTTCTCTCGAACCCTCCCGCTTCTGTCAGTTGATGTAACCTTCATGAATCTCAGGCCCCTAGAGGTCGCCACTATTATCTGTCACTGTCTACGTAAAGCCTACCGCCTTGGATTTGTTTGTTTTTATGATACTTCGAACGATGGTACAAAATTATTTTATGGTAGTATAGACATTAAAAATAAATGTTGCTAATTACCAAAGAGACACCATACACCACGTGGTTACAGAATAGGCTATAGGTCATACAAAACGTCAATGAAATCCAATAATGTGAACCACATTTTGTATTTAGCTAATATAAAAACAAGCAATAGTAAACAACATGAGATGTTACAAATTACGTCACATCGTAGCTATACGTTCAGACAACTAATATATGAATTTTTCACACGTACGTATTAATGTTTGATTTTCTCTGACACAAGGTTGCCATAGATTATTTAAATGTAACACGATATCATTTTACTTAATGCTCAAACCTAATTGTTTGTTTCTCGTCAACATTAAAGATTCAAACAACGGGCTATCAGTGCTGTACCCATCAAAGTAATCAAAACCCGTTTTTATTTAGCGTTTTAAGCCTTCAGATGCACCACCTGATGATCTACAACATTCCGTACACCATGATATAACGTAAAGGCTGTACTGTTTGACCGGTGATCGGTGGTAAGCGCGTGTTGTTTGCTAAAATGGACCATACTTTAGATCACGTGCTTTTCCAGCTTCAGAAATTAAGATAAGAACGATCTGTCACGAGCTAGCTGTACCTCGGATTGCAAAGTCAGCACGAGAACAGGACAGCTGGATCGCGTCACTAAGGGTTAGACATTACGGAGAGAAGTCACTTATCCCGTATCATAAAACGGACCAACTCACCGAAATCAGTATAAAGAAACAGCCTTGACGGTCTGTGTGTTAACTCAACATGCCTATGCAAAAGAACTCCCCTACATGTGACGTAGGTAGTATTACGTAACACTGGGTTAAAATAACGGATATATGGAAATCACACAGCTCGTGTGAAACCCAAAGATGCATGGATTAGGGAGGTTAAGTTTCCGTTATCTTGTTAAAGTTAGATATCTATATTTAACCACAATTTCCTCTCTATTTATAGCAGTTAGTACTTCTTAAGTTTTAACAACTGCTTTTTTCTTCTGCTGTTTACGTTAGAATCGTAATGAGTTAACGTTTGAACCGTCCATTGAAAAATTAGAGAATTCCCTCAAGTTCCTGCTTTAATCCCTAGTAGTAATTCATGTAGTCTCTAAGCATCTGAATATCTTGTTCGTGTTTCTAATCCAGCCACTCACAGTCTGAATATCTTGTTCGTGTTTCTAATCTCACTATATGACTAGATGTGTGTACAACAGTTATATTAAGGATATCAGTTTTTGCCCTATAGTGATCATGATTCAAAATGAACAGACATTTTGTGTTCTAAGCCTTATTAGGTATAATTAATTTTCTATATAAGAGTAAGCAACATAAATAATTTGCGAATTGGCGACATTCAGAGCAGGAGTGAAAGATAAAATACGACTTTTCTTTGGAAAAAAAAAAAAGGTAATTACGTGTATGAAGAATTGATCAGTCGTGCCTAAAAGAAACATTTTTTAGAAAACTTCTGGCTTACTTATTAAATAAAAAATGAGTAACGTTTTAAAGACCAACATCTGGAACGTGTTCCGAAATGTGTGACGTAACTGCATTAGTAATCTTAACCTCTGTAATAAATGTCTTGTTTTGGTTCCAAATGTGGAATATTTATAGAACTACTTTATTTAAAGACGAGTCTAATCGCAAAGCTCACGAGACCATCTAACTTCGACTAACTGGAACTCCTAACCTTATCACGAGAAGTTTCGGTGAATAACTTTATCAAAAAGCGAATCGAGTTTATTTCCAATGGAACTTCCTCCTCCTAGTCCTTACTTACTAAGTTCTACAACGTTACTACAGCTTCCGCAAGTCAAAAGTCGTATTGCTACTGGATAAATTCCAGCAGCATGAAGAAATCTTCCGAAACTGAGACGGGACGCCTATACATGGGTTGCAGTATACTGTTGAACTCGTATCTAACCATTGGTGGCAAAAATGTGGCAGAATGTAAAAGAACTCACCGCTTTTAGAGTACTATGACGCATCACAGTCTTGTGGAATACAGCTTCCTAACACACTTCACTGAAAGTCCTGTGGAATACAGCTTCCTAACACACTTCACTGAAAGTCCTGTGGAATACAGCTTCCTAACACACTTCACTGAAAGTCCTGTGGAATACAGCTTCCTAACACACTTCACTGAAAGTCCTGTGGAATACAGTTTCCTGAAGTGAATTCTCTGATAGTCCTGTGAAATACAGCTTCCTAAAGTCAATTCTCTGATAGACATATGGAATACAGCTTCCTAAAGTCAATTCTCCGATTTTCTGTGGAACACAGCTTCCTGAAGTCAATTCTCTGATAGTCCTGTGAAATACAGCTTCCTAAAGTCAATTATCTGATAGTCCTGTGGAACAGCTTCCTAAAGTCAATTCTCTGATAGTCCTGTCGAATACAGCTTTCTAAAGTCAATTTTCTGATAGTCCTGTAAAATACAGCTTCCTAAAGTATATTCTTTGATAGTCCTGTAAAATACAGCTTCCTAAAGTGAATTCTCTGATAGTCCTGTGGAATACAGCTTCCTAAAGTGAATTCTCTGATAGTCCTGTGGAATACAGCTTTCTAAAGTGAATTCTCTGACTGTCCTATGGAATACAGCTTTCTAAAGTGAATTCTCTGACTGTCCTGTGGAATACAGCTTCCTAAAGTCAATTCTCCGATTTTCTGTGAAATACAGCTTCCTAAAGTATATTCTTTGATAGTCCTGTAAAATACAGCTTCCTAAAGTGAATTCTCTGATAGTCCTGTGGAATACAGCTTTCTAAAGTCAATTCTCTGATAGTCCTGTGGAACAGCTTCCTAAAGTCAATTCTCTGATAGTCCTGTGGAACAGCTTCCTAAAGTCAATTCTCTGATAGTCCTGTGGAACAGCTTCCTAAAGTCAATTCTCTGATAGTCCTGTGGAACAGCTTCCTAAAGTCAATTCTCTGATAGTCCTGTGGAACAGCTTCCTAAAGTCAATTCTCTGATAGTCCTGTGGAACAGCTTCCTAAAGTCAATTCTCTGATAGTCCTGTGGAACAGCTTCCTAAAGTCAATTCTCTGATAGTCCTATGGAATACAGCTTTCCAAAGTCAATTTTCTGATAGTCCTGTAAAATACAGCTTCCTAAAGTACATTCTTTGATAGTCCTGTAAAATACAGCTTCCTAAAGTACATTCTTTGATAGTCCTGTAAAATACAGCTTCCTAAAGTACATTCTTTGATAGTCCTGTAAAATACAGCTTCCTAAAGTACATTCTTTGATAGTCCTGTAAAATACAGCTTTCTAAAGTCAATTCTCTGATAGTCCTGTGGAATACAGCTTTCTAAAGTCAATTCTCTGATAGTCCTGTAGAATACAGCTTCCTAAAGTACATTCTCTGATAGTCCTGTAGAATACAGCTTCCTAAAGTACATTCTCTGATAGTCCTGTAGAATACAGCTTCCTAAAGTACATTCTCTGATAGTCCTGTAGAATACAGCTTCCTAAAGTCGATTCTCTGATTATCCTGTAGAATACAGCTTCCTAAAGTCGATTCTCTGATTATCCTGTAGAATACAGCTTCCTAAAACACCTCCGTGTTGTGTCAGTATCGTAAAATTTGATATATTAAATTTCCATTTCATATGTTTATTGCTTTTGTGCGTTTTTGTTTGGCAATATTCGCTTCTGTAGGTTTGACATTTTGTTTTAGTGACAGTCACCGCAGTGAGATTGTTTTCTTAATATTCTGTTTTTGTGACAAAATAGGGGGCTCATGATGCCGAGCTTTGAAATGATCATATATGGTCGTTACTGTATCGAACTTAAAGTTGAGTGCACAAAAAATAATATTGTAATTTATATGATCAGTTCGGGAAATCGTTCTCTTTGACACAACCAGCCATATCTCAAGAGAACTGACAACACTTTAATTCTAGTTACTTACCACAGAAATAATTGCCTTGGAAGTAACTAAGCTTTTAGATATTCTAAAACAACTTAGAACACACACATTATAGTCAATTAGTATAGAAATAGCCTGTTTAGAAGTAATATGGTTTCTGGAAATAAAGGGAGATCGCAACATCACATTTTCCAGTCTGTCAATGTGCTTCTAAATCGTTTTTTGTGAAACATCTTTTTATTAAAGATTTAAGGTTTTAAATGCTTTTAACTTCTTAGAACTCAACTTGTATAGCAATATATTTACAACAACAATTCCACACAGATGAATCCCCAAGCCACCATTTTATTTAATATACTATTCACGACCGTTGGAGACCACATATTTAAATCACTTTTAGTAATTTTATGTTTTTGCATGGTACAAAACTTGGTGTGAAAAATGACCAAAATAAACTTGAGGAAATTATTAATTTCTTACGTAGAATATACAGGAAACCCTAGTAGTAACTACTGTTATTCATTTTAATATTGATGGTGTTTTTAACTGCCTTATGTGATAGATGTAACCGATCAATTCGTGGATCAATGAACAATTTGGTGCTTAAATATTTTATAAAACTGCGTTTATTAGGCTGATTCGGTCTATATGACCCCTTCCGTAATTCTGGGCTAAGAAAGGTTTTGCTAATAGAGAAATACAGTTTGTTTTTAGTATTGAGCCAAGCACCAGCAATGTTAAGGCTCAGAGATATGAAAATGATGATGTCTTTCATGTTTTATAAATGTATTAAATACTAACCTCGAACTTTGAAAAATCGAATACCTTTTTAAAAAAAAAACTATTTGCCACTCACAATAATTCTGATACGAAATATTGTTAATTTAATAATATATTAACGTTTTATACATGTAAGATTATTATATATTTCCCTCTAGTGTTATATCACTAAATCAAATTCGTTGGCCAACAACATTCTCGAAAACGTGGAAGAAACTAACCGGTAAATAACTCGATTCAAAATCAGCCACTTGACAGATCAAATATCTAGTTATTGAGGTAAAATACTAAGGTATTGGTCCATAATTCTTTCTGAACCGCGCTGGGCATGCCCAAGTAAACAGCGTCTGGGGCTAAACGTTGACTGGCTGCCATCAAAATAGCCAGTAGTTCAAGCTAGAGACAAATTTACTCTAAGCGTAGGGTTTTCTTGTTTGGCTATTTAGCCCTCATATGTATAACGTGGATTGGAAATTTGAATTTCTTCTAAATTCAGAAGAAATGCACGTAGTTCGATTACATATGCAACTTGACACTTAGTGAACACGTTTGTTTGATCCGGATTTAATCGGTCGTGCGTTTATTATAAAGTCTAGGATCGAGACATATTGCCCGTCTGTTTTTCTGTTCGTAATTAATATAAATTCGTTTTCGAAGTTCGAGCAAAGATACATAAGGGCTATCTACACGAGCCGTTTTTAATAAACTAGAAGTGATAGACTTGAAGGAAGGCAGCTAGTAAACACCACCAACCGCCAACTCTTGGGCTACTCGTTATCAGAGAAAAATAAGACTGGCTGTCATAATATAAAGTCTCCACGGCTGAAAGAAGCGAGCATATTCGGCGACAGGTTTCGACCCCGTGATTCGAAGATTGCGAGTCTATTGTCCCAATGACCAGGCTATGCCAAATGGCTAAGTACATATGCATTTTTAAAATGTTCCTTTACGATTTTCGTGATGATGAGAAACTCACTTGAAGTTAACCTGAAGATGACCTAAATATGTCAAAACATTGGTCTGTACTATATTGTAATTAAAGGTTTAACACTCATACCAGCCGCTTTGAAAATATTCTTTTCCTTTAAGTTTATTTGTCTATTTTTAATAAGCACAGAGTTACAGACTCGGCTTTGAAAATATTCTTTTCCTTTAAGTTTATTTGTCTATTTTTAATAAGCACAGAGTTACAGACTCGGGGACATATGTTATAGTTACCAAAGGTATCGAAACCAGGTTTAAGCAACATGAGCTCTCAGACCTGCCGCTGAGCCACTGATGGGAATGTTTTAAGGCAGTGTTTCATATGATGGCATCCTTATTATTTGAAATATGTAACCATGATGTACAAACGCTTATTGTGATCTGAAGATATATTGCATAAAGGTCTAGCAACAAGAGTGTTAGTGCTGGAGATACACTCATCTTGATTAAAGCTAGTCTATTTCCTGTGCCCATAACGGACTATTTTGTCCGTCACACTGTCGTGAATTCTCGGTATGTTATCCTACACAATCACAACATGACACAACAAACCGGCCTTCCCTCCCTCTAAGTCAGCTGGCGGGAGAACGGTGAAGTACGGATGGACTTAAAATCGGCAACACAGCTGTCGGGGGCTCCTTCTCACTTCACAAGGTCTAGTGCATCACATGAAAGAAAACAACGTCCTCTTGTGTGACATACGAAATAAATTAATTGCGTGCTTACTGCCGAAAGTTATAGCGATGAAACTACGAAACTCATTCATTCTCTCTCTGCCTCCATGTATACGTAATGGCGACCACGAAACTCATTCAGTCTCTCTCTGCCTCCATGTATACGTAATGGCGACTACGAAACTCATTCATTCTCTCTCTGCCTCCATGTATACGTAATGGCGACTACGAAACTCATTCATTCTCTCTCTGCCTCCATGTATACGTAATGGCGACTACGAAACTCATTCATTCTCTCTCTGCCTCCATGTATACGTAATGGCGACTACGAAACTCATTCATTCTCTCTCTGCCTCCATGTATGCGTAATGGCGACTACGAAACTCATTCATTCTCTCTGCCTCCATGTATAATGTAATGGCGACTACGAAACTCATTCATCTCTCTCTGTCTCCTTGTATACGTAATGGCGACTACGAAACTCATTCATTCTCTCTATCTCTGTCTCCTTGTATACGTAATGGCGACTACGAAACTCATTCATTCTCTCTATCTCTGTCTCCTTGTATACGTAATGGCGACTACGAAACTCATTCATTCTCTATCTCTGTCTCCTTGTATACGTAATGGCGACTACGAAACTCATTCATTCTCTCTATCTCTGTCTCCTTGTATACGTAATGGCGACTACGAAACTCATTCATTCTCTCTATCTCTGTCTCCTTGTATACGTAATGGCGACTACGAAACTCATTCATTCTCTCTATCTCTGTCTCCTTGTATACGTAATGGCGACTACGAAACTCATTCATTCTCTCTATCTCTGTCTCCTTGTATACGTAATGGCGACTTGAAACTCATTCATTCTCTCTATCTCTGTCTCCTTGTATACGTAATGGCGACTACGAAACTCATTCATTCTCTCTATCTCTGTCTCCTTGTATACGTAATGGCGACTACGAAACTCATTCATTCTCTCTATCTCTGTCTCCTTGTATACGTAATGGCGACTACGAAACTCATTCATTCTTTCTCTGTCTCCTTGTATACGTAATGGCGATTAACAGCCTGCAAGTTATTCAACATTATACTTTGTTTCTTAATTCATCACAGACTTTGATAGAAAATGGAGGGAAAACAAGAGTTGAATATTGATACTGAGAAAAAAATTATATATTAGTCTGTAAAGTAAAGTAATATATTACAATACTCGTACTGTGTTCTCTACCTTTAAATATTTTTCTCTTAATTACGACCTTTCGGTCCTCTTACTGGCGTCTTCATCGAACATATATACATGTATAGATATATATTTATATAAGGACAATAATAACACTAGAAGTCAAGCAAAATAAAACAAAATCAAAAAAAGGAAAACAATAAATCAAAACTTCAGACTAGTGTCAGTTTATTATAACCAAATCAAAACTTCAGACTAGTGTCAGTTTACTATAACCAAATCAAAACTTCAGACTAGTGTCAGTTTACTATAACCAAATCAAAACTTCAGACTAGTGTCAGTTTACTATAACCAAATCAAAACCTCAGACTAGTGTCAGTTTACTATAACCAAATCAAAACCTCAGACTAGTGTCAGTTTACTATAACCAAATCAAAACCTCAGACTAGTGTCAGTTTACTATAACCAAATCAAAACCTCAGACTAGTGTCAGTTTACTATAACCAAATCAAAACCTCAGACTAGTGTCAGTTTACTATAACCAAATCAAAACCTCAGACTAGTGTCAGTTTACTATAACCAAATCAAAACCTCAGACTAGTGTCAGTTTACTATAACCAAATCAAAACCTCAGACTAGTGTCAGTTTACTATAACCAAATCAAAACCTCAGACTAGTGTCAGTTTACTATAACCAAATCAAAACCTCAGACTAGTGTCAGTTTACTATAACCAAATCAAAACCTCAGACTAGTGTCAGTTTACTATAACCAAATCAAAACCTCAGACTAGTGTCAGTTTACTATAACCAAATCAAAACCTCAGACTAGTGTCAGTTTACTATAACCAAATCAAAACCTCAGACTAGTGTCAGTTTACTATAACCAAATCAAAACTTCAGACTAGTGTCAGTTTACTATAACCAAATCAAACCTCAGACTAGTGTCAGTTTACTATAACCAAATCAAAACCTCAGACTAGTGTCAGTTTACTATAACCAAATCAAAACCTCAGACTAGTGTCAGTTTACTATAACCAAATCAAAACCTCAGACTAGTGTCAGTTTACTATAACCAAATCAAAACCTCAGACTAGTGTCAGTTTACTATAACCAAATCAAAACCTCAGACTAGTGTCAGTTTACTATAACCAAATCAAAACCTCAGACTAGTGTCAGTTTACTATAACCAAATCAAAACCTCAGACTAGTGTCAGTTTACTATAACCAAATCAAAACCTCAGACTAGTGTCAGTTTACTATAACCAAATCAAAACTTCAGACTAGTGTCAGTTTACTATAACCAAATCAAAACCTCAGACTAGTGTCAGTTTACTATAACCAAATCAAAACCTCAGACTAGTGTCAGTTTACTATAACCAAATCAAAACCTCAGACAAGTGTCAGTTTACTATAACCAAATCAAACCTCAGACAAGTGTCAGTTTACTATAACCAAATCAAAACCTCAGACAAGTGTCAGTTTACTATAACCAAATCAAAACCTCAGACAAGTGTCAGTTTACTATAACCAAATCAAAACCTCAGACAAGTGTCAGTTTACTATAACCAAATCAAAACCTCAGACAAGTGTCAGTTTACTATAACCAAATCAAAACCTCAGACAAGTGTCAGTTTACTATAACCAAATCAAAACCTCAGACAAGTGTCAGTTTACTATAACCAAATCAAAACCTCAGACAAGTGTCAGTTTACTATAACCAAATCAAAACCTCAGACAAGTGTCAGTTTACTATAACCAAATCAAAACCTCAGACAAGTGTCAGTTTACTATAACCAAATCAAAACCTCAGACAAGTGTCAGTTTACTATAACCAAATCAAAACCTCAGACAAGTGTCAGTTTACTATAACCAAATCAAAACTTCAGACAAGTGTCAGTTTATTATAACCAAATCAAAACTTCAGACAAGTGTCAGTTTATTATAACCAAATCAAAACTTCAGACTAGTGTCAGTTTATTATGACCAAAAATAAGCCGTAACAAAATAAAAACACTGCGCGAACTGAAGGATCCCAGGATATGGTCTATGATATGAAATATAAAATATGGGTTCTACCTTCGCAGTCACCTCCACAATCTAGTGTACATTTTACATACCAAAGTATAGCCTGTACCCTAGGAACCTTTTAATTGGTGCAGCGTTTTTATTTTTGTTTATGCTTTTTTTGGGTTATAATAAACTATATATTTATATATATCAATCTTTTTTTATCTGCAATACGCTTAAGGTCTTATAACTATATAAATGCAGGCACAACATAGATGGCTCATTGGGCAGCTTCGCGTTTCAACAGAATTAAACAGCTAAATATTTTCTCGGAGAAGAATCTTACTGTGAGTAGTATCTCCTTGAGCTATAGAATTGAATGGTTAATTAATACATTGCTGCTAAAAGGCTTGGGAACCCTAGACACTTTCATGGGAAACTCACGTCCGAATGTTAATTAAATAAACGTAATTTAGGAGTGGAAATTTGAGCTGACACAGAGAAGATGGATTTCTGTAAATTAAATATGAGAAACATCTCTCCTGTTGTTGTTTTATGAGAACTAGTGTTGGTGGTGTTTTATAAGCAAGTCATACATGTCAGAACATGGGAGTTTGGGAAAGCGTTGGTCTGTTTCAGTTTATCCGTACACGCTTGAAAATGTTTCCGGCTAGGAAAATAGACTGTACCTAGATTCTCTCCATGGAACTAATATATACGTTCTTGACATGTGGTTCTGGTATGTGGACAACATCACACACACATACAAGTAAGCTAAATAAAAAAGAGAAAACACTGTTTTTAAGACCCTAATTAGAAAGGAAATAGAAACAAAAGTAAACATTTCCGGTACAGCTCGTTTTAATCGTTGGTTCTTTCAGTACACAATAATATCTCATTATTCGCTAGTGTACACTGTTACACCTTCGCATAAGGTGGATCTGTGTTCGTTACACAGTAATTAATACATCAAAACTAGATTTTATCTGATTAATATCCATAGAGAAAACATCGCGCACACATAAAAAAATATATTTTTTATGATAGCTGCAGATTTCATGACGAGCAACTTTGGATAACCTGTCAAAGAAATCATTTGCTGATGACTCTTCTGCTCTTCATCGGTCAGCGATGAACTTGAATACAAGTAAAATATTAAAACTTTTCACTACTTCCAACAAATAAGAAATTTTAAAATCACATACAGTTATTTGTTTGAGCCTTAATTTTCAAAATATTTTGGAGAAAAGTCCCGTTAACTCTGAATATAGCGTCATTGAACAGACTATCACACACCTCTGAAAATCGAAAATATGCTTCCTCCAAGGCATTGCCACGTAGATTAAGCACAGTGACATGACCAGAGCCCTAAAAATGTTCTTAATCGCCATATGATGACTCTGTGTGCTAATGCAAATAAATAACATTTTACTGGATCTGGTAGAGCTCTAATAAAATCACCAGTCAGTGCATATAATTCTACGAAACTGAGATTTGTTACTAACTTGCTAGCCTAAACTTTCACCGAGAAACCTCGTTGTGTACTATACGTTTTAATATAACTTACTTACGATTAACCAAGAAATTATCTTTCTCACTTGGAGTGTACTACCAAAAAAAGTGAATCAATTTCTAACTTTCTGGAAGAGTACCACTACTCAGTTTGACACAACTTCTAATTCTTACATGATTTGCTTGTTTTCTGAATTTCGTGTTAAGCTAGCTGTCCCTAATTTAGCAGTGTAAAGCTATAGGTAAGGCAGCTAGTCATCACCACTCACCGCTAACTCTTGGGCTACTCTTTTACCAACTATTCGAATAATGGGATTGACCTTAACATTATAACGCCCTTACGGCTGAAAGGATGAACTAATTTGGTGTGACGGTGATTCGATACTCGACCCTCAAACTACAAGTCTATCTACCTAAACACCTCAAGTGATATGACGGATATGAGCTTACGTAATCATCTTTCGAACCTGTGTTAAAATAAACGGTTGTGGACACAAAGCTTCTATAGTAATCACCTTGACTGTTGACAGCTGAAATCTCATTGAAAACTTACAACTACACGTGAACACGAGTCTAATTCCGCTGACTGTTTTCATTACAGAATTCCAATATTCGAATATTAAAAATTTAGTCATGAAATTTTGATGCAAAGAAAAATACTCAATTATAAAATAGGTTTAAGTCTCCGTCTCTCTAACTATAAAATATTATGTTAAAAAGAGGGTATAAGTGTATGTCTCTTGAACTATCACAGATTGTACTAAAGTAAGAGATAAGTATAGTCTCTCTAGCTATAAAATATTACGTTAAAAAGACAGTATATGTGTATGTTTCTCGAACCATGAGAAAATATATTGAACTAGAGGATAAATACATATAGTTATTAGAAAGGTCAAACATTACTGATGTTCATTTTTAAAACTAACAAAGTTCAGTTCGTTTTTTAGAATTTGTTTTTATGTTTATATTAATATAATTCCATATAAACTGGTATTTTTCAAGTTTACATGATAGTTAGAGATTATAATTGTGCCAGTTAGAAAACACCTTACCGTTAAAGGTTATAATTGTGCCAGTTAGAAAACACCTACCGTTAAAGGTTATAATTGTGCCAGTTAGAAAACACCTTACCGTTAAAGGTTATAATTGTACCAGTTAGAAAACACCTTACCGTTAAAGGTTATAATTGTACCAGTTAGAAAACACCTTACCGTTAAAGGTTATAATTGTACCAGTTAGAGAACACCTTACCGTTAAAGGTTATAATTGTACCAGTTAGAGAACACCTTACCGTTAAAGGTTATAATTGTACCAGTTAGAGAACACCTTACCGTTAAAGGTTATAATTGTACCAGTTAGAGAACACCTTACCGTTAAAGGTTATAATTGTACCAGTTAGAGAACACCTTACCGTTAAAGGTTATAACTGTACCAGTTAGAGAACACCTTACCGTTAAAGGTTATAACTGTACCAGTTAGAGAACACCTTACCGTTAAAGGTTATAACTGTACCAGTTAGAGAACACCTTACCGTTAAAGGTTATAACTGTACCAGTTAGAGAACACCTTACCGTTAAAGGTTATAACTGTACCAGTTAGAGAACACCTTACCGTTAAAGGTTATAACTGTACCAGTTAGAGAACACCTTACCGTTAAAGGTTATAACTGTACCAGTTAGAGAACACCTTACCGTTAAAGGTTATAACTGTACCAGTTAGAGAACACCTTACCGTTAAAGGTTATAACTGTACCAGTTAGAGAACACCTTACCGTTAAAGGTTATAACTGTACCAGTTAGAGAACACCTTACCGTTAAAGGTTATAACTGTACCAGTTAGAGAACACCTTACCGTTAAAGGTTATAACTGTACCAGTTAGAGAACACCTTACCGTTAAAGGTTATAACTGTACCAGTTAGCGAACACCTTACCGTTAAAGGTTATAACTGTACCAGTTAGCGAACACCTTACCGTTAAAGGTTATAACTGTACCAGTTAGCGAACACCTTACCGTTAAAGGTTATAACTGTACCAGTTAGAGAACACCTTACCGTTAAAGGTTATAATTGTACCAGTTAGAGAACACCTTACCGTTAAAGGTTATAATTGTACCAGTTAGAGAACACCTTACCGTTAAAGGTTATAATTGTACCAGTTAGAGAACACCTTACCGTTAAAGGTTATAATTGTACCAGTTAGAGAACACCTTACCGTTAAAGGTTATAATTGTACCAGTTAGCGAACACCTTACCGTTAAAGGTTATAATTGTACCAGTTAGAGAACACCTTACCGTTAAAAGTTATAATTGTACCAGTTAGAGAACACCTTACCGTTAAAGGTTATAATTGTACCAGTTACAGAACACCTTACAGTTAAAGGTTATAATTGTACAAGTTACAGAACTCCTTACCTTGAGCGTTGAAAAACTTCCTAAATATTCTCATGTTTTATGCCCAACATTAATATTTCAGTGCGTTAAAACTATTTTGTCACTAAATCGAATTCCATACCGTAAAGACTCTAGTTTTTGTTCGAAACTTTCGAATTTCAGTCTCGTTGAGAAAACAAAACAAAACAAGAAACGTAGATATATAAATATATGTAGACCGTTTACTCTGTCTTTTCACATGCTCAGAAAGAAAATTGAGTGGTTTAAATCTCAAAAAAAAAAAAGTGAAAAAAAGTCGTTTCATTCCACCCGACGATGGATGAACAGGTTGTTGGTTTATGATTCCTTTTAAGCTGTCTTCACATCTACAAATAGTTCACAAAGTTTTCCAGAATTTTCAGTGCAGACCCGAGTTTTTTCATACCCGATTATCGTAAGCAGATCATTCAAGAAGTCGCACGAGACGATTGCTACCCGACAAACGGATGGTACGTGGGGCACGAAAGACTGAACTTTTAAGAGTTTTGTGACGTTCCAAATGGGAGGGTTAGTGGTGTGGGTGACGACGTAAAGGAGGAGGAAGTAACCGAGGGAAAAGCGAAGGAAAGAAAACAATATTCGAAATAGCACCACTTCACGACACGTTTCTGCGTCTGCATGTTTCAACTCTGCTGACGAATAAACGTTTCATAAGAATATATTAGGTATGTGTTTATATATGATAGAAAGTGTTTTAAAGGAACGTAATCACTGTTCTAAAAACACATCTCACTCAAGAGATACATTTCAAATGATAACATGAAGCTCCATTTTTGATTTCAAATGACAATCTTCGGTAATACAATTTGATTATTAGCCAAATGTATCCAGTTAATAGAAAATATTATTCTAATATCAAGTGATTTCCATAGCTTAATTTCTTTCTTTAAATATATTTAGCTGAAATGAAATATTTTGATTTTACGCTATTTGTTCTGGTTGATTTTTCGCATCCGCGTCGCGCCAAACATGCTCGCCCTCCCAGCCGTGGGTGCGTTATAATGTGATGGTCAATCCCACTATTCGTTGGTAAAAGAGTAGCCCAAAAGTTGGCGGTGGGTGGTGATGACTAGCTGCCTTCCCTTTAGACTCACACTGCTAAATTAGAGACGGCTAGCACAGATAGCCCTCGAGCAGCTTTGTGCGAAATTCTAAAACAAACAAACGATTTTCGTAGGTAAATCTGGCCAGTTATATGATGCGCCCCCTGCATTTCATATCATTTCTTTTAATTAAATATTCAGACTATTATTATTTTTCTCGGTTAACTGACATAATCATACGCAAGACGTTTTCTCAGAGCTATCCTGAAAACATCACCGAAGATATTCGTCCTTTCAGCCGCGCGGACTTATAAATGTTACGATCAATCCTATTATTCATTGGCTGTGGGTGGTGTTGACTAACTGCTTTCTTTCTATTTATTAATTAGGGACAGCTAGTGCAGATAATCCTGAAGTAACGTCCCGCAAAAATAATCAAACCAACAAATTCGACGCTGTTGTTGTTTAGCCTAAGCTCCATGAGAACTGATTCCAAGAAAGAGTTTATTTATATACGACTCCTTTGTCGGTAGGGTTTTTTACGAAACGTGAAACGGGATGTCAGATACAATCAGTCTTGGCTTAAGATCTTTTCGATCAGACTGAACTTTTGGAGTCAAGGGCGAAATTAAAAGGTTTTGATTAAGTCAGCTGTCGAGTATTAATTAAAGTATCAAAATGTTTCACTAAGTTACAATTTGTTTGTACTACTTTGTGTTTCACCCTATTTACAAGGACGATTTATTCGTGTGTTCCGCTGGTACAGTGTTAAGTCTACGGATTTACACCGCTACAATCAATGGCTCGATTCTCTCTCGTTGACTCAGCAGAGAGACAGATATAGCTTAGCTATAACAAAACACACATAATAAATAAATAATCCAGATTTTGTCATATGGCTTAGATTTTGTGAAGAATCGTTAATTATATAATAAAGCACGTCAATCATAAATTGTATAATATTATAACCAAATTTGAACAGTTTGCTGGACTACAAAATTATTTCTGAATGTTTTTAATTTTGTGTTAAATGACAACAGAATATTAAAAGCTGTAGAAACTTAGCGAAGCATCATAACAAAATATCAGGTTAAGTTCTCTGAAATCCTACTGTTCTAAATTTTAATTTTATATAATACCTTTGTTGCTGCGACATCTAGCGGAGAATAATTACAAGATTGTAGCTATGTTGGAAATTTTAAGGCTAAAGTTGCTTAGCATTTTAGAACTAGTTTATAGTATTCTAATCTTACACTGAATGTTTTATCGAGTGTGTCTGTTTTCCTATATAGCGAAACCGCATCGCGCTTTCCTCTATGTCCACACAGGGAAATCGAACCCTTTATTTTAGCATTATAAGTCCGTAGACTTATGGACGTCCCACCAGGGACAGTGGTTTATCAACTTCTATCTTTCTCATCTTTTATCATAATACCAACATATAAAGTGGTGGTTCTACTCTTTATATCATAATATCAACATATAACGTGGTGGTTCTATATCTTTCAACATCATAATACCAAAATATAAAGTGGTGGTTCTACTCTGTTATCATGAATACCAAGATATAAAATGGTAATTTTACTTTATATCATAATACCAACATATAAAATGGTAATTTTACTCTTTATATCATATAATAACTTATATAAAGTGGTGGTTCTACCTTTTATATCATAATATCAAAATATAAAGTGGTTGGTTCTACTCTTTTATATCATAATACCCAACATATAAAGTGGTGGTTCTACCTCTTTATATCATAATACCAACATATAAAGTGGTGGTTCTACTCTTTATATCATAATACCAACATATAAAGTGGTGGTTCCTCCTCTTTTACATCATAATACCAACATATAAAAGTGGTGGTTCTACTCTTTATATCATAATACCAACTTATATAACGTGGTGGTTCTACTTCTATATCATAATACCAACATATAACGTGGTGGTTCTACTCTGTTATCATAATACCAGCATATAACGTGGTGGTTCTACTCTTTATATCATAATACCAGCATATAACGTGGTGGTTCTACTCCTTTATATCATAATACCAACATATAAAGTGGTGGTTTTTCTCCCTTTATCATAATACCAACATATAAAGTGGTGGTTCTACTCTTTATATCATATATACATATAACGTAGTGGTTCTACCTCTTTCTATCATAATACCAACATATAAAGTGGTGGTTCTATTCTGTTATCATGATACCAAGATATAAAATGGTAATTTTTCTCTTTATATCATAATACCAACATATATGGTAATTTTGCTCTTTATATCATTAATACCAACATATAAAGTGGTGGTTTTTCCTGTTATCATAATACCAACATATAAAGTGGTGGTTCTACTCTTTTATCATAATACCAACATATAAAGCGGTGGTTTTTACTTTTATCATAATACCAACATATAAAGTGGTGGTTCTACTCTTTCTATAATAATACCAATATATAAAATTGGTGGTTCTACCTTTTTATCCTGATACCAAGATATAAAAGCGGTGGTTTTTACTCTTTATATCATAATACCAACATATAAAGTGGTAATTCTACTCTTTATATAATAATACCAACATATAAAGTGGTGGTTCTACTTTTATATCATAATATCAACATATAACGTGGTGGTTCTACCTTTATCATAATAACCAACATATAAAAGCGGTGGTGTACTCTTTATCATAATACCAACATATAAAGTGGTGGTTTCTACTCTTTATATAATAATACTAACATATAAAGTGGTGGTTCTACTCTTTATATCATAATACCAACATATAGTGGTGGTTCTACTTTTATATCATAATACCAACATATAACGTGGTGGTTCTCTTTTATCATAATACCAACATATAAAGCGGTGGTTCTACCTTTATATCATAATACCCATATAAAGTGGTGGTTCTACTTTTACATCATAATACCAACATATAAAGTGGTGGTTTTACATCATAATACCAACGTATAAAGTGGTGGTTCTACCTTTATATCATAATACCAACATATAACGTGGTGGTTCCCTATATATCCAACATATAACGCGGTGGTTCTACTTTATATCATAATACCAGCATATAACGTGGTGGTTTACTCTTTATATCATAATACCAACATATAAAGTGATGGTTTTTCTCTTTTATCATAATACCAACATATAAAGTGGTGGTTCTACTCTTTATCATAATATCAACATATAACGTGGTGGTTCTACTCTGTTATCATGATACCAAGATATAAAATGGTAATTTTACTCTTTATATCATAATACCAACATATAAAAGTAATTTTATCTTTATATCATAATACCAACATATAGTGGTGGTTCTACCTTTATATCATAATATCAAAATATAAAGTGGTGGTACTCTTTTTATCATAATACCAACATATAAAGCGGTGGTTCTACTCTTTATATCCATATTTCCAACATATAAAGTGGTGGTTCTACTCTTTATATCATAATACCAACATATAAAGTGGTGGTTCTACTCTTTATATCATAATACCAACATATAAAGTGGTGGTTCTACTCTTTACATCATAATACCAATATATAAAGTGGTGGTTCTACTTCTTCATCATAATACCAACATATAAAGTGGTGGTTCTACTCTTTATATCATAATACCAATATATAACGTGGTGGTTCTACTCCTTTATATCATAATACCAACATATAACGTGGTGGTTTTACTCTTTATATCATAATACCAATATATAACGTGGTTGGTTCTACTCTTATATCATAATACCAGCATATAAACGTGGTGGTACTGCTCTTTACATCCATAATACCAACTGCATATGAAAGTGGTGGTTCTACTCTTTATATCATAATACCAACATATAAAGTGGTTTGGTTTGCTCTTCTCATAATACCAACATATAAAGTGGTGGTTCTACTCTTTATATCATAATATCAGCATATAAGCAGTA